>NC_056735.1:1811217733-1811387733 GCF_019279795.1 Protopterus annectens
TAGGAGTTCTTTCCTTAGGCCTTCGGGCCCTTCCATCCCCTTAGTAGTGGAATGTGTGTGTTTTTTGTAGGGATCAAAAAAACTAAATTTATTAGTTTAATTTTAGTTTAATTTTTAGTGGATAGTGTAATCGGTGTGTTTGTGCTTGTGTGGTGATTACACATTTCTTCTTAGTAATGTCTAAGGATTCTAAGGTCTCAGGCTTTAAGAAGTGTGACTCATGCTGTCAGAAGATGTCTCTGACAGACGGTCACACTTCTTGCGTGTACTGCCTGGGACCTTTGCACCTGCAGGACTCTTGTGCTGTATGCCATGGCTTCAGCCCTAGAGTCCTGCAGGAAAGGAAAAATAAGCTTATTTTACGAGGCTTATTGAAACCTGAGGGTCCCCCGACTCTATCTTCAGGCAAACCCTCCAAGCCTACTAGGTCGTCGGCTCCAGCTTCTGAGTCGACACCTAGGGCTTCGAAGTCTGCTATAACATCGGCTCCAGCTGGAGCCGATGAGACTTGAACACTTATTTCTTCTGTTCCCTCGGCTCCGGCCGGAGCCGAGATATTGGAAATCACTGAGTCGGCTCTGATAAGGTTATCGGAACCGACAACTAGGAAAAGGTCTAGGTCACCGTCTCTTGGCTCCGTTCATTCGGCTCCAGCATCTCCCTTGCTGTCTGAACGGAGCCATAGATCTCATTCCTCTAGGTCGTCCAGACTTTCGGATCATGACCTTCAGAGGGAAGTGAGTCGACTTCTTAAGTCCGAGGCACTGGCCCAAATGCTTCAGAGCCCGACTCGTCAGTCAATGCTTAATCCTATTTCTCAAAATGTTCCTCCTCCGACTCCTTTGAGTTCGGAGCTGGGGCGTTTCGGACCCGAGACTGTGGCAGCGTCTGAACCGATACAATTGTCTTCGGCGCCGTCGTCTGCTCCGATTTCTTCATTGGAGGAATCTCGGCGCCGGACTTCCCTCGTTGGCTCCGAGGGGGTGAGTGGCATCGGACCCTTGTCCGACCCCGCTCTCCCTTTCGGTGCTTCGGTGTTGGTGAGTTCGGCTCCGACATCGGCCTCGGAGCCATCTCTGTCGGTGCCGAGGGAGGTTCTCAGCTTCTCGGAGCGGGGACCTCTGGCTCTGCCTGACAGGGGTGCATTCGAGGTCATGCGGAGTGTGTTGGAACCTTGTTCGACTCCACAGTTGGCTCCGTCCGCCCCTCCCACTTCGGTGCCTTTGGTTATGTCGACTCACTCCCTCATCCCAGACCGTAGAGAGCAAGCTCCTCAAGAATCCCCTGTTGGGATCTCATCCTCTTCCGAGGCCTCTCCTGAATTGGCAGGGGAGCCCCCTAGGAAGAGAAAGTGTAAGAGGAAGCACATAGACTCACCTGAGTCTGTCACCTCTGACACAGATTTAGAGGATTCGAGGGTTCCCCGTTCCCCTTCTGAAGATGTCTCTTTCGCAGACATTCTAGAGATCCTGAAACAGAGGGGAAATTGGCCAGCCCTTAACCCTTCGGAGGATGAATCTGTGTATCTTGAGGCGTTTGGCTCTCGCCCTTCCACCTCCTGGGTGTCCCCCCCCTTTGATCCCCTCATGCAGGTGGTTGCAAAGAAGGCCTGGACGGCTCCTGATTCAGTGGACCCTACCCCCAGGAGACCCTCCAAATTTATAACTGCACCAACTGACAAGCAATTCCTCACAAAAGGTGTTTCCGTGGATGCTATGGTGGCAGCTGCTGCCACCAAGAAGGAACTAGCTGATCCTTCGGTGCCCGTCCATCCACCTAACAAAGAATCCAGGTCTATGGACAGGTACGGGAAGCGGATGTTCTCGTCAGCGACCTTTGCAATGCGTTCGCTGAACTACCTATGCCATTTTACTCGTCTTCAAAGGGACTTGATCAAAGAAGCGAGTGATATGTTGAAGGATCCTACAGCTGCGGGGTTTCAAGACAAAATGAACACTCAGCTGGCTACCCTGAACTCCATAGCTAACTCCTCCATGCGCCTCCTTTCTTATGCGGCTGATGGAGCGGGCAGGGCCGCAGGGACAGGTGTGGCCTTACGCAGGCACGCCTGGATGCGGTTATGCAACTTTGCGGACCCCTTTAAAACGTCTTTCACTAATTCCCCGTTTGATGGATCATCTCTTTTTGGTCCTCAAGTGAAAGAAACCTTGACTAGGTGCGAGACAGATGGCAAGACTCTTTTTGCCGTCGGAGTCCGTTTTTCTACTCCTTCTAGGCCTTACCCCAAAGGCCAGAAAAGTGGGAAAATGTGGTTCCGTAAACAATCTCAAGGGACTTCGCCTGACGCACAAAGTCGGTTCCCCGCCAGAGGCAGTGGGGGGAACAACAATGGTAGACGTCGCCCTAGAGGCAGGGGGGGTCCGCAGAACCAGGGCAATCGTGAAGTCTTTTCTGATAAGCCCTTTCAGCATCCCTGAGGTGTTGCCCGACTGCCTACCTTCGGAGGCAGTCCGGGGAAGATTGTCACTGTACCCAAAAGCCTGGCTATCCCTGACTCAAGACAAATGGGTACAGTCCATCATTTCCGAGGGTTATTCCATTCCCTTCTTTCGCATTCCAAACCAATCAAAAAAATCCCTTCCAGATGTTCCACCCGCTCAAAGGGATCTCGCAGCTTTGGAAATTTCAAAGCTGCTTGCAAAAAGAGCAATTCAGCCAGTTCCAGCAGACCAGCAAGGATCCGGAATCTACTCCAGGTTCTTTTTAGTTCCAAAGAAAACAGGGGACTGGAGACCAATTTTGGATCTCAGTATCTTGAACAAGTCAGTCAAGAAAACAAGATTTTGGATGGTCACGCTGCAGTCCATCCTTCCCCTTTTGGGAAAGGGAAGCTGGATGTGCTCTATAGATCTTCAGGATGCGTACTATCACATAAAATGAAAAGACGCTCCAGAAGATTCCTCCGCTTCAGGCTGGGAACCAGTCATTTTCAATTCAGAGCCCTGCCCTTTGGTCTCACCACTGCCCCCCGAGTGTTTACCAAATGCATGGCAGTGGTAGCTTCTCACCTGAGACATCAAGGATTCCAGGTGTTTCCATATTTGGACGACTGGCTCCTCACAGCTCCCACCAAGCATCTTCTTCTAATGGCCAGGGACTACACCTTTCGCACTTGTCGAAATTTAGGCATTTCAATAAATTTCGAAAAGTCTGTTTTGTCGCCTTGTCGTACTATTACCTTCATAGGCGCAAATCTAGACACAGTCAACATGTCTGCAAGACTAACAGATCAGAGAATAACAGACATACACAAAATAGTCTCACTCCTCTTCAGCAGCAACAGAATCAAAGCCAGGCTAGTTCTGAAAGTGTTGGGGATTATGGCGGCTGCCATACCTCTGCTTCCGTTAGCCAGATTCCACATGAGAATCCTTCAATGGATGCTCTTCACGCAATGGTCGTACCAGCAACTTCCAATGTCTCACACCATTATGATCACGCAATCATGCAGAAATCATCTTCTATGGTGGATGTCTTCCCCTCAGCTCTTATTGGGAAGACCCTTTGTTCCTTCCCCTCCGGTTGCTACTCTGACAACAGACGCCTCCCTGATCGGGTGGGGGGGGCATTATCAGGGCAGAACTGTCCAGGGCACATGGCAACCAGACGAATGCCACTTGCACATAAATGTTCTAGAGATGAGAGCAGTGCTTTTAGCGTTGCAAGCCCTTCAAGACTCTCTTCCCTTGGGAACGATAGCAATCCAGACGGACAATATGTCTGTAGTGTGGTATATCAACAAACAAGGTGGAACCAGGTCCTACCCCCTGTGTCGAGAAGCACTCAGACTGTGGCAATGGGTGATTTCTTCTCAGCGTTTTCTGATAGCAACGCACATCCCCGGGAAGTCCAATCAAATCGCGGACAAGTTGAGCAGAGCTATCCTCATGCCTCACGAGTGGTCTCTGAAAGACTCTGTTGTGAGAGAAATTTTTCTAAAGTGGGGCCAGCCTTGCTGCGACCTTTTTGCTACTCCCCAAAACAGTAAGTGCAGAGATTTTTTCACTCTTTTCCCATTACCAGGCCAACCCAGCAGAGACGCTCTAGTCCAGGTTTGGCCCCGGGGACTTCTGTATGCTTTTCCTCCCTTCCCACTAATCTCTCAAGTGATACAGAAAGCTATCGCTCAGAAGGCTTCATTGATCCTCATTGCTCCATACTGGCCTCGACAGGTTTGGTTCCCCTTTCTACATCAGTTTCTGTTGGAGCGACCTTGGCATCTGGACCTAGTTCCAGATCTTTTGATCCATCAGTCGGGTCAGTTACATCGCTCCCTCCCCTCTCTGAACCTCACTGCTTGGTTCCTCCAGTTCCAACCTTAGCCAGGCTTCCTCAAATATCTCACTCTGTTCGAGATATTTTGATAGCTTCCCATAAATCTTCCACTAGAAAGATTTATTTGAGTAAGTGGAAACGTTTCGCCTATTGGGCTCAAGGAAGGGACATAGATCCTTTCACTGCTTCCATCCAAATGGTCCTTGATTTTCTAGCTGAACTCTTCCATGCAGGTTCATCTCCTTCTACTCTTAAAGTTCAACTGGCAGCTATTTCTAATTTTCATGTGGGTATTTCAGAGTCTGCCATAATGTCCCACAAGCTTTGCAAAGCCTTTTTGAAAGGAGTTTTTCTACTCAGACCTCCTATAAGAAATCCTCCTCCTCCTTGGGACCTAAATTTAGTTCTTAGTTCTTTGATTCTTCCCCCTTTCGAACCTGCAGCCTCCTGTTCCTTAAAATTGCTATCATGGAAGACTCTCTTTCTGGTAGCTATTACTTCAGCTAGAAGAGTTTCAGAACTTCATGCACTCAGCAGTCGACCTCCTTATCTGTTGTTCCATAAGGACAGGGTATCTTTACGAACCAACCCGTCTTTTTTGCCTAAGATAGCCTCGACGTCTAACCTAAATCAATGATTGACCTCCCTGTGTTTTTTCCAGAATATTCCAATAGGTCTGAACAAAAATTACACTGGCTAGATGTTCATCGTCAGTTAAGGTACTATTTGGATAGAACCAAACAATTCAGAAAATCTGACCAGCTGTTTGTCTCCTATGCAGAAGGCAGAAAGGGACTTTCAGTTTCAAAGGTATCATTATCTAGATGGCTAACATCTCTGATTTCTCTTGTTTATGAAATTAGACACCAAAAGCTGCCTAACAAACCTAAAGCCCATTCCACCAGAGCTTTGGCTACTTCTATAGCCTTCCAAGACAGACTGCCTATTGACACCATTTGTGCAGCGGCTACTTGGGCTACTCCTCACACTTTCATTTCTCATTATAAGTTGGATTTAGCTTCTAGGCATAGAGCTAACTTTGGTTCCACTGTTCTCAAGAGTCTGTTCCGTTAGGCCACCCGGGACAAGGTGCTAGGGACGCGGTCCCATCCAGCAAGAATGAAGGCGAGATAGACAACTTAACATATAGAAGTTATGTTCTTACCATAACGTTCCATGTTAGTTGTCTTCTTCTCGCGTCCCACCCTCCTTCCCCCTAGCCTGGACAGACCTAGAGGAGTTTTGATTGTGACCTCTCTTTCTACCACCTCTATACTTTAGGTATATGCTCTGCTGTGCATATTTCCTGGATCAGGATGTAGGTCACCCTTCTCTTCTCCCTTGTTTATAGAGGTGGACTTTGTTACTAGTTATTCTATTACTATTATAGGCTGGGCCTAGCTTACAAACGAGATCTGAGGTAACTCATGCCTAGCATTGTGGGATATAAGGGGAGCCTCGAGCCGGTGGAACCAACTCTCGAGCTTTTAGAGTGGCCGAGTCGGAGCCGAGGTCGGCTCCGAACCCATCCAGCAAGAAGAAGGCGAGAAGAAGACAACTAACATGGAATGTTATGGTAAGAACATAACTTCTATTTTTTGTATATAGTTCTGTAATCACTGTGTAACACTCTTTTTACTTCTGTACCAATTAATATTTAATTGTTTTGTGTATCTATGTTCTTGTCGGAGTGTTTCTCCCAGGGCCTCCATTGAAAATGGGCTCTTGTAGGCCCAGTGGACTTTTCCGGTAAACAAATGCAATAAAATAAATAAATAACTTATACTCAAGAAAAAATAATACAACTAAGGAGCAAAGCCTACACCTTCCACCCCTTGGTGTAGAGTGGACAAAGCTGGTGAAGTTATAGAGGAGAAATTAATATTTTGTGTCACAGTCCAAGTGGTCAAGATATAACTTACAGAGATGGTCAATATAGAGAGGTTGGTCTTCCATTGAGTATGTGTGGTGCATGTCCGGTCTATGAAAATTAGGTCAACTTAAGGAGGTGGTCAACAATGGATGTTTTACTGTAGTTGTTTCTTGTCATATATGTTTGAGCCTATGTCACATCTTACAAAACTTTATTTTTTATTGAAGGCCCTCAAACAGAAAAAAAAAACAATACCCCCCCCCCTAAAACCTGTTAATTTAATACTAACACAAAACTATGTACATCTTCAAATATTGAAGTTTTACCCTCCTAATAGGAACAGATGTCCCAAATTGACAGTCACACACTTGAGTTAATCTAAAAGAAAAGTTATCCATGTTAAGATGCCTATTGCAGCCTGTGCTTTTGCTAAGTGCTAACTGGTTTTATCTCCTCTTTATAGGTCTCCCAGCTAGGAAAAGCTTAAATGCTTTCAGAGAACATTATCTCCTAGCCAGTTTTTATTTTTTCCTCCCCCTCCAGTTAGTCACTTTCCACCAGACTATAACCAGTTTCCCATTATCAGATTGTCTCCATGGAGACATGAGTACCAGACAGCAAATTTCTCATTATCAGATGGTCTTCATGGAGACTTCAGAACCAGAAAGTCAGTTTCTCTTTATGAGGTTGTTTTTCATAGAGACATGAGGGCCAGATATAGAATTGCTACTAAGCATACATTTGTTTGCTAGAAAAAAGCCTCATACAATTAAGTGTTCTTTTTCATTTACTTACTTTCTCTTAGAATTTGTTGCTAAGTCAGTCTAATGTCCTTAATCCATTCATTCCCCCAAGCAAGAATGAGAAAAAGCGCATTCATTTTTCTTTTGTCATGCTCTTTTAATCAGGCTTTCTTTTTTGATGCAGTGCCTACATTTCTTAAAACTGAACAAGAAAAAAATGGAGGAAAGGGAAAAAAGAACAGCAGCACCTATTTACCATCCCCATTACACTTAAATAACTGATAAAACTTTACTTTATAGCGTGCAAAGACAACCATACACCACAAAAATAGTATTAAGAAAAAAAAAGTTTTCTTTACTGACTGTTAACTTTCTCTCCTCTGTTTTCCCTCCCCAAAGCATTTTTCTGAACATTAATGACATGAAGTAGGGCATATACTTTAGAGTCCCCCACAAGTCCAGCAAATTATGAAAAAGTCGAGTATTTCCAGATTTTCTTGTTCTGTCATATTTCACAAATATAATTATTGCATTGTAATCCCACATTATATTTCTGTTCATCTCTATCTCCTAAGTCCTGTCGCTGCTTCAATTCCAATGTACTTTCAATTCTTCTAGTCAACTCTCTTGCTCCCTTCCTTCTCTCCAATGTTTTCCATTGAAACATTGGAAAAGGTTTCACAAGTACAGTCACTCTGGTCTTTTGATGTCCCCACTCTAGGCCAGTAATCAAGGAGCCTGAATGCTTAACACTGACACTGGAGAGGGACGTTCACTTGGAACAAGATTAGATTCACCCAGTATTTCCAGATGCAGCTCTCTCCATGAAGCGCAATTTCCCTTAAGAGTACACAGGGAACACTCACAGTCCAGGGACCGGGTTTCTCTCTGTATCCCCATCCAGGTCCCCAGTAGGACTCCCAGCTGGCAGAGCTATAGAGCTGATTCCTCAGCTGTGTCTCTAAGCCAAGTCCTCCAGCACTCTCTCTCTGTGAAACCAGTGCTTTGTGTCCTGCTTGAAGCAGCTGACATTTTGAGATTTAATTTTCAAACTCACACACACACACACACACGTAGGAAAGGCTGGCACTGATTTGCTAGCTGTGCCCCTCTGCCCAGACTATAGGGGAGTTACTGCCATCAGATGGTCCACAGCCGGCTACTTGATGGCTCCTACAGGGGTACTGTGTGCAAGTAATGCTAAAACAAATGGTAGTTTGACAAATAGCAAGGCTTTCAGGATCAGCCAGAACTGTCAACAAATATATGTAAGTACTCTCATTGATTAAAATATAAAATATATTTAATAAGAAATAGGAAAAGAACATGAACATACTAAATATCTATTTACAGTAAACACCAGAGTTTCAATCACAGGAAATAATTAAAAAAGTACAGATGAATAGATTCAGACAGATACAGTAAAACAGTACTTAACTAATCTCACTATATTTTCCTGACTGATCTAAAGAATTACTAATCCCTGGTCCTTACTAGAGCAAGGCAATATGAAGTAGGTGAGTGGGTCCTTCCTGGTCATGTTCCAAAAAATGACTTCTATGAGACTTCAGTCTCAACTAGTACTAAAACATTTTTTAGTGATAGATTACAGAATGACATCACATACTTCTGGTCATCTGAATTCTGGTTCCCATGCTACCCCCTTTGCTAGAAGCTGCCAGGATTTAGCCCAGTAGTACACGCACAGAGCTTTCTAAGATCTGGTGTGGCTTCTGGAAGTCATAAAACCGTAAAACACTTCCAGTCTTCCAGAGTAGCAATTAGTTCACCCCAAAGACAATACAGAAAGCTTTCTAGTGCATACCTTTTGTCTCTGGCTGCATTGAAATCTGTAAGATACAATCTTTTTGGACTATTCCAGGTAATTTGCTTTCAAACTCTTTTTCAAAGTTAGCTGCAGCTGGACTGTGATTAACCCCTTCTCTTCCAGTATTCTTTGTTACAATATATACATTTCAGTAGTTACAATAATACATGTATATTTCTTCCTCTGTCCAGCAGAACACACTGTTGATGCATAAACACAAGCATCTGTACAGACAGTCTGTTATACAAATGACATATAATTATTTACTAAATTCCAGCTAACTGTGCTGACATACGTTACATATCCACTGCTCTACTTCTCCTGGCATAGCTGACAATGCATCAGTTCTTCACAGTCTTTATTACCAGAAGAACAAGAAGCAGAATCTCCTTCTGTGTCACAGCTCACTTTTTGTTGGACAAACTTTTGTATTTCCTCCTTACCATGTACTTCATTAAAAAATGGTTTTGCCCCTCCAGGGAAGAATACCTTGAAGACAGCTGTGGGTACAGCAGTTTGAATCTCACACCTGCATCACAACATTCTCTGAATAGTGGAATGAATTTACTTCTATTCTGCCTCGTGTACAATGAATAGTCATTCTCCACAAACACACTGCTGTCTCCCACTTTTAGTATTTTGTCCTTCTGCCATGGTTTTGTCAGAATCAACTCCTCCTGCTGGTAGGATTGCACCTTTACTATTAAAAATCTAGGTTGCTTTCTCAAGCCAGGTTTGGAGAACACACACAATGTGCCCTTTCAACTAACAACCCCTGCTGTGGAATACCAGTCCAGTTGCTTGTTTGTGCTTTCATAAAAATAATGCCGTCTGTTCCTTCCAGCTTGTCTGGTGTAGCTGAAAATTTTAGGTTTTCCCTATGTGCTCTTTCCTCTAATTCTGTTATTTTTGAAACATCTCTTTCTGAGCAGTCTCCTATTCAGCCAGCCTTTTCTTCATTTCATCCTTTGATTTTTGCAGCTTTATCACCTCATCTAAGTATCTGTTTAAAGCTTCTTCCATTTTATCCAGCCTTTTGTTGGCTTTGTTAATATAGTCCATCAGTGTTTCATTTATTTTAACCAGGTATATGTGCAGTTGTCATATCTTCCTGTAGGTTACTGGAAGTCATGTCTGGAGGTTTCATTGCTTTTTGCTGAACAGCTGCAGAACTTTCCCCAGTCAGTGTTTCTTCCCCACTTTTTGTAGCTGGTTTTATTCCAGGTGCTCTGTGTTTCTTTTTTTCTGGTATCCAGGCAGTACACTTACTAGCCAGTTTATGAAATGTACCAATAAACACAAAAGGCTACTGGCCTTCTCTGTTGAGTTTCTGTTTTCACACTGGGAGAGCTGGAGTTAAGCTGTTACTCAATGTGCAACCATCTTGGAAGTCCTTGTCAGCCAGTCAGTCTATCAGTCTTCTTTCCAAAATTTTCAAACCAGGGGGAATACATGCTTCATTTACTAGATATTACTAGACAGCTCACATTTTACACTCACAAGACTAAAGACTTGATCAAATCAGAACAACTGTTTGTATCTTTTTCTAAAGTCAAGTTAAGCACAGCAGTGACAAAAGTGACTCTAGCCATATGGCTCACTGACTGCATTACCTTTAATTTATAGGAGCAAAGGCCTGTCATTACCTAAATGTCATAAAGTACAGTCCACCAGGTCTATGGCCACATTATCCGTTTTTTTGGTCTAAAACATCTATAGGTGACATCTGTGCAGCTGTTACATGATTCAATGCTCATACCTTTATAACTCATTACATGTTGGGTATATTGTCAAGAAGTAGGGCACCTTTTGGCTCCTTGGTACTCCAAAATATCCTTCCTTGAGGATCACCCAAGTTTGCTCTAGGTAGTGATTGTGTAGCATTAGTTGAGAAACGAATGAAAAAGACAACATCAGATATTATAGTTATGTACTCACCATAACTCTGGATCTGTGTTGTCTGTTTTCATCCTTCCTTAACTTCCCACCCACCATTCCCCCTTCCTATTTTGTTTGGACCCTGGTATGACCTGAGGGATGTTCCTTACTAGTTTCTTCTGTGTGGGCTCCTGAGCTTTTCTTCACTGATTCTTTCTCAGTTTCCCACTTTTTCACCTTCTGTGTTACTTGACACGGAAATTACTATTGGCTGCTTTTTTTCTGTTTTGGCGTCGTGACCAACTAAATAGAGAAGCATACTCCATCTTAGTTATCTCAGGAGTAGTTGGAGGATCATGAATAAGGGGAGGATCTTGACCTATTGAGCCTAAAGTCTGCCGAGTGGCCAAGGAAGGATCTGAGGTCAGATCTGAGACCCATCAGCTGAGGAAGGATGAAAATAGGCAACACAGATGCAGAATTATGTTGAGTACATAACTGTAATATCTTTGAATGGTCACTGATGCAGTAGTCGCTCCATCACTCCATACTCTCTTGTTTTTTATGCCATGATGTAGACATTTATTATTTTTTCCTACCATTGCCCTCCTCCTGTCTGCTGGCTAAGAAGCTCTGAAGGGCTTTGCTTGCAAAATTGTCTATTAGTTAGCTCAGCTCGAGCTGCTTGACAGTTTGGGTACCTAGAAAGTACCCTGAAACTTTGGCTGCTGGCTGGCTGTTATATTCCTGGCAGGATATAACCCATATAGCTTAAGGCTACTGCAGGAGTGATCACTGAAACATCTACTGCTATGGCAAGTTCAGCTTAAACAACTATACTTTCTGGATTAAGAAGACTATTTTGTTGAATAAGGACAGGGCTGATTTTGGAGTCCTTGAGAAGGTATAGAGAAGTCCACTGGATGAAACTAAGGTGCAGGGCAAGTGTGGAGAGTTCAGGTGCTGGGAACAGGTGACCTGTGACAATTAGGGTGGGTGGAAGTTTTTAATTTGAAAGTCCAGTATGATAGAACTGGGCAGTGATAACTAAGGGAAATGGGCAAGTATAGTAGTAATTGTGCAACAATGGGCTATATTTGAGATGATGAGATCTATCTGTAATGTGTATTTTATTTCCATAAAAATGACATTTTGAATATAGGTTCACTGACTGTTACTTTAATTATTTTAATGTTGATATTTATGTAGCATTAATTATTATTTATGTGCTGTTTATTTTCAGACCAGTGAAGGAGTTTGCATTTTTTCTGTTTCATTACAGCTGTGCTTCCTTCTGCTTTTTAAGATTTCAATTTTTTTTAAGTGCTGGAGGCTGCATCTGTCTTTCATATTTCTGTACTTCTAATAAACTGAGTGAGTGCTGTTGTTACTTTAACCTTGTTAATGAATAGGTTATTTGTATGGAAAGGAGTATATGTTAAAACTATGTAAACTTCAAGACTACTGCATGCCAAGGTACTAGTTCACAGATGTTTTAAGTATAGTTTAATATAGCTTATGTTAATGGTAAAAGTCAGCTGCGCTTGTTTTCTGCCACTGTTCTTAAATGTTTAGTAATGATACATTTTTATGATTTGACCATTTTTGTAGTAATAACTTCCCATTTTTGCCAGATGTTATGTCTTTAGGGATTATTCAGATTTTTCTTGATTCTGTGCAGGAAGCCATCAGGTGTGTTGTCTCATCCCATAGAACTTACAGTTTTTTTATTTATTAGTTTGCCTTTTATGACCAGGAAAGTCTGATTGGCCAAAGCCCATTTTCATGGGAGACCTGAGGTGATAACAGCTCCAAGTTGCAAGATTTGCACAGGCAGTTATGAGCTAACAGTACTGAGGTATATATGATTTAACAGGGATCTTCAAGTTAAGCAGATTAGGATCTATTTTATGTGATCAAGTCTGCGAAGATTGAATCTCGGAATGTTGAACCAGCTTCTCCTCTGGAAGCTGACATTATGAAAGACAGTGTTTTTGCAAGGGAACAATTCCCGTCCACCACTTCATATGTGGGGATGCACCCCCACACCCCCTGCCTATTTTTATATCTCTATATATGTGTGTGTATATATATATATATATATATATATATATATATATATATATATATATATATATATAATGTGTGTGTGTGTGTGTATATATAGTTTCACTTTACAATCCCGAAATACTGAAATATCGAAATTCAGTATCTCGAGACTGTAAAGCCAAAAACTGAAAAACCCGAAACCCCAAAAGCACGAAATTCAAAATTGCGACTGCCCACATACACACTCCTGACACAAACAAGCACACATGTACCTTCCTATATACACTACAAACCAACAAAACACACACAAACAGAACAAAACAAACACATGCGCAGACCCTATATATAAGCAGGGAGGCAAGCCTCCGCACACCCCTGCTACTTATATATACTAACTCTGAGGTTGCACTAAAAACACAAACACACAAAAACCACCACTTCACATTCTACACCTCTCTTGCACAAACACACATCACATACATACAAATACCACCACTCGCAACACTCACAACCTTACCTACCTACTCTAATCCACACCTCAAAACTCCAAACACGCTTACACACACTAAAATCGCCTACCCAAAACCCCTAGTAAAACATCACTTACCTGAATCTCCAGCTACATCCACATACCACACCACACATCATGAACACAGGGAATCCCATGTCATATACGCGATTCCACAACATGATTCGGCATTTCCGCATTCAGGATTCTGCAGTTTTGCGGAAGTGCAGTTTCGACACTTAGGTCTCAAGCTACTGAAGCTTGATACTTCAGTAGTTTGAGATTCTGAAGTGAAACGGTGTATACACACACTGTGTGTATATATATATATATATATATATATATATATATATATATATATATATATATATATATATATATATATATATATGGGTACCTATGAGATGATCGACAACTTAAAACATTGACAGTGACTTCACCGACAAGTCAAATAACCGACATCGCAAATCACGGACGTTTACCAGGTAAGGGATGAAAATTCGCTACTCATGCCTACCATGGTTTAGTAAGTGTCGCAGTGTCATGCAACCATGGTAGGCATGAGTAGCGAATTTTCATCCCTTACCTGGTAAACGTCCATGATTTGCGATGTCGGTTATTTGACTTGTCGGTGAAGTCACTGTCGATGTTTTAAGTTGTCGATCATCTCATAGGTACCCATATATATAAAAAAGGAAAACACTTGACCCCAAAAAATATCAGCTTCCACAGTAGAAGATTTTATGGAGGATGTACTTCTTGTTTTCATGATGTGACAACTTGCCAATTAATATTTCCTTTGCATAAAATAGAAACTAGCATGACCACCATGACTAATGGCATGCAACATTAATAAAACAAAAATAAAACAAGGATAACAACTTTTCCTTTACACCAAATGCTTCTTCAGATCAAATCATCAAAACTGCATTATAGGTTCATAGGTGTGTAGTAGGCTAACAGCACTGGAGCCTATATAAGCCTAGCCCAAGAAGATTCTGTGGCATTATGCCTCCCAAAGTTAGTACCCAGTACCCCTGTCAAGCAAGGCCACTGAAGTGATCCCTGGGGTGAACTTCCTATTGCCCATCCACTGCCAAGATTTCTGTTAAAGAGGGCCAGTGAACTGCTCTGCTTGACGTGAATGGGAAGTTTGTTCCAGAGTATGGGAAGTCTCTGGGTTAGGAACCTGTCCCTCCAGCATATTCTGTTTATTGTGGTAATGAGGTTTAGGTCCCTGGAGCATGTGGCATGGAGGGATTGGGATTTCTTTAGGTGTAGCATATCTAACAGCTCTGGGTCAGACATGGCTTTGTAGGTCAAGCAGAGATTTGCCTCTAAGTAGGGATATGAGATAGTGTAGGTGGTTATTTTGAATCTGTCCATATAGGACATGTGTCTAAGGCCTAAGATCTTCTTAGTGAGGTTTTTTGTGGCCTTTCCAGTTGTTGTAGGTGTCTAGTGAGGTACATACAAATGGGGCATTGTACTCTATAATAGGTTTAATGAGGGATGGGTAGAGAGGGATTATGACCTCTTTCTTCCTGGATGAGAACCATTTGTGATGAGATGTACCACATAGAACGACTTTCTGACTACAGTGGCAATGTGTTATCAAAGGAGAGGTTGCAGTGTCAACCTGTGTCCCCAGGTCTCTTATCACACCTTCAGTGTTTAGTGGACTACCGCCTATGTGGTAGTTCATGGGCACTGAATTTTTCCCAAAGGAAATGACAATGCACTTTTTGGCATTGACCTTAAGGCCATGGTTCTGGCACCAATCATTGGTGTCAGTGAGGCCTTTGTGTAGAATGTCTACATCAGTTGGAGAATCAATAATGGCTCCCAGTTTGCAGTCATCTGTGAACTTGGTCAGCCAAAGTCCCTTTGTGTTGGCTTGAACTTCAGAGAAGTAGATGCCAAACAGGAGAGGACCTAGGACTGATCCCTGTGGGATACCACTTGTAAGTGGTCGGTAGTCAGATTTGGAGTCCGCTACTTTCACAGTATGGATTCTGTCTGTGAGCCAGTTGTCAACCCATCTTATGACATAGGGGTTTTTGCCTAGTTTACTGAGTCTATCTATGATTCCTTAGTGAGGGATGGTGTTGAAGGCCTTGGCAAGATCTAGGTAGGTTGTGTGAACTCCCTTGCCCTCATCCACAGCTCTGGTGACAGACTCGAAAAGTCTATCAGGTTGAGCAGGCATAATCTACCTTTCACAAACCCAAACTGTGTGGGGTCCTGAGTTTGGAGATTCCCTATGTTCCTATATATAAGGTCCATAATGATGCACTCTATAGCCTTACATATCAGACTTGTCAGGCTAATTGGGCGGTAGTTCCCAGGATCTGTAGTCGGCTGTCCCTTTGTGGAGTGGGAAGACCGTAGCAGTGTGCCATTTGGTAGGAACAAAGCCTGAAATGAGGCTGTGATTGAACAAGGTACTGAGATGTGATGCCAGTTCACTTTGTACTTCATGTAGAACACAGCCAGGGATATTATCAGTTCCCATGGAAGCTGTATTCTTGGCTTTGGACAGTGTGGTTTTTACCTGCGTAGTCTTGATAATAGGGACTTGGCATTCCTCAGGTATTGTGATAGGCCCTTTAGGGGGTGAAAGGAGGTAAAGTTCGCACTGAACCTGTCGGGCAATATGTTGGCAATATCAGTTGGTTTTGTATATGTATAGCCATTGTGTTGTAACTCAGAGCAGATCTGAGTATTGCCATGCAGATTCTTGACATAACTATAGAATGCTTTGTGGTTGTCTTTGGAATCTCTAGCAATTTTGTTTTCGTAGCTAGCTTTAGAGGATTTAATGAGGGATCTCAGTTTTTTTTGCTTAGGCTGACAAGGGAGTTTTTCCAGTCTTGGGACTTCACCCTTTTCTGAAACAGTTTTTTTCCTTCTGTTGTAGAGTTTGTTTATGGTAGGGGACCAGCAGATTGGCTTCCTTTTTTGAAGGAGAGCGTCTTGGTTCTGTTTGACCTGTTCCATGCACTTGTATATGCGCTCATTGGTGTATGATTCAGCAGTCATGCTCCTATTTTCCATTTGCATGAGCGTCATGAAGTTAGCCACCTCTGTTTTTAGATGCCCAAAATTGGCTTTGGAGAAGTTTTTTACAGTGGTTTCCTTTAGGGGGCATGAGGGTGGGATGTGGATATCCATGATGATTAACTTGTGGTCAGATCTGACCAGGGAGGAGTTGATTACTGGTGTAGAGCAATGGTTTCCCATGTTAGTAATGACCAGGTCAGTGATGTTTCTACCCCTGGTGGGGGTAAGAATGAGTTGGTCCAGGGCGTTGGAAATAATTAATTCCAGAAAACATTAAGCAAGTGTGTTAGTACATGAGTAATTTTCCCAATTAATGGAGGGGTAGTTAAAATCTCCCAGTATAAGGGTATTAGGTTGTACCCTAATATTTTCCAGTGTGTTTAGGAATGTGGAGTGGGAGTCTTGGGACATGGTGGGGGATCTATAGCAGGCTACAACCTGGATTGCAGTTTTACCCAGTGTTAGTTGTACCTGAAGTATCTCTGATGCATTATGTTGGGCTACTAGTCTGGATGTGTGCATATCCTTTATGAATATGGAGACACCACCGCCTTTAGTGTTTTGGTCCAGGTTTAGGGGCCAAAAGGTGTGGTATGAATTATAGCCTGGTAGTGCTGGATTGCTGTCCAGAGTCAGAACCAGGTCTCGAACATTGCACAGATGTCTATGTTCTCCATTTTAAGGAGTGCTTCGAGTGAGTACATTTTGAGATTTAGACTTCTAGCATTGAGTAGCATAACCCTCAGATTTCATTTGCTTGTAGCTGTTATGGTGTAAATTTTGTCTTCAGGACATTGCCTAAAAAAAGGCACTATAGGGGTGGCAAGAGCCTTGGCCAGTATCCAGAATCCCAGGGGTGACAGGTGCAGGCCATCTTTGGCGAGCATCAGGGTCTGTCAATCATGTCATCCCAGGCAGACAAATACTGGATCCCCTTAGAATGATACCAGAAACTTAGCCAGTTGTTGAAGGCAATCATTTTTTGCTTGTACTGTGGTATCATTCTGGGTGACGGTGGGATCCTACTCAGAGCGAGGGTCATACCTGCCTGGGGTACATGATCTGAGAGCTCCTCTATGTCTCTTTTTTCATGCAGTCCAGGGAGGTATGTCTCAGGTCGTTCACACCAACATGGACAATGACAGAGTCATATTTGTACCTGTTGTGGAGTGACCTAAGTGCATGTGTTATGTGGCAGATCCTGGCACCTGACAGGCAGCTGACCGTAACTTTCTCCTTATTCAACCTAGTGGGTGGGACATCAGTGTGCCTTACTATTGAGTGTATTGGATAAGTTGTTTTGCTGTAGGGGCTTTGGTTGAGTGGCACACTGTGAGCTATCTGTCTCATGATTTGTGCTGGGATGTGGTGGTAGTTGGCATTTCTGCAGTCTCTGTTTGGGCAAATTTTTATTGAAAGCCTCCACGAAAGTAGGTGTGCGTTTTGCATTACTATTAGAGGGTTGTGGTGGTGTATGTTCTGGAAGGCTATGTGTTGAATGTGGTGTGGTGTAGGTGTTAACCTTCCAATTTGGCTATGTATGTGCATCTCTCACAAGTCATAGTGTTGGGAGGTAAGAGGAAAGGGTTGTCTGTGTACATGAGGCAGTTGCTACATTGCGTCAGGATGCCCATGTTCACCAGGTTGACAGGAGAAAGCACAAGGAACTGACCTTTAGATATGCCTGGATAGGTGCTCAATATATTAAGTACTGAAGCTGTTTTCTTACTTTCCTTTATGGAGAGTTTAGTGCTGGTAGTAGTATATATGCTACAGTAAATGCTACAAGAAGTTCTGAGGAAGTGCTGGACTTATAATCTAGTTTGAGTGCAAAAAGATGAAAACTAGCAAGATCTAAGGGAAAATTTGAAGAGTAGAATTTCTGTCACCGGTAATAGTTTACCCTAGCTTAGCGGTGTTGCACATCATTCAAACATGGGTTTTTAAGGCAGAAAGTTAAAAGGGTTAGAAAACAGACCCAAGCAGCCAATAAGGTACAATTTCAGAGCTGGAAACCACTCCTTTAGCGATAGGCTGCTCAGTGTCTACCACTCCCACTGATAAGCAGAAAGACTTCCATCTACCACAGCAAGGTCTGGACAACTCAGAAACTCAAAATACATTAGAACATTTAAAATGGCAAACAACTAATCATAATAACTTTCAAACATCAAAGCCAATAACATTAATAAACCAATTTATGTCCCTTAAGGGCTGGTTTAAGAGAAATGCATCCATTTAAACTTGGATGCCTATCAGCTTGCTATTTTAAAATTCATTGTAATTCAGCCCTCTCAGTAAAGTTAACCAAGTCCCCCCCTCTGTCATATTTGTATGCACTGAAGCACTTTAAAAGTGAAAACATGTCTACAATTTTCTTTTACATGTTTCTCATTACCCACCGTAATATCATATATGTGTCTTAGGATTCTATCCTTAAATTTTTAATTAGTTTTTCCTACATAAAAACCAGAACAGGACATGCAAGTAGCTAAATATACAACATGATGTTCTTCGTGCTTCACTGTTGCAGTCATCACATTTGGGTAATCTGCCTGCAGGTAGCCCTCAGCCGGCCTGAATACCAGAGTCTTGGGATTTCTGCGTTGGATGCTGTCGCTGCTTTCATGACGTCAGGGGTATAAATCATGCAGCCAACACCATTACACCAGTCTTTCCATGCAGTGCCCAAAGCAGTTTGCAAGTACTGGTCGGCCGACTCTTGAAATTGTCATTTTTCGAGTTTCAGACCTGAAGTCTTCTATAAGATAAGTACCCCACTGGGGATCCTTTTTTCTTGCTCTAACCGATGTCAGAAAAAATTAATAATTGTCTTGCCTGTGAAAAGAAACTACCTCACAGAGATTTTCATTCTTACTGCGTCACCTGTTTAGGCTCAGACCACGACGTCCCTCGCTGTCAGTTTTGTGCCTTGTTCAACACCCAGACTGTTTGTCGGGCTATTTTTGTAGCTAAATTCTTTCACTCTCTATCTCCATACTCCAAAATGACTTCGGTAACACATCAGACTACTAATCTTCTGAAAAAACGAAAGGATAAAGACAGAGATAGACCACATAGGTCCAAGGCTGCTGACGGTGCTAATGTTAAGCTAGTCGCCAGTCCACTGGTACTCAACGAGGCACTTTCGCAGCCCCTGATACCTGCTTCTACAGATTCACAGGCCTCTACTGAGACACATTCGGAGTCTGGTATGCCACGAGATGCTTCTTCGATTATGGAACCAGTGGATGTCTCTACCTTGGATGGGTCTGGAGCAGCTGTGCAGGCATCGACTTCTGAGGGTATTTTTTGGCCTTCCAATTTTCATATTAAACTGATGACTTCCTTTCAAACCAAAAATACCGAATTTCTCAGGCCTAAAGTTCGCACTACGCCCAGGAAACTGATGAACAAAGTGCATTCTAAGGCCCACATGCCACAAAAACTAATGATTAGAATGGCTGAGGACCTCATTACTTTAATTAGGGGAAGTCAGCCTTCCCCCTCAAAAAGACCCAGAACTGATTTTCATTCTGATTCTTCTGTTCAGGAATCTGATTACTCTGATCCTTCTGATTTCCAGGACATAACCTTATCTACCTATGAGGATTCTGATGCAGAGGATTCCATTCCCTCTGCTTCCCTTCCAGAAGATTTTTCTTTTGGTGAAACCCTGCACACACCCTTAGATAACATTTCCGCTGGGAGAGCCAGGACTACTCCCAGTCCTAAGAGACTTAGGGAATTTTTAAGCTTGCCTCAGCACAGGCCTCTAGCTATCCCTACTGTCCTGGAAATTGTAGATGATGTCTTCCTGGAATCCAGCCTTACCCCTGATACCTTGCCTCCAGCTCCCAGGAAACCTGACCGGTACTATAGAGTGCCTGACTCTCAGAAATTTGTTTTTAGGAATCCTACTGTGGATCCAGAGTCCATTTCCCAGGGACCTAAAGGCATTAAGGCTACAACTGCCAAAAATCCTACCCCTTCGGACAGGGATTCCAGGGCATTAGACAGATTGGGTAAAAAGGTATACACCTCTGCTACGCTTGCCATTAGGGCTTTAAATTGCCAGTTTCATATGTTAAAGTATCAGCAGCATATTACAGAGCTAATTAAACAAAAAATGTTGATTCCTGATTGTGCAGAACACAAAGATTTACAAGAGTTAATGCATTCTGCTAACCAAGTTGGTAAACATACTTTGCAATGTGGGTTTGATGCTTTAAAAGCATCTTGCAGGGTTGCTGTCACTGGGTCTCTTCTTAGAAGACATTATTGGCTTAAGGAACAGAACTTGCCAGATCATGTCAAAGCAAAATTGCTGGATGCACCATTAAATCAAGAGCGTCTATTTGGTAATAAAGCAGAAATCGACCTCAAAAGAATGGATGAGAAAGCTAAATCTATGCAAACTGTTAAAGATTTCTTACAAGTACCACCACCTAAAATTGCACAATGACTTCTTAACTCTTCCAAGCCTTGCCCAAGTACTTGCACCTTTAGGAGGGAAACTTGCACTGCATGCCAAAAATTGGCAATACATTACCCAAGACAAATGGGTCTTAAACATTGTTTCCCAGGGATACAGATTCCAGTTCCACTCACTCCCATCCATAAGCAGATGGCTAGACCTCCCCCCAAACCAGTGGGCAGAGGCCCAAAAGCAAGTACTTTCTATTCTCAGTATCAAGGCTATTCAATCTGTCCCAGCAGAACAAAGGGGACAAGGTTTTTACTCCAGACTGTTTCTGGTCCCTAGGAAAGAAAACTCTTGGCATCCTATCCTGGATCTGTCTATTCTCCACACCTTTTTGGTGGTTCCAAAATTCAAAATGCTAACTCTCCAACAGCTGCTTCCTATGCTATGGAAGGACTACTGGCTAGCAACCCTAGATTTAAAAGAAGCTTATCTGCACATCCCCATAAGGGAATCTTGCAGGAAATACCTACACTTCAGAGCAGGCTCTATGCACTATCAGTTCTTTGCACTTCCCTTTGGCTTATCTGCTTCTCCCAGGGTATTCACAAAGTGCGTAGCTCCAGTCATTGCAATATTGCAGGAAGAGAGGAATTCAAATTTACCCATACTTAGACAATTGCCTGATTCAGGCAGACAGTCAGAAATTGCTACTTCACCACCTGGCATTTGTAAAGAAACTTCTAACTTCACTGGGGTACACTATCAAAGAAAAGAAATCACAGGTGGTACCCAACCAACAGATTGTATTCCTGGGAGCAAGCTTGAACGCAACTTCCCAGATGGCATTCCTCACTCCAGAGAAACAAATTTATTTGACAAACCATTTCAATGTACTGGCCACCAAAACCCGGCTATCTGCAAGAAAAATACTGCAAGCCCTAGGGTTCATGGCCTCTTGCATTCTACTAATTCCATATGCAAGACTGCATATGAGGAAACTTCAGTGGTACTTCAAAAGTCTCTGGTGTCAACATTCTCAGGACCTGGAAACAATGATTCCTATCGTTCCTTGCCTAAGGACAGAGTTCCTTTGGGGAGCAGAGGCCTGCAACCACAACGGACTCCCTTTCACCCTACCCCCTGCCGCCCAAACCCTAACAACAGACGCATCAGACTATGCATGGGGGGCTCGCATGGCAGAGCAGTGCATTCAGGTCAAATGGAACCCAAAGCAAATGCACCTGCATATCAATCAAAAAGAAATGTTAGCTGTACAGAATGCTCTGACAGCCTTCAAAGGCCTTATTCTTCCAGGACAACTATTGGTAAAGACAGACAACACCACAGATGTTCTTCGTGTTTCACTGTTGCAGTCATCACATTTGGGTTATCTGCTTGCAGTAGCCCTCAGTCGGCCTGATTATCAAAGTCCTGGGTCCTGTGTCAGTTGCTGTCTCGTCTTCCATGATGTCAGGTAGTCAGGGGTATAAAGCATGCAGCCGATTCCATTACATAGTCTTTCTTGATGTGCGGTGCCTGAAGCAGTTCACAAGCGCCGGTCGGCCAACTCCTGAAATTTTTGTTTTCGAGTTTCAGATCCGAAGTCTTCAACTAAGCTAAGTACCCCATTGGGGATCCTTCTTCTTGCTCTAAACCGATGCCAGTAAAAGTTAACAATTGTATTTCTTGTGGAAAGCAAATACCTCATAAAGATTTTCATTCATACTGCATTCCTTGCTTAGGCCCAGACCACGACGTACCTCACTGTCGGTTTTGTGCCTTATTCAAACTTCGTACTATTCGTCATTGGTTCATTTACGCATCTAAATATTTTGGTACTCTGTTCAGTTATCCAGAAATGGCTTCGGTAAGCCTCCCGACTACGAACATTCTGAAAAAACACAAAGATAAAGACAGACCGCTTAGGTCCAAAGTTGCTGACGGCACTTCTCTTAAGCTAGTCGCCAGTACTCAGTGAGGCGCTTTTAGCAGCCCCTGATACCCACTACTTCTGATTCGCAGGTCTCTACTGAGACCCATTCAGAGTCCAGTATGCCACGAGATGCTTCTTCGACTGTGGAACCTGCGGATGTCTCTACCTTGGATGGGTCCGGAGCCGCTGTGCAGGCACTGGCTTCTGAGGGTGTATTCAGGCCTATTGACTTGCATATTAAACCGACGCCATCTTCTTCAAGGCCTAAAACTCGATCCATGCCTATAAAACTGATGACCAGACCACATGGTCAGGTCCCTATGCTTTAAAAAAACAAATGATAAGAATGGCTGAAGACCTTATTAGTCTAATCAGAGGAAGCCATCCTTCCCCCTCTCAGAGACCTAGGACTGATTTTCCTTCTGATTCTTCTAATCAGGGTTCTGAAATTTCTGTTTTTTCTGATTACCAGGATTTGCCCTTATCTACCTGTGAGAATTCTGATGCAGAGGACTCCATTCCCTCTGCTTTCCCTCCAGAGGATTTCTCTTTTGGTGAAACCTTGCATACTCTTAGGGAGCATTTTCGCTGGGAAAGCCAGGATTACTCTGACTCCAAAAGAGGCTTAGGGAATTCTTACTCCTGTCTCAACACAGGCCTTTAGCTATTCCTCCTTTACTGGACATTGTAGATGATGCCTTCTCGGAATCTAGCCTGGCCCCTGACTCTTTACCTCCTGCTCCCAGAAAACCTGATGGGTATTGCAAGGTACCTGACTTCCACAAGTTCCTCTTTAAAAGTCCTACTGCAGATCCTGAGACCATTTCACAGGGGCCCAAGGGCATTAAGGCTACAACTGCCAAAAATCCTACCCCCTCTGATAGAGATTCCAGGGCACTGGATAGATGGGGTAAAAAGGTATACACTTCTGCAACCTTGGCCATTAGGGCCTTAAATTGCCAGTTTCATATGTTAAAGTATCAGCAGCATGTTATTGGATTGCTTAAACAGAAAATGATGTTGATTCCTGACTGTGCTGAAAATAAAGATTTACAGGATTTAATGCATTCTGCTGAACAAGTTGGAAAACATACTTTGCAATGTGGTTTTGATTCATTAGAAGCATCTTGCAGGGCTGCTGCCACTGGGTCTGTACTTAGAAGGCATGCTTGGCTTAAGGAGCAGTCTTTGCCAGATCATGTTAAAGCTAAATTACTGGATGCTCCCTTAAACCAAGACCGCCTGTTTGGCAGCAAAACAGAAGTAGTACTTAAAAAGATGGAGGAAAAAGCTAAATATGTGCAAACAGATTTCCTGCAAGTACAGCCTCCCAGATTTAGTAGGCATTGGCCTTCTAAGAATTGGTCCTTTCCTGGCCTTCTTAGTCCAAACCCAGAGCCAGCAGGGCACCCAGGCTTCAGTCCCAAGGTACTCACAGGCCTAAGCAGTGGGGGGTTCCCACTTCCAAAGCAGGAGTAGTAAGACTCCCTATAGTAAACTGTCTCAATGACTTAACTTTAAACCTTCCAAACCATGCTCAACTGACTGCTCCTCTTGGGAGAAAGTTTGCACTGCATGCAAAAAATTGGGAACTCATTACCCAGGACAAATGGGTTTTAAATATAGTTTCCCAAGGATACAGATTCCACTCCTTACCAACCCCAAACAGTTGGCCAGACCTACCCCCAAATCAGTGGGCAGAGGCTCAAAAGCAAGTTCTCTCTCTTTTAAGCATCAGGTCTATTCATCCAGTCCCAGAAGAAGAATAGGGGCAAGGTTTCTACTCAAGACTTTTCCTGGTACCCAGAAAAGACAATTCCTGGCGTCCTGTCCTGGACCTGTCTATCCTAAACACATTTTTGGTAATCCCAAAATTCAAGATGCTAACTCTTCATCAGCTGCTTCCCATGTTAGGCAAAGATGCCTGGTTTGACAACACTGGATTTAAAGGAAACCTACCTGCACATCCCAATAAAGGAATCTTGCAGAAGATACCTACGTTTCAGAGTAGGCTACATGAACTATCAGTTCTCTGCACTGCCCTCTGGCTTATCTACTGCGCACAGGGTATTCACAATGTGCCTAGCTCCAGTCATTGCATTTTGCAGGCAAAGAAATTTTCAGATGTACCCATACCTGGACGATTGTCTAATTCAGGCAGAAAGCCAGGACATACTATTAAATCATCTGGCATTTGTAAAGAAATTGCTAACGTCTCTGGAGTACACCATAAACGAAAAGAAATCATCTTGTACCCTGCCAACAAATTGTATTCCTGGGAGCAAGCTTGAATACAACTTCCCAGATGGCCTACCTCACGCCAGAGAAACAAGTTAATTTGACAGACTACTTCAAATTACTGGCCACAAAGACCCAGCTATCTGCAAGGAAAATTCTGTAAGCCCTGGGGTTTACGGCCTCTTGCATTCTACTAATTCCATATGCAAGACTGCATATGAGGAAACAACAATGGTATCTAAAAAGCCGATGGTGTCAACATTCTCAGGATCTAGAATCAATGATTCCTGTCATACCTTGTCTACAGATAGAGTTCCTTTGGTGGGCAGAGGCCTGCCACCAAAACAAGGGACTGCCATTCACTCTACCCCCTGCCGCCCATACCCTAACAGACTCATCAGACTATGCATGGGGGGCTCACTTGGCAGGGCAGTGCATTCAGTGCAAATGGAACCCAAATCATTTGCACCTGCATATCAGTCAAAAAGAAATGTTAGCTGTACAGAATGCTCTGACAGCCTTCAAGGACCACATTCTTCCAGGACAATTATTGGTAAAGACAGACAACACCACTGTTATGTGGAACCCTCTCTGCAGACTAGCCATGGCTCTGTGGAATACAGCCTTGAGCTACCAAGTGCACCTACAGGCTCAATTCCTGCCAGGAAAGCTAATTACACTGGCAGACGACCTAAGCAGAAATCCCATGGACCCACACAAGTGGAAACTGGAACCAGAGATATTCAACATGTTGAGAAACAAATGGGGGAGCCCAGAGATAGACCTGTTTGCCTCCCCCCAGTACTACCAATTGGACAAATTCTGCACAAGGACTCCCCACAAACAAGCTTGGAAAGTGGATGCCCTGTCCTTCACCTGGAAAAACCTATCAGTTTATGCCTTTCCCCCTCTGCCTCTCCAAGGTACTGCTAAAGATCAAACAGGACAAACCAAGGACAATATTGATTGCACCAGACTGGCCACGCCAACACTGGTACCCCCTCTTGCGCAGTGTGTCAGTACTGGCACCATGGCACCTGCCTCAGACTCCTGTCCTGCTGTCCCAGCAGGAGAGCTAGATTCTGCACCCACAGCTTCAAACCCTGAAACTGGCAGCTTGGCTAACTACCTGATCTCTCCATTGCCATCCCCTCAGTAAGCAAGTAATGGATGTCATTCTGGAGGCAAGGAGGCCTAGTACTAGAAAATCCTTTGCTGAAAAATGGAAAAGATTCTGTGCCTGGAGCCAAACTCAGGGGATGGGCACAGCAGCACCCAATTTACCCCATATTTTTCAATATTTAACTGAGATGCTTCACAAGGGCCTTTCCTTTTCCTCCATCAAAATTCGTGCCTCAGCCATTTCAGCTCATTACAATACAGAACCATCCTCTTCTCTCATCCACTGCTGAAGCAATTCCTCAGAGGGGCCAAAAACTTAAGACCAGGAGAGCCCCTACTCCAGCCTGGGACCTTAACTTTGTATTGGAAAAGCTCACTCTACCTCCCTTTGAGCCAGCTGCAAACGCAGAGTTGAAATTTCTTTCTTGGAAAACAGCCTTCCTTCTAGCCATCACTTCAGCAAGAACGTTGTCTGAATTACAGGTCTCATGGCAGTGGAGCCTTTCATCATCTTTCATGCTGACAGGGTGTCTGTCAGAACCAATCCCTCCTTCATGCCCAAGGTGGTATCCAGTGTGACCCTTAATCAGTCCATTCATTTGCCAACTTCCTTTTCTAATCCACAGAACAAAGGGGAACGAATACTGCACTCCTTGGACGTGCACAGACAACTTAGATTTTACTTGGACAGGACTAAGACTCTCAAGAAATCTGTACAGCTGCTGGTTGCATTTGCTGCAGGGGCAAAGGGGAAGGCCATTTCAAAGCAAACCATTTCTAAGTGGATAGGCCATTGCATTAATTTCTGCTCTAAGCACCATGGAAAACCTACCCCACAGGGGATAAGATCGCATTCAACCAGCACTGCATCTACCTCTACAGCCTTTCTCAGAGGTGTCCCTACCAGGGACATCCTAGAAGCTGCTACTTGGAGTTCTGTACATACCTTCACCAAGCATTACCACTTGCCATTGTTTTCTAAATCCAGAGCTGGCTTTGCCACTGCAGTCTTATAGGGCCTTATAACTGGTCCTAATGCTATCTAATTACCTCCTCCCATCCTTAGCTTTGGGAATCTACCCAAATGTGATGACTGCAACAGTGAATACACTCAAACATCTACATTATGGTAAATGTATACAACTGTACTTTATGTGGTATGTAAACAAGCAGAGGGGAACCCATTCCTACCTACTCTGCAGACTAGCCATGGCTCTGTGGAACACAGCCTTGAGCAACCAAGTGCACTTACAGGCTCAATTCCTGCCAGGCAAACTAAATTCACTGGCAGATGACTTAAGCAGAAATCTCATGGACCCACACGAGTGGAAACTGGAACCCAAAATATTCAAGCTTTTGAGGAACAGGTGGGGGACACCACAGGTGGACCTTTTTGCTTCCTCTCAGACCTATCAATTGAGCAAATATTGCACCGGAACTCCCCACAGCCAAGCTTGGAAAGTGGATGCCCTGTCCTTCACCTGGGAAAGCCTCTCAGTCTATGCCTTTCCCCCTCTGCCACTCCTCTCGAAGTTTCTACTAAAAATCAAACAGGACAAGCCAAGGACAATCCTGATTGCGCCAGACTGGCCAAGCCAGCACTGATACCCTCTTTTGTTCAGTATGACAGTGCTACAACCATGGCACCTGCCTCAGACTCCTTCCCTGCTGTCCCAGCAGGGTGGGCCACATTCTGCACCCTCGGCTACAGACCCTGAACCTTGTAGCCTAGCTAATCCCCTGAATTCAACACCAGCAACCCTCAGTAAGCAAGTGCTGGATGTCATTCTTGAGGCAAGAAGGCCTAGTCTAGATATCCTATTTGGAAAAAATGGAAAAGATACTGTTCCTGGAGCCAGTCTCATGAAATTTTGTCCTAATCCTTAGAATAAAGGGAAATGGTCCTGCATTCCTGGACGTGCACAGGCAGCTTAGGTTCGATCTGGACAGGACTAAGCCTCTCAGAAAATCTGACCAGCTGCTAGTCAGCTTTGCTGCAGAGGCAGAGGGCAAGGCCATTTCAAAGCAAACCATTTCTAAATGGACAGCACACTGTATCCATTTCTGCTACTAGCACCATGGGAAACCTACCCCACAGAGGATCAGAACTCATTCCACTAGGGCTACATCTACCTCTACAGCATTTCTCAGGGGAGTCCTTACCAGGGACATCCTGGAAGCTGCGACATGGAGCTCTGCACACTTTCACCAAGCACTACCACTTGCCTATATTTTCTAAATCCAGAGCTGGATTTGCCACAGCAGTCTTACAGGACCTGATTGCCAGCCCTAATTCTTCATAACTACCTCCACCCTTCCTTAGCTTCGGGAATCAACCCAAATATGATGACTGCAACAGTGAAACACGAAGAACATAGTACAGTTGTGTACACTTGCCATAAATGTAGATGTTCGAGTGTATTCACTGTTGCAGTCCTGGTTACCCTCCCTCCACCCCCACTGACTTCTCTTGACTTCTGTCTTATCTTTTTTGTCTGACATATCTTATATCATTGGTATTTGTTTTTTGCTGGGGGTATTACATACCATGTAATTGCTTCCTATTTTGGGGGCACCTGACATCTCTGGCAAGAAAAACTGATATAATGGCATAGGCTGTATGTTTTATACCCCCTGTCGACCTGACATCGTGGAAGAAGCGACAGCATCTGACGCAGAAATCCCAAGACTCTGGTATTCATGCCGGCCGAGGGCTACCTGCAGGCAGATTACCCAAATGTGATGACTGCAACAGTGAATACACTCGAATGTCTACATTTATGGTAAGTGTACACAATTGTACTTTCTGTATGACAATCTGCACATCTTTTTAGGTTTAAAGACAAAATTATAACATGGGGGTTGAAATGTTTGTTCTTTAGATATGACTAGACAGGAGCGACATGTATAAGTACCTACTCTGGCTGATGTTAACCTCATCCTAGTTACCATTTTAGACTTATGAGTGCATAGTTGCCTTTATTTTTCCAGAAACTTTTACAATACAAAGAGGTGTTTGTTCACAGCCATTCCAGATGAATATGGTATAGATGCTGTGAGAAATGTGTTGATTCTTAAAAGTGAATTTACCAATGATACCATTGATGCTATATGTTGTCTGATGGAACTTAATTTAAATAATAATGTGTTTATGTATGCAGATACCACATACTTACAGAAATGGGGGGGGGGGGTTGCCATGGGCATCCCCAGCGAATTCTTATGCAAACTTAGTAATGAGTGAGTGGGAGGAGAAAAATGTCCTAAGCGCTAATATATACCATGAACATATAAAATTTTACCGCCATTTTGTTGACTATATTTTTCTTGTATGGGCAGGTACCAAACAAGAGCTTGATGCTTTTTTTGTATATTTGGAAACCACTACTGATTTGTTAAAGTTTACTTTGTCAAATTCAAGTAATGGTATTGACATCTTGGAGGTGCACCTTAATGCAAACTCTGTGGGCATAATCAGTACCTCTTTGTATCTTAAAAGTTGCTGGAATAATAATTTCCTGACTCATGATAGTATATCCTAGGCATATTTATCCTAGCATTGTGAAAGGTCAATTCATGATAGCATGTAGGCTATGCACTCGGGAGGATGATTTTACATTTACCATAAATTTGATGCGTGATCATTTTTCACAGAGAGGATATAATATATTTTGAATAGGACCAAAGGTCAGATTTGTAATGAGAGAAAGACATCATGTAAGCCCTTCTTTTCTCATAACCATCAGTATACTAGGCGTAGTAAGAGTAATGTACATACAAACTCTAGGCTTGGGTTTGGTATGACATATACGAATGATGTAGGTCAGCTTTGTGATATTATATAGAAGAACTGGAGGATGTTATGTGGTCCAATCTCGCCTACATTCTTACTCACGGGTTCCGACTCGGCCAACTTTTTATTTTCTAGCACGAAGTTTCTAATTGGCTGGGCTAAACAGGTATCCCATGTTGCAATGCTCCATAGCCCCAGATCTCATTTGCCGCTCGTGTAGCTAGGACGTGGTCTCGCTTGGCTGTGGCTAAGTACCTTAACTTTTTTCTCTCAGAAAATTGTGGTTTTTCAAACAAAAGCTATTTTAATAGCTATGTTTCCTTGTTCGTTGTTCTGAAATTGTTGTGAGTGTGTTTTTGGGTATCCCTTCTGTTCCGGCAGGCTAGGCCCATTTAAATTAGAGGACCTAGTCTTCCTTTTTTGTGTAAAGTTTGATTCTTTTTCTGTGTAGAGAGTAGTTTTTTCCCTTGTTTTAGAGTGTGTGTAGACTCCCAAAGAACCGTTTGAATTAGAGATTCTTTGGCTGTTTGTTGTGACAGTAGTTTCCCGCCTTTGTCGTTTTCCTGGCTAGGTTCCTGTTGCTTGTGTTTTGATTTTGGTGTATAAATCTCTGTTAAGATGTCTAAGGATCAAAAGGAACATAAACCTTTGGGTTTTAAGAAATGTTCCAAATGTAACTACAAGATGTCCATTACAGATGGACATTCCATTTGTGTATACTGCCTAGGGGCAATTCATTTACAAGAGTCCTGTAGTTTTTGTCACATTTTCAGTCCGAGGGTGCTACAGGAAAGGAAAAACAAACTTATACTGAAGGGTATCCTAAAACCTTCTTTTGAGGAGTCTTTAGACTCTTCCTCGAGTACTCGGTCTAAGTCTAAGGCTTTGAAGGTGAAGAAGAGATCTACGGCTCCGTCTGTCTCCACGGAGCCTCCGGAGAAGACTTCTAAACTGGATTCTACCCCCTCGGCTCCTCTGTCCTCGGGGCCGCAGGAGGTATCTGTTGTGCTGGAATCGACCTCAGCTCCAATTCTATTGGAAACCATTCGGAGCCGGTCGCCCAGTGTTAGGCATGGGTCTCCAGACAGGAGATCCCAATCTCCATCTCTTTCCTCCAGATCCTCCAGGCTTTCTGATCTGGATGTTGATAGGGTGGTTCAGAGGCTCCTGCAGTTGCCGGTGTTGGCAAAATTATTTTCGGCTCTGACCCAGTCGGCTCCGGAGCCTGTCCCGATGGTTCCTCCTCCGAGCACTTCCTTGTCTTCGGAGCCAGAGTGCTCCGCTCCGAGTGATGTTCTTGTTCCGGCTCCGATACCCCTCAAGGGTTTATCGGTGCCGACATCAGCTCCGTTCCCTGGTTTCGGAACTCGGGTTTCCTCTGTCGGGGCCGAGGGGGATACTTCGGGACTCCTTTCGGTTCCAAGCCTCCCTCCCTCTCGGTGCATCGGCTCGGGGAACCCCAACTCCAGTCGTGGCCTCGGAGGCCGGTCGGTCCTCAGATTTGGGGGGACCTGCCTTCGAGGCCATGAGGAGCGCACTGGCCAGATCTTCAGTTACATCACCCAGATCGGTCATTCCATCCCCTCCCACCCCGGCTAGAGCCTCTGATGTCCCCCTATTAGTAGATGGAGCCCAAAGGTCTGGGGACACCCCCATGAGCGGTCCCCAACTTTCTGGGGGCCCCTCAGATTCTGTGCCTGAGGAGCCCCCAAGAAAGAAGTTGTGCAAGAGGAAGCACATAGACTCCCAGGACGAGTCTCGCACTTCTGATACCATCCAGAGGGGTCCACCAAGTCGTCCTCCGATGACGTCTCTTTCTCTGACATTCTGGAGATTTTGAGGCAGAGAGGTGACTGACCATCCAAGACCCCCTCTGAGGAGGAGTCTGTATTCTTTAAGGCTTTTGGTGCTCAACCCTCTGCCTCCTGGGTGCCTCCACCCTTCGACGAGCTCCTGGATTTAATTTGTCGAAGGGTGTGGGGGAATTCTGATTCGGTGGAACCGGTACCCAGACGACCTAATAAGTTTCTTTCAGCTCCCCCAGGGAAGGAGTTCCTGTCCAAAGGGGTTTCTGTAGACGCCATGGTGGTGGTGGCGGCCACTCAGCAGGAAGTAGCCGAGTCTTCTTCCTCCGTCCATCCTCCTAACAAGGAGTCCAGGAGTATGGACCGGTACGGGAAGCATACCCTTTCATCAGCGACCTTCACCCTATGTTCGCTGAATTACCTTTGTCATTTTATTCGGCTCCAGAGAGATCTCCATAAGGAGTTAGGAGATACTCTTAACAGATAACGTACCTGAGGCGTTAGCGCAGACTGTTAATGCCCAGTTGTCTACCCTTGGTTCGATTGTCAAGTCGTCCATGAGGCTCATATCTTATGCAGCCGAAGTGGCGAGTAGGGCAGCTAGTTCAGGAGTAGCCCTCAGGAGGCAAGCCTGGATGCACCTGTGTCAGTTCGCGAAGGCCTTCAAGTCTTCCTTCACTAACGCCCCCTTTGATGTGTCCTCACTCTTTGGGACCAAAGTGAAAGACACTCTCACCAGATGCAAGCAAGAAGGAAAGACCCTGTCTGCCACAGGGGTCCTTTTTCCCTCCCTTCTAGGCCTTACCCCAAGGCTCAGAGAGGAGGGAAGATGTGGTTCAAAAAATCATAGAAGTCTTTCCCTGCAGCTCAAGGTGAGTCCCCCTCCAGAGGCAGAGGAGGGGGAGGCTATTCTATAAGGGGAGGATCTTGACCTATTGAGCCTAAAGTCTGCCGAGTGGCCAAGGAAGGATCTGAGGTCAGATCTGAGACCCATCAGCTGAGGAAGGATGAAAATAGGCAACACAGATGCAGAATTATGTTGAGTACATAACTGTAATATCTTTGAATGGTCACTGATGCAGTAGTCGCTCCATCACTCCATACTCTCTTGTTTTTTATGCCATGATGTAGACATTTATTATTTTTCCTACCATTGCCCTCCTCCTGTCTGCTGGCTAAGAAGCTCTGAAGGGCTTTGCTTGCAAAATTGTCTATTAGTTAGCTCAGCTCGAGCTGCTTGACAGTTTGGGTACCTAGAAAGTACCCTGAAACTTTGGCTGCTGGCTGGCTGTTATATTCCTGGCAGGATATAACCCATATAGCTTAAGGCTACTGCAGGAGTGATCACTGAAACATCTACTGCTATGGCAAGTTCAGCTTAAACAACTATACTTTCTGGATTAAGAAGACTATTTTGTTGAATAAGGACAGGGCTGATTTTGGAGTCCTTGAGAAGGTATAGAGAAGTCCACTGGATGAAACTAAGGTGCAGGGCAAGTGTGGAGAGTTCAGGTGCTGGGAACAGGTGACCTGTGACAATTAGGGTGGGTGGAAGTTTTTAATTTGAAAGTCCAGTATGATAGAACTGGGCAGTGATAACTAAGGGAAATGGGCAAGTATAGTAGTAATTGTGCAACAATGGGCTATATTTGAGATGATGAGATCTATCTGTAATGTGTATTTTATTTCCATAAAAATGACATTTTGAATATAGGTTCGCTGACTGTTACTTTAATTATTTTAATGTTGATATTTATGTAGCATTAATTATTATTTATGTGCTGTTTATTTTCAGAACAGTGAAGGAGTTTGCATTTTTTCTGTTTCATTACAGCTGTGCTTCCTTCTGCTTTTTAAGATTTCAATTTTTTTTAAGTGCTGGAGGCTGCATCTGTCTTTCATATTTCTGTACTTCTAATAAACTGAGTGAGTGCTGTTGTTACTTTAACCTTGTTAATGAATAGGTTATTTGTATGGAAAGGAGTATATGTTAAAACTATGTAAACTTCAAGACTACTGCATGCCAAGGTACTAGTTCACAGATGTTTTAAGTATAGTTTAATATAGCTTATGTTAATGGTAAAAGTCAGCTGCGCTTGTTTTCTGCCACTGTTCTTAAATGTTTAGTAATGATATATTTTTATGATTTGACCATTTTTGTAGTAATAACTTCCCATTTTTGCCAGATGTTATGTCTTTAGGGATTATTCAGATTTTTCTTGATTCTGTGCAGGAAGCCATCAGGTGTGTTGTCTCATCCCATAGAACTTACAGTTTTTTTATTTATTAGTTTGCCTTTTATGACCAGGAAAGTCTGATTGGCCAAAGCCCATTTTCATGGGAGACCTGAGGTGATAACAGCTCCAAGTTGCAAGATTTGCACAGGCAGTTATGAGCTAACAGTACTGAGGTATATATGATTTAACAGGGATCTTCAAGTTAAGCAGATTAGGATCTATTTTATGTGATCAAGTCTGCGAAGATTGAATCTCGGAATGTTGAACCAGCTTCTCCTCTGGAAGCTGACATTATGAAAGACAGTGTTTTTGCAAGGGAACAATTCCCGTCCACCACTTCATATGTGGGGATGCACCCCCACACCCCCTGCCTATTTTTATATCTCTATATATGTGTGTGTATATATATATATATATATATATATATATATATATATATATATATATATATAATGTGTGTGTGTGTGTATATATAGTTTCACTTTACAATCCCGAAATACTGAAATATCGAAATTCAGTATCTCGAGACTGTAAAGCCAAAAACTGAAAAACCCGAAACCCCAAAAGCACGAAATTCAAAATTGCGACTGCCCACATACACACTCCTGACACAAACAAGCACACATGTACCTTCCTATATACACTACAAACCAACAAAACACACACAAACAGAACAAAACAAACACATGCGCAGACCCTATATATAAGCAGGGAGGCAAGCCTCCGCACACCCCTGCTACTTATATATACTAACTCTGAGGTTGCACTAAAAACACAAACACACAAAAACCACCACTTCACATTCTACACTTCTCTTGCACAAACACACATCACATACATACAAATACCACCACTCGCAACACTCACAACCTTACCTACCTACTCTAATCCACACCTCAAAACTCCAAACACGCTTACACACACTAAAATCGCCTACCCAAAACCCCTAGTAAAACATCACTTACCTGAATCTCCAGCTACATCCACATACCACACCACACATCATGAACACAGGGAATCCCATGTCATATACGCGATTCCACAACCGCGGATTCGGCATTTCCGCATTCAGGATTCTGCAGTTTTGCGGAAGTGCAGTTTCGACACTTAGGTCTCAAGCTACTGAAGCTTGATACTTCAGTAGTTTGAGATTCTGAAGTGAAACGGTGTATACACACACTGTGTGTATATATATATATATATATATATATATATATATATATATATATATATATATATATATATATATATATATATATATATATATATATGGGTACCTATGAGATGATCGACAACTTAAAACATTGACAGTGACTTCACCGACAAGTCAAATAACCGACATCGCAAATCACGGACGTTTACCAGGTAAGGGATGAAAATTCGCTACTCATGCCTACCATGGTTTAGTAAGTGTCGCAGTGTCATGCAACCATGGTAGGCATGAGTAGCGAATTTTCATCCCTTACCTGGTAAACGTCCATGATTTGCGATGTCGGTTATTTGACTTGTCGGTGAAGTCACTGTCGATGTTTTAAGTTGTCGATCATCTCATAGGTACCCATATATATAAAAAAGGAAAACACTTGACCCAAAAAAATATCAGCTTCCACAGTAGAAGATTTTATGGAGGATGTACTTCTTGTTTTCATGATGTGACAACTTGCCAATTAATATTTCCTTTGCATAAAATAGAAACTAGCATGACCACCATGACTAATGGCATGCAACATTAATAAAACAAAAATAAAACAAGGATAACAACTTTTCCTTTACACCAAATGCTTCTTCAGATCAAATCATCAAAACTGCATTATAGGTTCATAGGTGTGTAGTAGGCTAACAGCACTGGAGCCTATATAAGCCTAGCCCAAGAAGATTCTGTGGCATTATGCCTCCCAAAGTTAGTACCCAGTACCCCTGTCAAGCAAGGCCACTGAAGTGATCCCTGGGGTGAACTTCCTATTGCCCATCCACTCGTCAAGATTTCTGTTAAAGAGGGCCAGTGAACTGCTCTGCTTGACGTGAATGGGAAGTTTGTTCCAGAGTATGGGAAGTCTCTGGGTTAGGAACCTGTCCCTCCAGCATATTCTGTTTATTGTGGTAATGAGGTTTAGGTCCCTGGAGCATGTGGCATGGAGGGATTGGGATTTCTTTAGGTGTAGCATATCTAACAGCTCTGGGTCAGACATGGCTTTGTAGGTCAAGCAGAGATTTGCCTCTAAGTAGGGATATGAGATAGTGTAGGTGGTTATTTTGAATCTGTCCATATAGGACATGTGTCTAAGGCCTAAGATCTTCTTAGTGAGGTTTTTTGTGGCCTTTCCAGTTGTTGTAGGTGTCTAGTGAGGTACATACAAATGGGGCATTGTACTCTATAATAGGTTTAATGAGGGATGGGTAGAGAGGGATTATGACCTCTTTCTTCCTGGATGAGAACCATTTGTGATGAGATGTACCACATAGAGCGACTTTCTGACTACAGTGGCAATGTGTTATCAAAGGAGAGGTTGCAGTGTCAACCTGTGTCCCCAGGTCTCTTATCACACCTTCAGTGTTTAGTGGACTACCGCCTATGTGGTAGTTCATGGGCACTGAATTTTTCCCAAAGGAAATGACAATGCACTTTTTGGCATTGACCTTAAGGCCATGGTTCTGGCACCAATCATTGGTGTCAGTGAGGCCTTTGTGTAGAATGTCTACATCAGTTGGAGAATCAATAATGGCTCCCAGTTTGCAGTCATCTGTGAACTTGGTCAGCCAAAGTCCCTTTGTGTTGGCTTGAACTTCAGAGAAGTAGATGCCAAACAGGAGAGGACCTAGGACTGATCCCTGTGGGATACCACTTGTAAGTGGTCGGTAGTCAGATTTGGAGTCCGCTACTTTCACAGTATGGATTCTGTCTGTGAGCCAGTTGTCAACCCATCTTATGACATAGGGGTTTTGCCTAGTTTACTGAGTCTATCTATGATTCCTTAGTGAGGGATGGTGTTGAAGGCCTTGGCAAGATCTAGGTAGGTTGTGTGAACTCCCTTGCCCTCATCCACAGCTCTGGTGACAGACTCGAAAAGTCTATCAGGTTGAGCAGGCATAATCTACCTTTCACAAACCCAAACTGTGTGGGGTCCTGAGTTTGGAGATTCCCTATGTTCCTATATATAAGGTCCATAATGATGCACTCTATAGCCTTACATATCAGACTTGTCAGGCTAATTGGGCGGTAGTTCCCAGGATCTGTAGTCGGCTGTCCCTTTGTGGAGTGGGAAGACCGTAGCAGTGTGCCATTTGGTAGGAACAAAGCCTGAAATGAGGCTGTGATTGAACAAGGTACTGAGATGTGATGCCAGTTCACTTTGTACTTCATGTAGAACACAGCCAGGGATATTATCAGTTCCCATGGAAGCTGTATTCTTGGCTTTGGACAGTGTGGTTTTTACCTGCGTAGTCTTGATAATAGGGACTTGGCATTCCTCAGGTATTGTGATAGGCCCTTTAGGGGGTGAAAGGAGGTAAAGTTCGCACTGAACCTGTCGGGCAATATGTTGGCAATATCAGTTGGTTTTGTATATGTATAGCCATTGTGTTGTAACTCAGAGCAGATCTGAGTATTGCCATGCAGATTCTTGACATAACTATAGAATGCTTTGTGGTTGTCTTTGGAATCTCTAGCAATTTTGTTTTCGTAGCTAGCTTTAGAGGATTTAATGAGGGATCTCAGTTTTTTTTGCTTAGGCTGACAAGGGAGTTTTTCCAGTCTTGGGACTTCACCCTTTTCTGAAACAGTTTTTTTCCTTCTGTTGTAGAGTTTGTTTATGGTAGGGGACCAGCAGATTGGCTTCCTTTTTTGAAGGAGAGCGTCTTGGTTCTGTTTGACCTGTTCCATGCACTTGTATATGCGCTCATTGGTGTATGATTCAGCAGTCATGCTCCTATTTTCCATTTGCATGAGCGTCATGAAGTTAGCCACCTCTGTTTTTAGATGCCCAAAATTGGCTTTGGAGAAGTTTTTTACAGTGGTTTCCTTTAGGGGGCATGAGGGTGGGATGTGGATATCCATGATGATTAACTTGTGGTCAGATCTGACCAGGGAGGAGTTGATTACTGGTGTAGAGCAATGGTTTCCCATGTTAGTAATGACCAGGTCAGTGATGTTTCTACCCCTGGTGGGGGTAAGAATGAGTTGGTCCAGGGCGTTGGAAATAATTAATTCCAGAAAACATTAAGCAAGTGTGTTAGTACATGAGTAATTTTCCCAATTAATGGAGGGGTAGTTAAAATCTCCCAGTATAAGGGTATTAGGTTGTACCCTAATATTTTCCAGTGTGTTTAGGAATGTGGAGTGGGAGTCTTGGGACATGGTGGGGGATCTATAGCAGGCTACAACCTGGATTGCAGTTTTACCCAGTGTTAGTTGTACCTGAAGTATCTCTGATGCATTATGTTGGGCTACTAGTCTGGATGTGTGCATATCCTTTATGAATATGGAGACACCACCGCCTTTAGTGTTTTGGTCCAGGTTTAGGGGCCAAAAGGTGTGGTATGAATTATAGCCTGGTAGTGCTGGATTGCTGTCCAGAGCCGTAAACCAGGTCTCGAACATTGCACAGATGTCTATGTTCTCCATTTTAAGGAGTGCTTCGAGTGAGTACATTTTGAGATTTAGACTTCTAGCATTGAGTAGCATAACCCTCAGATTTCATTTGCTTGTAGCTGTTATGGTGTAAATTTTGTCTTCAGGACATTGCCTAAAAAAAGGCACTATAGGGGTGGCAAGAGCCTTGGCCAGTATCCAGAATCCCAGGGGTGACAGGTGCAGGCCATCTTTGGCGAGCATCAGGGTCTGTCAATCATGTCATCCCAGGCAGACAAATACTGGATCCCCTTAGAATGATACCAGAAACTTAGCCAGTTGTTGAAGGCAATCATTTTTTGCTTGTACTGTGGTATCATTCTGGGTGACGGTGGGATCCTACTCAGAGCGAGGGTCATACCTGCCTGGGGTACATGATCTGAGAGCTCCTCTGTCTCTTTTTTCATGCAGTCCAGGGAGGTATGTCTCAGGTCGTTCACACCAACATGGACAATGACAGAGTCATATTTGTACCTGTTGTGGAGTGACCTAAGTGCATGTGTTATGTGGCAGATCCTGGCACCTGACAGGCAGCTGACCGTAACTTTCTCCTTATTCAACCTAGTGGGTGGGACATCAGTGTGCCTTACTATTGAGTGTATTGGATAAGTTGTTTTGCTGTAGGGGCTTTGGTTGAGTGGCACACTGTGAGCTATCTGTCTCATGATTTGTGCTGGGATGTGGTGGTAGTTGGCATTTCTGCAGTCTCTGTTTGGGCAAATTTTTATTGAAAGCCTCCACGAAAGTAGGTGTGCGTTTTGCATTACTATTAGAGGGTTGTGGTGGTGTATGTTCTGGAAGGCTATGTGTTGAATGTGGTGTGGTGTAGGTGTTAACCTTCCAATTTGGCTATGTATGTGCATCTCTCACAAGTCATAGTGTTGGGAGGTAAGAGGAAAGGGTTGTCTGTGTACATGAGGCAGTTGCTACATTGCGTCAGGATGCCCATGTTCACCAGGTTGACAGGAGAAAGCACAAGGAACTGACCTTTAGATATGCCTGGATAGGTGCTCAATATATTAAGTACTGAAGCTGTTTTCTTACTTTCCTTTATGGAGAGTTTAGTGCTGGTAGTAGTATATATGCTACAGTAAATGCTACAAGAAGTTCTGAGGAAGTGCTGGACTTATAATCTAGTTTGAGTGCAAAAGATGAAAACTAGCAAGATCTAAGGAAAATTTGAAGAGTAGAATTTCTGTCACCGGTAATAGTTTACCCTAGCTTAGCGGTGTTGCACATCATTCAAACATGGGTTTTTAAGGCAGAAAGTTAAAAGGGTTAGAAAACAGACCCAAGCAGCCAATAAGGTACAATTTCAGAGCTGGAAACCACTCCTTTAGCGATAGGCTGCTCAGTGTCTACCACTCCCACTGATAAGCAGAAAGACTTCCATCTACCACAGCAAGGTCTGGACAACTCAGAAACTCAAAATACATTAGAACATTTAAAATGGCAAACAACTAATCATAATAACTTTCAAACATCAAAGCCAATAACATTAATAAACCAATTTATGTCCCTTAAGGGCTGGTTTAAGAGAAATACATCCATTTAAACTTGGATGCCTATCAGCTTGCTATTTTAAAATTCATTGTAATTCAGCCCTCTCAGTAAAGTTAACCAAGTCCCCCCCTCTGTCATATTTGTATGCACTGAAGCACTTTAAAAGTGAAAACATGTCTACAATTTTCTTTTACATGTTTCTCATTACCCACCGTAATATCATATATGTGTCTTAGGATTCTATCCTTAAATTTTTAATTAGTTTTTCCTACATAAAAACCAGAACAGGACATGCAAGTAGCTAAATATACAACATGATGTTCTTCGTGCTTCACTGTTGCAGTCATCACATTTGGGTAATCTGCCTGCAGGTAGCCCTCAGCCGGCCTGAATACCAGAGTCTTGGGATTTCTGCGTTGGATGCTGTCGCTGCTTTCATGACGTCAGGGGTATAAATCATGCAGCCAACACCATTACACCAGTCTTTCCATGCAGTGCCCAAAGCAGTTTGCAAGTACTGGTCGGCCGACTCTTGAAATTGTCATTTTTCGAGTTTCAGACCTGAAGTCTTCTATAAGATAAGTACCCCACTGGGGATCCTTTTTTCTTGCTCTAACCGATGTCAGAAAAAATTAATAATTGTCTTGCCTGTGAAAAGAAACTACCTCACAGAGATTTTCATTCTTACTGCGTCACCTGTTTAGGCTCAGACCACGACGTCCCTCGCTGTCAGTTTTGTGCCTTGTTCAACACCCAGACTGTTTGTCGGGCTATTTTTGTAGCTAAATTCTTTCACTCTCTATCTCCATACTCCAAAATGACTTCGGTAACACATCAGACTACTAATCTTCTGAAAAAACGAAAGGATAAAGACAGAGATAGACCACATAGGTCCAAGGCTGCTGACGGTGCTAATGTTAAGCTAGTCGCCAGTCCACTGGTACTCAACGAGGCACTTTCGCAGCCCCTGATACCTGCTTCTACAGATTCACAGGCCTCTACTGAGACACATTCGGAGTCTGGTATGCCACGAGATGCTTCTTCGATTATGGAACCAGTGGATGTCTCTACCTTGGATGGGTCTGGAGCAGCTGTGCAGGCATCGACTTCTGAGGGTATTTTTTGGCCTTCCAATTTTCATATTAAACTGATGACTTCCTTTCAAACCAAAAATACCGAATTTCTCAGGCCTAAAGTTCGCACTACGCCCAGGAAACTGATGAACAAAGTGCATTCTAAGGCCCACATGCCACAAAAACTAATGATTAGAATGGCTGAGGACCTCATTACTTTAATTAGGGGAAGTCAGCCTTCCCCCTCAAAAAGACCCAGAACTGATTTTCATTCTGATTCTTCTGTTCAGGAATCTGATTACTCTGATCCTTCTGATTTCCAGGACATAACCTTATCTACCTATGAGGATTCTGATGCAGAGGATTCCATTCCCTCTGCTTCCCTTCCAGAAGATTTTTCTTTTGGTGAAACCCTGCACACACCCTTAGATAACATTTCCGCTGGGAGAGCCAGGACTACTCCCAGTCCTAAGAGACTTAGGGAATTTTTAAGCTTGCCTCAGCACAGGCCTCTAGCTATCCCTACTGTCCTGGAAATTGTAGATGATGTCTTCCTGGAATCCAGCCTTACCCCTGATACCTTGCCTCCAGCTCCCAGGAAACCTGACCGGTACTATAGAGTGCCTGACTCTCAGAAATTTGTTTTTAGGAATCCTACTGTGGATCCAGAGTCCATTTCCCAGGGACCTAAAGGCATTAAGGCTACAACTGCCAAAAATCCTACCCCTTCGGACAGGGATTCCAGGGCATTAGACAGATTGGGTAAAAAGGTATACACCTCTGCTACGCTTGCCATTAGGGCTTTAAATTGCCAGTTTCATATGTTAAAGTATCAGCAGCATATTACAGAGCTAATTAAACAAAAAATGTTGATTCCTGATTGTGCAGAACACAAAGATTTACAAGAGTTAATGCATTCTGCTAACCAAGTTGGTAAACATACTTTGCAATGTGGGTTTGATGCTTTAAAAGCATCTTGCAGGGTTGCTGTCACTGGGTCTCTTCTTAGAAGACATTATTGGCTTAAGGAACAGAACTTGCCAGATCATGTCAAAGCAAAATTGCTGGATGCACCATTAAATCAAGAGCGTCTATTTGGTAATAAAGCAGAAATCGACCTCAAAAGAATGGATGAGAAAGCTAAATCTATGCAAACTGTTAAAGATTTCTTACAAGTACCACCACCTAAAATTGCACAATGACTTCTTAACTCTTCCAAGCCTTGCCCAAGTACTTGCACCTTTAGGAGGGAAACTTGCACTGCATGCCAAAAATTGGCAATACATTACCCAAGACAAATGGGTCTTAAACATTGTTTCCCAGGGATACAGATTCCAGTTCCACTCACTCCCATCCATAAGCAGATGGCTAGACCTCCCCCCAAACCAGTGGGCAGAGGCCCAAAAGCAAGTACTTTCTATTCTCAGTATCAAGGCTATTCAATCTGTCCCAGCAGAACAAAGGGGACAAGGTTTTTACTCCAGACTGTTTCTGGTCCCTAGGAAAGAAAACTCTTGGCATCCTATCCTGGATCTGTCTATTCTCCACACCTTTTTGGTGGTTCCAAAATTCAAAATGCTAACTCTCCAACAGCTGCTTCCTATGCTATGGAAGGACTACTGGCTAGCAACCCTAGATTTAAAAGAAGCTTATCTGCACATCCCCATAAGGGAATCTTGCAGGAAATACCTACACTTCAGAGCAGGCTCTATGCACTATCAGTTCTTTGCACTTCCCTTTGGCTTATCTGCTTCTCCCAGGGTATTCACAAAGTGCGTAGCTCCAGTCATTGCAATATTGCAGGAAGAGAGGAATTCAAATTTACCCATACTTAGACAATTGCCTGATTCAGGCAGACAGTCAGAAATTGCTACTTCACCACCTGGCATTTGTAAAGAAACTTCTAACTTCACTGGGGTACACTATCAAAGAAAAGAAATCACAGGTGGTACCCAACCAACAGATTGTATTCCTGGGAGCAAGCTTGAACGCAACTTCCCAGATGGCATTCCTCACTCCAGAGAAACAAATTTATTTGACAAACCATTTCAATGTACTGGCCACCAAAACCCGGCTATCTGCAAGAAAAATACTGCAAGCCCTAGGGTTCATGGCCTCTTGCATTCTACTAATTCCATATGCAAGACTGCATATGAGGAAACTTCAGTGGTACTTCAAAAGTCTCTGGTGTCAACATTCTCAGGACCTGGAAACAATGATTCCTATCGTTCCTTGCCTAAGGACAGAGTTCCTTTGGGGAGCAGAGGCCTGCAACCACAACGGACTCCCTTTCACCCTACCCCCTGCCGCCCAAACCCTAACAACAGACGCATCAGACTATGCATGGGGGGCTCGCATGGCAGAGCAGTGCATTCAGGTCAAATGGAACCCAAAGCAAATGCACCTGCATATCAATCAAAAAGAAATGTTAGCTGTACAGAATGCTCTGACAGCCTTCAAAGGCCTTATTCTTCCAGGACAACTATTGGTAAAGACAGACAACACCACAGATGTTCTTCGTGTTTCACTGTTGCAGTCATCACATTTGGGTTATCTGCTTGCAGTAGCCCTCAGTCGGCCTGATTATCAAAGTCCTGGGTCCTGTGTCAGTTGCTGTCTCGTCTTCCATGATGTCAGGTAGTCAGGGGTATAAAGCATGCAGCCGATTCCATTACATAGTCTTTCTTGATGTGCGGTGCCTGAAGCAGTTCACAAGCGCCGGTCGGCCAACTCCTGAAATTTTTGTTTTCGAGTTTCAGATCCGAAGTCTTCAACTAAGCTAAGTACCCCATTGGGGATCCTTCTTCTTGCTCTAAACCGATGCCAGTAAAAGTTAACAATTGTATTTCTTGTGGAAAGCAAATACCTCATAAAGATTTTCATTCATACTGCATTCCTTGCTTAGGCCCAGACCACGACGTACCTCACTGTCGGTTTTGTGCCTTATTCAAACTTCGTACTATTCGTCGTTGGTTCATTTACGCATCTAAATATTTTGGTACTCTGTTCAGTTATCCAGAAATGGCTTCGGTAAGCCTCCCGACTACGAACATTCTGAAAAAACACAAAGATAAAGACAGACCGCTTAGGTCCAAAGTTGCTGACGGCACTTCTCTTAAGCTAGTCGCCAGTACTCAGTGAGGCGCTTTTAGCAGCCCCTGATACCCACTACTTCTGATTCGCAGGTCTCTACTGAGACCCATTCAGAGTCCAGTATGCCACGAGATGCTTCTTCGACTGTGGAACCTGCGGATGTCTCTACCTTGGATGGGTCCAGAGCAGCTGTGCAGGCACTGGCTTCTGAGGGTGTATTCAGGCCTATTGACTTGCATATTAAACCGACGCCATCTTCTTCAAGGCCTAAAACTCGATCCATGCCTATAAAACTGATGACCAGACCACATGGTCAGGTCCCTATGCTTTAAAAAAACAAATGATAAGAATGGCTGAAGACCTTATTAGTCTAATCAGAGGAAGCCATCCTTCCCCCTCTCAGAGACCTAGGACTGATTTTCCTTCTGATTCTTCTAATCAGGGTTCTGAAATTTCTGTTTTTTCTGATTACCAGGATTTGCCCTTATCTACCTGTGAGAATTCTGATGCAGAGGACTCCATTCCCTCTGCTTTCCCTCCAGAGGATTTCTCTTTTGGTGAAACCTTGCATACTCTTAGGGAGCATTTTCGCTGGGAAAGCCAGGATTACTCTGACTCCAAAAAGAGGCTTAGGGAATTCTTACTCCTGTCTCAACACAGGCCTTTAGCTATTCCTCCTTTACTGGACATTGTAGATGATGCCTTCTCGGAATCTAGCCTGGCCCCTGACTCTTTACCTCCTGCTCCCAGAAAACCTGATGGGTATTACAAGGTACCTGACTTCCACAAGTTCCTCTTTAAAAGTCCTACTGCAGATCCTGAGACCATTTCACAGGGGCCCAAGGGCATTAAGGCTACAACTGCCAAAAATCCTACCCCCTCTGATAGAGATTCCAGGGCACTGGATAGATGGGGTAAAAAGGTATACACTTCTGCAACCTTGGCCATTAGGGCCTTAAATTGCCAGTTTCATATGTTAAAGTATCAGCAGCATGTTATTGGATTGCTTAAACAGAAAATGATGTTGATTCCTGACTGTGCTGAAAATAAAGATTTACAGGATTTAATGCATTCTGCTGAACAAGTTGGAAAACATACTTTGCAATGTGGTTTTGATTCATTAGAAGCATCTTGCAGGGCTGCTGCCACTGGGTCTGTACTTAGAAGGCTTGCTTGGCTTAAGGAGCAGTCTTTGCCAGATCATGTTAAAGCTAAATTACTGGATGCTCCCTTAAACCAAGACCGCCTGTTTGGCAGCAAAACAGAAGTAGTACTTAAAAAGATGGAGGAAAAAGCTAAATATGTGCAAACAGATTTCCTGCAAGTACAGCCTCCCAGATTTAGTAGGCATTGGCCTTCTAAGAATTGGTCCTTTCCTGGCCTTCTTAGTCCAAACCCAGAGCCAGCAGGGCACCCAGGCTTCAGTCCCAAGGTACTCACAGGCCTAAGCAGTGGGGGGTTCCCACTTCCAAAGCAGGGAGTAGTAAGACTCCCCCCTATAGTAAACTGTCTCAATGACTTAACTTTAAACCTTCCAAACCATGCTCAACTGACTGCTCCTCTTGGGAGAAAGTTTGCACTGCATGCAAAAAATTGGGAACTCATTACCCAGGACAAATGGGTTTTAAATATAGTTTCCCAAGGATACAGATTCCACTCCTTACCAACCCCAAACAGTTGGCCAGACCTACCCCCAAATCAGTGGGCAGAGGCTCAAAAGCAAGTTCTCTCTCTTTTAAGCATCAGGTCTATTCATCCAGTCCCAGAAGAAGAATAGGGGCAAGGTTTCTACTCAAGACTTTTCCTGGTACCCAGAAAAGACAATTCCTGGCGTCCTGTCCTGGACCTGTCTATCCTAAACACATTTTTGGTAATCCCAAAATTCAAGATGCTAACTCTTCATCAGCTGCTTCCCATGTTAGGCAAAGATGCCTGGTTTGACAACACTGGATTTAAAGGAAACCTACCTGCACATCCCAATAAAGGAATCTTGCAGAAGATACCTACGTTTCAGAGTAGGCTACATGAACTATCAGTTCTCTGCACTGCCCTCTGGCTTATCTACTGCGCACAGGGTATTCACAATGTGCCTAGCTCCAGTCATTGCATTTTGCAGGCAAAGAAATTTTCAGATGTACCCATACCTGGACGATTGTCTAATTCAGGCAGAAAGCCAGGACATACTATTAAATCATCTGGCATTTGTAAAGAAATTGCTAACGTCTCTGGAGTACACCATAAACGAAAAGAAATCGCATCTTGTACCCTGCCAACAAATTGTATTCCTGGGAGCAAGCTTGAATACAACTTCCCAGATGGCCTACCTCACGCCAGAGAAACAAGTTAATTTGACAGACTACTTCAAATTACTGGCCACAAAGACCCAGCTATCTGCAAGGAAAATTCTGTAAGCCCTGGGGTTTACGGCCTCTTGCATTCTACTAATTCCATATGCAAGACTGCATATGAGGAAACAACAATGGTATCTAAAAAGCCGATGGTGTCAACATTCTCAGGATCTAGAATCAATGATTCCTGTCATACCTTGTCTACAGATAGAGTTCCTTTGGTGGGCAGAGGCCTGCCACCAAAACAAGGGACTGCCATTCACTCTACCCCCTGCCGCCCATACCCTAACAGACTCATCAGACTATGCATGGGGCTCACTTGGCAGGGCAGTGCATTCAGTGCAAATGGAACCCAAATCATTTGCACCTGCATATCAGTCAAAAAGAAATGTTAGCTGTACAGAATGCTCTGACAGCCTTCAAGGACCACATTCTTCCAGGACAATTATTGGTAAAGACAGACAACACCACTGTTATGTGGAACCCTCTCTGCAGACTAGCCATGGCTCTGTGGAATACAGCCTTGAGCTACCAAGTGCACCTACAGGCTCAATTCCTGCCAGGAAAGCTAATTACACTGGCAGACGACCTAAGCAGAAATCCCATGGACCCACACAAGTGGAAACTGGAACCAGAGATATTCAACATGTTGAGAAACAAATGGGGGAGCCCAGAGATAGACCTGTTTGCCTCCCCCCAGTACTACCAATTGGACAAATTCTGCACAAGGACTCCCCACAAACAAGCTTGGAAAGTGGATGCCCTGTCCTTCACCTGGAAAACCTATCAGTTTATGCCTTTCCCCCTCTGCCTCTCCAAGGTACTGCTAAAGATCAAACAGGACAAACCAAGGACAATATTGATTGCACCAGACTGGCCACGCCAACACTGGTACCCCCTCTTGCGCAGTGTGTCAGTACTGGCACCATGGCACCTGCCTCAGACTCCTGTCCTGCTGTCCCAGCAGGAGAGCTAGATTCTGCACCCACAGCTTCAAACCCTGAAACTGGCAGCTTGGCTAACTACCTGATCTCTCCATTGCCATCCCCTCAGTAAGCAAGTAATGGATGTCATTCTGGAGGCAAGGAGGCCTAGTACTAGAAAATCCTTTGCTGAAAAATGGAAAAGATTCTGTGCCTGGAGCCAAACTCAGGGGATGGGCACAGCAGCACCCAATTTACCCCATATTTTTCAATATTTAACTGAGATGCTTCACAAGGGCCTTTCCTTTTCCTCCATCAAAATTCGTGCCTCAGCCATTTCAGCTCATTACAATACAGAACCATCCTCTTCTCTCATCCACTGCTGAAGCAATTCCTCAGAGGGGCCAAAAACTTAAGACCAGGAGAGCCCCTACTCCAGCCTGGGACCTTAACTTTGTATTGGAAAAGCTCACTCTACCTCCCTTTGAGCCAGCTGCAAACGCAGAGTTGAAATTTCTTTCTTGGAAAACAGCCTTCCTTCTAGCCATCACTTCAGCAAGAACGTTGTCTGAATTACAGGTCTCATGGCAGTGGAGCCTTTCATCATCTTTCATGCTGACAGGGTGTCTGTCAGAACCAATCCCTCCTTCATGCCCAAGGTGGTATCCAGTGTGACCCTTAATCAGTCCATTCATTTGCCAACTTCCTTTTCTAATCCACAGAACAAAGGGGAACGAATACTGCACTCCTTGGACGTGCACAGACAACTTAGATTTTACTTGGACAGGACTAAGACTCTCAAGAAATCTGTACAGCTGCTGGTTGCATTTGCTGCAGGGGCAAAGGGGAAGGCCATTTCAAAGCAAACCATTTCTAAGTGGATAGGCCATTGCATTAATTTCTGCTCTAAGCACCATGGAAAACCTACCCCACAGGGGATAAGATCGCATTCAACCAGCACTGCATCTACCTCTACAGCCTTTCTCAGAGGTGTCCCTACCAGGGACATCCTAGAAGCTGCTACCTGGAGTTCTGTACATACCTTCACCAAGCATTACCACTTGCGAATTGTTTTCTAAATCCAGAGCTGGCTTTGCCACTGCAGTCTTATAGGGCCTTATAACTGGTCCTAATGCTATCTAATTACCTCCTCCCATCCTTAGCTTTGGGAATCTACCCAAATGTGATGACTGCAACAGTGAATACACTCAAACATCTACATTATGGTAAATGTATACAACTGTACTTTATGTGGTATGTAAACAAGCAGAGGGGAACCCATTCCTACCTACTCTGCAGACTAGCCATGGCTCTGTGGAACACAGCCTTGAGCAACCAAGTGCACTTACAGGCTCAATTCCTGCCAGGCAAACTAAATTCACTGGCAGATGACTTAAGCAGAAATCTCATGGACCCACACGAGTGGAAACTGGAACCCAAAATATTCAAGCTTTTGAGGAACAGGTGGGGGACACCACAGGTGGACCTTTTTGCTTCCTCTCAGACCTATCAATTGAGCAAATATTGCACCGGAACTCCCCACAGCCAAGCTTGGAAAGTGGATGCCCTGTCCTTCACCTGGGAAAGCCTCTCAGTCTATGCCTTTCCCCCTCTGCCACTCCTCTCGAAGTTTCTACTAAAAATCAAACAGGACAAGCCAAGGACAATCCTGATTGCGCCAGACTGGCCAAGCCAGCACTGATACCCTCTTTTGTTCAGTATGACAGTGCTACAACCATGGCACCTGCCTCAGACTCCTTCCCTGCTGTCCCAGCAGGGTGGGCCACATTCTGCACCCTCGGCTACAGACCCTGAACCTTGTAGCCTAGCTAATCCCCTGAATTCAACACCAGCAACCCTCAGTAAGCAAGTGCTGGATGTCATTCTTGAGGCAAGAAGGCCTAGTCTAGATATCCTATTTGGAAAAAATGGAAAAGATACTGTTCCTGGAGCCAGTCTCATGAAATTTTGTCCTAATCCTTAGAATAAAGGGGAAATGGTCCTGCATTCCCTGGACGTGCACAGGCAGCTTAGGTTCGATCTGGACAGGACTAAGCCTCTCAGAAAATCTGACCAGCTGCTAGTCAGCTTTGCTGCAGAGGCAGAGGGCAAGGCCATTTCAAAGCAAACCATTTCTAAATGGACAGCACACTGTATCCATTTCTGCTACTAGCACCATGGGAAACCTACCCCACAGAGGATCAGAACTCATTCCACTAGGGCTACATCTACCTCTACAGCATTTCTCAGGGGAGTCCTTACCAGGGACATCCTGGAAGCTGCGACATGGAGCTCTGCACACTTTCACCAAGCACTACCACTTGCCTATATTTTCTAAATCCAGAGCTGGATTTGCCACAGCAGTCTTACAGGACCTGATTGCCAGCCCTAATTCTTCATAACTACCTCCACCCTTCCTTAGCTTCGGGAATCAACCCAAATATGATGACTGCAACAGTGAAACACGAAGAACATAGTACAGTTGTGTACACTTGCCATAAATGTAGATGTTCGAGTGTATTCACTGTTGCAGTCCTGGTTACCCTCCCTCCACCCCCACTGACTTCTCTTGACTTCTGTCTTATCTTTTTGTCTGACATATCTTATATCATTGGTATTTGTTTTTTGCTGGGGGTATTACATACCATGTAATTGCTTCCTATTTTGGGGGCACCTGACATCTCTGGCAAGAAAAACTGATATAATGGCATAGGCTGTATGTTTTATACCCCCTGTCGACCTGACATCGTGGAAGAAGCGACAGCATCTGACGAGAAATCCCAAGACTCTGGTATTCATGCCGGCCGAGGGCTACCTGCAGGCAGATTACCCAAATGTGATGACTGCAACAGTGAATACACTCGAATGTCTACATTTATGGTAAGTGTACACAATTGTACTTTCTGTATGACAATCTGCACATCTTTTTAGGTTTAAAGACAAAATTATAACATGGGGGTTGAAATGTTTGTTCTTTAGATATGACTAGACAGGAGCGACATGTATAAGTACCTACTCTGGCTGATGTTAACCTCATCCTAGTTACCATTTTAGACTTATGAGTGCATAGTTGCCTTTATTTTTCCAGAAACTTTTACAATACAAAGAGGTGTTTGTTCACAGCCATTCCAGATGAATATGGTATAGATGCTGTGAGAAATGTGTTGATTCTTAAAAGTGAATTTACCAATGATACCATTGATGCTATATGTTGTCTGATGGAACTTAATTTAAATAATAATGTGTTTATGTATGCAGATACCACATACTTACAGAAATGGGGGGGGGGGGGTTGCCATGGGCATCCCCTGTGCGAATTCTTATGCAAACTTAGTAATGAGTGAGTGGGAGGAGAAAAATGTCCTAAGCGCTAATATATACCATGAACATATAAAATTTTACCGCCATTTTGTTGACTATATTTTTCTTGTATGGGCAGGTACCAAACAAGAGCTTGATGCTTTTTTTGTATATTTGGAAACCACTACTGATTTGTTAAAGTTTACTTTGTCAAATTCAAGTAATGGTATTGACATCTTGGAGGTGCACCTTAATGCAAACTCTGTGGGCATAATCAGTACCTCTTTGTATCTTAAAAGTTGCTGGAATAATAATTTCCTGACTCATGATAGTATATCCTAGGCATATTTATCCTAGCATTGTGAAAGGTCAATTCATGATAGCATGTAGGCTATGCACTCGGAGGATGATTTTACATTTACCATAAATTTGATGCGTGATCATTTTTCACAGAGAGGATATAATATATTTTGAATAGGACCAAAGGTCAGATTTGTAATGAGAGAAAGACATCATGTAAGCCCTTCTTTTCTCATAACCATCAGTATACTAGGCGTAGTAAGAGTAATGTACATACAAACTCTAGGCTTGGGTTTGGTATGACATATACGAATGATGTAGGTCAGCTTTGTGATATTATATAGAAGAACTGGAGGATGTTATGTGGTCCAATCTCGCCTACATTCTTACTCACGGGTTCCGACTCGGCCAACTTTTTATTTTCTAGCACGAAGTTTCTAATTGGCTGGGCTAAACAGGTATCCCATGTTGCAATGCTCCATAGCCCCAGATCTCATTTGCCGCTCGTGTAGCTAGGACGTGGTCTCGCTTGGCTGTGGCTAAGTACCTTAACTTTTTTCTCTCAGAAAATTGTGGTTTTTCAAACAAAAGCTATTTTAATAGCTATGTTTCCTTGTTCGTTGTTCTGAAATTGTTGTGAGTGTGTTTTTGGGTATCCCTTCTGTTCCGGCAGGCTAGGCCCATTTAAATTAGAGGACCTAGTCTTCCTTTTTTGTGTAAAGTTTGATTCTTTTTCTGTGTAGAGAGTAGTTTTTTCCCTTGTTTTAGAGTGTGTGTAGACTCCCAAAGAACCGTTTGAATTAGAGATTCTTTGGCCGTTTGTTGTGACAGTAGTCTGCCGCCTTTGTCGTTTTCCTGGCTAGGTTCCTGTTGCTTGTGTTTTGATTTTGGTGTATAAATCTCTGTTAAGATGTCTAAGGATCAAAAGGAACATAAACCTTTGGGTTTTAAGAAATGTTCCAAATGTAACTACAAGATGTCCATTACAGATGGACATTCCATTTGTGTATACTGCCTAGGGGCAATTCATTTACAAGAGTCCTGTAGTTTTTGTCACATTTTCAGTCCGAGGGTGCTACAGGAAAGGAAAAACAAACTTATACTGAAGGGTATCCTAAAACCTTCTTTTGAGGAGTCTTTAGACTCTTCCTCGAGTACTCGGTCTAAGTCTAAGGCTTTGAAGGTGAAGAAGAGATCTACGGCTCCGTCTGTCTCCACGGAGCCTCCGGAGAAGACTTCTAAACTGGATTCTACCCCCTCGGCTCCTCTGTCCTCGGGGCCGCAGGAGGTATCTGTTGTGCTGGAATCGACCTCAGCTCCAATTCTATTGGAAACCATTCGGAGCCGGTCGCCCAGTGTTAGGCATGGGTCTCCAGACAGGAGATCCCAATCTCCATCTCTTTCCTCCAGATCCTCCAGGCTTTCTGATCTGGATGTTGATAGGGTGGTTCAGAGGCTCCTGCAGTTGCCGGTGTTGGCAAAATTATTTTCGGCTCTGACCCAGTCGGCTCCGGAGCCTGTCCCGATGGTTCCTCCTCCGAGCACTTCCTTGTCTTCGGAGCCAGAGTGCTCCGCTCCGAGTGATGTTCTTGTTCCGGCTCCGATACCCCTCAAGGGTTTATCGGTGCCGCCATCAGCTCCGTGCGCTCGTCTCGGAACTCGGGTTTCCTCTGTCGGGCCGAGGGGGATACTTCGGGACTCCTTTCGGTTCCAAGCCTCCCTCCCTCTCGGTGCATCGGCTCGGGGAACCCCAACTCCAGTCGTGGCCTCGGAGGCCGGTCGGTCCTCAGATTTGGGGGGACCTGCCTTCGAGGCCATGAGGAGCGCACTGGCCAGATCTTCAGTTACATCACCCAGATCGGTCATTCCATCCCCTCCCACCCCGGCTAGAGCCTCTGATGTCCCCCTATTAGTAGATGGAGCCCAAAGGTCTGGGGACACCCCCATGAGCGGTCCCCAACTTTCTGGGGGCCCCTCAGATTCTGTGCCTGAGGAGCCCCCAAGAAAGAAGTTGTGCAAGAGGAAGCACATAGACTCCCAGGACGAGTCTCGCACTTCTGATACCATCCAGAGGGGTCCACCAAGTCGTCCTCCGATGACGTCTCTTTCTCTGACATTCTGGAGATTTTGAGGCAGAGAGGTGACTGACCATCCAAGACCCCCTCTGAGGAGGAGTCTGTATTCTTTAAGGCTTTTGGTGCTCAACCCTCTGCCTCCTGGGTGCCTCCACCCTTCGACGAGCTCCTGGATTTAATTTGTCGAAGGGTGTGGGAATTCTGATTCGTGGAACCGGTACCCAGACGACCTAATAAGTTTCTTTCAGCTCCCCCAGGGAAGGAGTTCCTGTCCAAAGGGGTTTCTGTAGACGCCATGGTGGTGGTGGCGGCCACTCAGCAGGAAGTAGCCGAGTCTTCTTCCTCCGTCCATCCTCCTAACAAGGAGTCCAGGAGTATGGACCGGTACGGGAAGCATACCCTTTCATCAGCGACCTTCACCCTATGTTCGCTGAATTACCTTTGTCATTTTATTCGGCTCCAGAGAGATCTCCATAAGGAGTTAGGAGATACTCTTAACAGATAACGTACCTGAGGCGTTAGCGCAGACTGTTAATGCCCAGTTGTCTACCCTTGGTTCGATTGTCAAGTCGTCCATGAGGCTCATATCTTATGCAGCCGAAGTGGCGAGTAGGGCAGCTAGTTCAGGAGTAGCCCTCAGGAGGCAAGCCTGGATGCACCTGTGTCAGTTCGCGAAGGCCTTCAAGTCTTCCTTCACTAACGCCCCCTTTGATGTGTCCTCACTCTTTGGGACCAAAGTGAAAGACACTCTCACCAGATGCAAGCAAGAAGGAAAGACCCTGTCTGCCACAGGGGTCCTTTTTCCCTCCCTTCTAGGCCTTACCCCAAGGCTCAGAGAGGAGGGAAGATGTGGTTCAAAAAATCATAGAAGTCTTTCCCTGCAGCTCAAGGTGAGTCCCCCTCCAGAGGCAGAGGAGGGGGAGGCTATTCTGGAAGACATCGCCCCAGTGGCAGAGGAGGCCCCTGCAACTCAGGAGACCGTGATTCCTTTTGCGGGTCTTCCTACCATCGTTCCTGATGTGTTGCCCGACTGTGCTATTCTGGAGCCAGTCGGGGGCCGCATTTCATTGTACCCGGAAGCCTGGGGAAGCATCACCCAGGATCGATGGGTGCTTCGAATAGTTACCAGAGGTTATACCCATCCCCTCTTTATCAGAGTCCCCTCCAGTCAAGAGAATCCCGGACGTTCCACCCAGTCAAAGGGATCACGCAGCACTAGAAATTTCAAAGCTGCTGGAAAAAGGAGTCATCCAACCTGTCCCCTCAGACCAAATCGGATTTGGGACTTACTTAAGACTCTTTTTGGTGCCGAAAAGAACAGGAGACCTGAGACCCATTCTGGATCTCAGCCGACTGAATCACTATGTTCTGAAGTCTAAGTTCCGAATGGTCACCCTCCAGTCCATTTTTCCGTTGCTGGGAAAAGAAGTATGAATGTGCTCCATCGACCTTAAGGATGCTTACTACCATATCAAAATGGACAGGGCATCCAGGAGCCACTTGCGCTTCCAGCTGGGAGCCAGTCATTTCCAGTTTCTTGCCCTGCCCTCTGGTCTCACCACAGCCCCCAGGGTGTTCACCAAGTGTTTGGCGGTGGTGACAGCTCACCTGAGATGTCAAGGATTCCAAATGTTTCCATACCTGGATGACTGGCTCCTCACCGCCCCCACCAGGCATCTTCTCATTCGAGCCAGGAAAGCTACCATTACCCTCTGTCAACGACTAGGAATTACCTTGAACTGGGGAAAGTCTGCCTTGCTGCCCTTACAGCATGTCACATTTATAGGCGCAGAGCTAGACACCATTCGAATGCGGGCGTTCCTGCCCCAAGAAAGGATAGGAGTGTTGCAGAGTCAGGTTCATGCATTGTTACCCCTTAAGAAAGTTCAGGTCAGATGGATTCTCCAGCTCCTGGGATCCATGGCAGCCACCATCATGTTAGTGCCTCTAGCCAGCTTACACATGAGGCTTCTACAGTGGCTCCTCTTTGCCCAATGGTCCTTTTAGGAATTTCCCCTTTCCCACTTGATCCTACTCATGGATCGGTGCAAACAAGACCTCTGTTGGTGGCTATGCTCCACCAATCTGGACGAGGGAAAACCATTTGTTCCTATGTCACCTGTTGCCACAGTGACCACAGACGCCTCCCAGATGGGGTGGGGGGGGTATTATCTTGGCAGGACAGTCCAAGGCACATGGCAAGATCACGAGATACATCTGCACATCAATGTTTTAGAGATGAGAGTGGTGTTACTGGCGTTGCGAGCACTTCAGAGCTCTCTTCTTCTGGGAACGATTGCAATTCACTCGGACAACATGTCCATTGTGTGGTACCTAAACAAGCAAGGGGGAACCAGATCTTATCCCCTGTGCAGAGAGGCCATGCGAGTGTGGCAATGGGCAGTGTCTTCCCAATGGTTTCTAGTGGCAACGCACATTCCAGGGAAGGCCAGTGTGATAGCAGACAGGCTGAGCAGAGCTATTCTAATGCCTTACGAGTGGTCCCTGAACTGCTGGGTTGCGGAACAGATTTTCAGCAGGTGGGGTCAGCCTTGCTGCGATCTTTTTGCCAATCCCCTCAATGCCAAGTGCAGCCACTACTTCACATTGATCCCCCCACAGGGTGAGTCACCCAGGGATGCTCTAGTCCACAATTGGCCCCCCGGTCTGCTCTATGCTTTCCCTCCGTTTCCTCTGTTACCAGAGTGATTCAGAAAGCCATATCTTCGGGAAGCAAGATGATTCTAATTGCACCACACTCTGGTCTCGCCAAGTCTGGTTCTCCTTTCTTCATCAGTACAGAGTGGACAGTCCTTGGATTCTGGACCCAGTACCAGACCTACTGACACACATGTCGGGACAGCTCCATCCCTCCCTGCGGACCCTCAGGTTGACAGCCTGGCTACTCCACTTCCATCGTTAGTCAGACTTCATCATTTTTCACCTGAGGTAGTGCACATTTTATCCTCTTCTCATAAGTCTTCCACCAGGAAGATTTATTCCAGCAAGTGTAAAAGATTTTCTATTTGGGCTCATGCCCAGGGACTGGACCCTTACACAGCCCCAATTCCTGCTGTTTTCGATTTTTTATCCATGCTCTTTCAGCAGGGTTCTGCTCCTGCTACCATTAAGGTCCAGCTGGCTGCTATTTCTAATTTTCATATCTCTTACGAGCCCTCTCTTATGGCCCATAAACTCTGTAAGGCCTTTTTGAAGGGCACCTTGTTACTCCGGCCTCCTGTATCAGAACCTATCATGCCATGGGATCTAAACTTTGTTTTGCAAGCTCTGACTTCCACACCTTTCGAACCGGCTGCCACCTGTGAATTAAAGTTTCTGTCTTGGAAGACTGCCTTCTTAATAGCCATTACATCAGCCAGACGGGTGTCGGAGATTCAAGCTCTGTCCATCAAATCCCCATATTTAATCTTTCATAAGGACAGGGTTTCCTGAGACCTAATCTGTCCTTCCTTTCTAAAGTAACATCTACTGTTAATCTCAGTCAATTGAGCTGCCAGTTTTCTTCCCTCAATTTTCCAGTAAGGCAGAGTTTAGATTTCATCAGTTGGACGTACACAGGCAATTACGATTCTACTTACACAGGACAAAACAACTCTAGAAGTCCGACCAACTGTTTGTGTCCTTTTCAGAAAGTAGAGCAGGTTCCCCTATTTCTAAGATTACAATTTCCAGATGGATTTCAGATTGTATATCCTTTATCTATTCGTCAGCAGGCATAAATCTACCGTTCCCCGTCAAGGCTCACTCTGCCGGGGCTGTTTCCGCTTCGTTGGCTTACTATGCCAGGCTATCTTTGGATGATATTTGTGCTGCGGCCACATGGGCTTCTCCACACCACTTTATTACTCATTACAAACTAGATGTGGCTTCTAGGGGCCAGGCTTCTTTTGGTTCCACAGTTCTCAGGAGTATCTTCCTTTGAGCCTCCCAGGATAGAGGTGCTGGGGACGCTGTCCCGTGAGTAAGAATGTAGGTGAGATTGGACCACATAACATCAAGAAGTTATGTACTCACCATAACTTTCGATGTATGTGGTCCATCTCGCCTCACATTCTTACGTACCCTCCCACCTGCCCCCTTCCTGGAGGATCTGGAAGCGATAATTGGTCTTGAGTACCCTTCAATATTAGTTGTTTTTTCTTTACTACCCTGGATAGTGTTCTACCTTAATGGATTGTGGTTGTGCATGAGGTGTGACTGTGGATTGCTGCAAACTAGATCTGGGGCTCTGGAGCAGTGCAACATGGGATACCTGTTTAGCCCAGCCAATTAGAGACTTTGTGCTAGAAAATAAAAAGTTGGCCGAGTCGGAGCCGATACTCGGCTCCGAACCCGTGAGTAAGAATGTGAGGCGAGATGGACCACATACATCGAATGTTATGGTGAGTACATAACTTCTTGTTTTTAACAGTTGATGAGAAAACAACAGGAATAGTTGGTGAGATGCCATCTTTCCTTTTTAGGAATTGTTTGAATTTAAAAAGGCAACTATGCACAGATAATAAGCCTAAAATGGTAAATAGGATGAGGTTAACATCAGCCAGAATAGGTACCTATTTATGTCGAGCCTGCCCGGTTATATCTAAGGAACAAACATTTAAACACCCACGTTATAATTTTGTCTTTAAACCTAAAAGATATGCAGATTGTCGTACAGAACATGTTGTATATTTAGCTACCTGCTTGTCCTGTTCTGATTTTTACATAGGCAAAACTAATAAAAATCTTAAGGATAGAATCTTAAGACACCTATATGATAGTTAGTCTTTTGGCAATCCTTAAACCCCAAGCACATTTTTTACATCAGAGCAAAACATAATGACAGTCAGAGCAGAACTAGGACAGACCCTCATGAATATAGTTTAAATGGGAATGGTCTTCCAGTTATTGATCCAGGTCTGAGGAGCACCTCAAACAGATCCGTTAGTCTCCTTTCAAAACATACAATACATATCTTTTGTCTTTTCTGTCAGTGGAATTTTGTTTACACCCTCCAACCTTTCCCATGATATCCAGGGTTTTTCTGAATATTCAGAAGGACTGTCCAGAAATGTTTCTGTGGTGAATCTCTTTTGGCCTAGGCAATATGTTTTTTTCCTTTTTATGGAATTGTCCAAGGGCAGTAAGTTTCCTCACTATCTGTATCTTCTCACACAAGACAGGGAGTGTTCAACTCATCCTGACTTATTACATTTTAAATTATCTGCCTGAATTCTGATACATTTAGGCACCTGTTTGAGGTTGTGAAGCAGTTACTAAAGTAGGAAATAAACCTTATTACTATTGACATTTGAAAGACTTTTCTAGTTGATGCCTACCTAATAACCAGGGCTGTATCTGGGACTGTACCACTGATGCCTTAATATTTGTGTGACTTACTAGCCTCTGACTTTCTTACCTCCTTTTCAGGATACATCTTGTGGCCACTTCGATATGAATGCCCATAGAGCTTGCTATTTTTTCACTGTTTTCTTAGCCGAAAACATTTTCGTAGCAATTTCTCACTTCAGAGTACCCTACAAATAGGTTACTCCTCCCTGGGATCTTAACTTTCTGTTAGAAAACTGTTATTCTAGTTGTTCTGACACATGCAACATCAATGTCTGAGTTGCAACCTTTTATTGGTTGGTAAACCCTATCTAGTGTGCATTTGGGATGGGGTATCAGTAAGAATAAATCCTTCAGTCATTTTCAAAATTATTTCAGAATTCTTTGAAACAACACTCCCCCCCCCCCCCCCGAACGTATATATACCATACCTTGGTGAAAAGGGAATATCCTGAGAAATGGCTTCATGGACTTAGTGTATGTAAATCCATTCTTTTGGCCATTCATTCTCCGTATTCTATTACTCAGTCTACCAGGTCCTGATATTTCAAATGGCTATCCTATAATTTTCATAATTCCTTTTACCAGTTTATACATGAGAAAAATTAAATGTCTTTAAAAAATGTGGACCCAACATTCCCCTTCTCTGTGATTTCCAGATTCCAATTTTGTGTTTTACCAAGAAAGAACAGCATTGTTGGAGGCAGTAAGATTTATTTGAAGATCAGTTTCTGTGGAGATAAAGGTGCATGGCCTGTAGGACAGCACATAAATGTCAGAGAGATGTTAGCTGTGATCCATGCCAAAGAAGCTGTTTGTGATCTGTAGTTCTTGAGACCATTACCATTACCATTTACATTACTGGCAATACCACAGTGATGTCGTTCATAAACAGGGGACTGCCAATCTTGGCTCCTGTGCAGGCTGGCTATGACAGCTTGTGTAATTTTTGAATGTTAAGCAGTACTTTCTGTGACTCCTCTTTTATTTGCATTCACTTTTATGCTTGTTTTAACTTTCAAGTGTTCAGTAATGCAGATATTAACATCAATAAGCACACTTATTTGGGTCACCAAGGGTAGTATTCATCAGTCTCAACCTCTTACCGCCGCAGTAAGGGACAAATCCAGTAACCAGGGAGAATCAGGAACACTTTCTTTAAAAAAATATTAGTACTGTTAATCTGAGAAGTTGACAGAAGAAAAGAATGTGAATTAACATGCATTTTCTGAACTAAAAAAAGTCAATAACGGTAATTATTGTCATTATTATGTGTAATGCATTATATTTTCTCCCAAAATTGCTAGTTATTTTAAGGTTTAAGGGTACATTTTCAAAGTTCAGGATGTCCCTGCAAATCAGGGGCAGTTGACATGTATTGCCAGTCAGTTGTCACAAGTATGCCATTTATTCCACCATAGTTTCCATTGGTAAAATGCAGGAAAGATGATTTATTTATGAATTACTTTGATTTTGCTCCTAGGTTAAAGATTATCGTGTCATAATTTCTGTTATTTTGCAGAGGGTGTAACAATGGTTGGGGACTATAAAGTCTGTAGATCTGTTAGTATGATATCTTTGATGCTGGCTCCATAGCAGGATTTTGCACTGGTTGCTCAAAGTTGTTTTGATTAACATAGCCAATTAATGTTTGGTCCTATCTATTTAATGTTGAGTAGTTTACTCAGTCTGTTTTGGGTAGTTAAAATCCCACAAAAGAGTAAGGGCTTTATTTTTTTATATTGTTTACATCCTGGAGTTTAGTCAGAAAATTCTCATGATTAGTAGGAGACATTGATGGCCGTTGTAGATGCCTGTATTTTGTATATTTTGTAACAATGATGTTATGTATTGCATGACTGATTGTTAGCCCTTCATTGATTTATTGATTCGTGGATTTTAAATCTCCTTTTACAGAGAGAGAAGGAGTGCCGTGTGACATGTTAGACCTGCAACAGTGAAAGGAGGCATACACTGTAATTTGTGTTATGCATTTTGGGTCTTATTTGTTTCATTGATGTATAGATGTAAATGTCCTGCAATCAGATTTATGTCTGTTTGATTTTAGTCATAGATGAAAGATGGTGGTGTCATGATCTATGTTTTTTTAAACATCTTTGTTAGATCATAGTTGGAAAAATGACATGCTTGAAATGTTGGGACCTTATAGAGTGAGTCCTGAAACACAGAGACAGAATGGTCGAAAGAATGGGCATACATAGATTGTCTGAGATGCCATTTCCTGGAATATTCCCATTTTTCCAAGGTATGACAGTGTCAGAGTCAGTATATGTAAGCTCATGGGTGTGGGGGAACTTGCCCTACTATAACAAAAAAAAAATTTTAAAGGGGAAGAGCAATGTTTGAGATTCACTCTTCTCCTAGATTTCCAGTCTTTTTTTTTTTTTTTTTTTTTTGGTGTGTCAGCACTCGGCCTTACAAGTGCTAGCATTTCGGTGGGGAGCCTTATACTGCACACATTGTTAAGAAAGAAAATAAACCATAGGAATATTTGTCATTGTTTTCATGCAGTGTACGTTTTTAACAGTCATTCACTTTGAAACTGCATAAACTGCTCAACTCTTGCCTTCCCTTAAACATTATTCCTCCTCCTGAATGTTATTCTGCATGTATTAATGTTCTTCGTGTTTCACTGTTGCAGTCATCACACTTGAGTTATCTACCTGCAGGTAGCCCTCAGTCGGCCGAATACCGGAGTCTTGGGATTTCTGCGTCGGATGCTGTCACCTCTTCCATGACGTCAGGGGTATAAAATATGCAGCCAACGCCATTACATCAATTTTTCTTGCCACGTGGGAGCCTGAAGCAGAAGCAGTTCGCAAGTGCCGGTCAGCCGCTACCTGAAATTTTAGTTTTTCGAGTTTCAAGCCTGAAGTCTTCTAAAGCTAAGTACCCTGTTGGGGATCCTTTTTTCTTGCTCTAAGCAATGTCAGAAAATGTTAACAATTGTCTTGCCTGTGGAAAGCAAATACCTCACAGAGATTTTCATTCTTACTGCGTCACTTGTTTAGGCCCAGACCACGACATTCCTCGCTGTCGGTTTAGTGCCTTGTTCAACACCCGAGCTATTCGTCATCAGGCTATCTTTGTCACTAAATTCTTTTGCTCTCATTCTCCGTATCCCAAAATGGCTTCAATAAGCCATCTGACTACTGATCTTCCGAAAAAACGTAAGGATAAAGACAGAGACAGACCGCATAGGTCCAAAACTGCTGATGACGGTTCCGTTAACTAGTCGCCAGTCCACCGGTATTCAGGTGCTTCCGCAGCCTCTGATACCCGCTTCTACAGATTCGCAGGTCTCTAATGAGACCCATTCGGAGTCTGGTATGCCGCGAGATGCTTCTTCGACTATGGAACATGCGGATGTCTCTACCTTGGATGGGTCCGGAGCCGCTGTGCAGGCACTGGCTTCTGAGGGTGTATTCAGATCTTCCAATGTCCATATTAAACTGACTACTTCATTTCTGACTAAAACTACCGAATTTCTCAGGCCCAGGGTTGAACTACGCTTAGGAAATCGATGACCGAAGCGCATTCCCAAGTTCCCATGCCACAGAAACAAATGCTTAGAATGGCTGAAGACCTTATTGCTTTAATTAGGGTAAGCCAGCCTTCCCCCTCTAAAAGACAAATAATTGATTTTCCTTCTGGTTCTACAGACCATGAGTCCGATGACTCTGACCCCTGTGATTACCAGGACATTCCCTTATCTACCTCTGAGGATTCAGATGCAGAGGATTCCAACCCCTCTGCCTCCCCTCCAGAGGACTTTTCTTTTGGTGAAACCTTGCATACCTTAAGAGAGCATTTCCCTTGGGAATGCCAGGACTACCCACAGTCCAAAAAGAAACTCAGGGAATTTTTAGACTTGCCTCAGCACAGGCCTCTAGCTATACCCCCTGTTGTGAATATTGTAGATGATGTTTCATGGAATCCAGTCTTATCCCTGATACTTTACCACCAGCTCCTAGAAAGCCTGATAGGTACTACAGCGTACCTGACTCTCACAAATTTCTCTTTAATAATCTGACTGCGGATCCAGAGACCATTTCCCAGGTACCTACAGCCAAAAACCCTACCCCTTCGGACAGGGATTCTAGGGCTTTAGACAGATGGGGTAAGAAGGTGTATACCTCTGCAACTCTTGCCATCAGGGATTTAAATTGCCAGTTTCACATGTTGAAGTACCAGCAGCATATTATGGAACTAATTAAGCAAAAAATGTTGTTGATTCCTGATTGTGCAGAAAATAAAGATTTACAAGAGTTAATGCATTCTGTAAACCAAGTTGGTAAACATAGTTTGCACTGTGGTTTTGATGCCTTAGAAGCATCTTGCAGGGCTACTGTCACTGGGTCTGTTCTGAGGAGATGTGCTTGGCTGAAGGAACAAATCTTGCCAGACCATGTCAAAGCAAAATTACTAGATGCTTCATTAAGCCAAGAATGTTTGTTTGGCACAAAAGCAGACAATGTTCTTAAAAATATGGAGGAAAAAGCTAAATCTATGCAAACTGGTACAGCCACCTAGATTCAGTAGGCATTGGCCTTCAAAAAATGGTTCTTTCCAGACCCTCCCAGACCTTCTCAGTCCAAACCCAGGGGCAACAGACCACAAAGACTACAGTCTCAGGGTATGCACAGATCTAAACAATGGAGTGCCCCCACCTCAAAAACAGGAAGTGGTAAGCCACCGCCTTATGGAAAAAGTTCACAATGACTTGTCTTTCATCCTTCCCAGCCAGGCTCAAGTACTTGCACCCCTAGGAGGAAACCTCGCCCTGCATGCAAAAAAACTGGGTGTATATTACCCAGAACCAATGGGCTTTAAACATTGTATCCCAGGAATAAAGATTCTACTTCCACTCACTGCCATCCCCAAGTGGATTGCCAGACCTTCTTCCAAACCAGTGAACAGAGGCCCAAAAGCAAGTACTTTCTCTTCTCAGTATCAGGGCTATTCAACCTGTTCCCTCAGAGCAAAGGGGGGATAGGGTTTCAACTCCAGACTGATGTTCTTCGTGTTTCACTGTTGCAGTCATTACATTTCGGTAATCTGCTGGCAGGTTGCCCTCAGTCGGCCTGAATAACAAAGTCTTGGTTCCTGTCTCCTCTTCATGACGTCAGGTCGTCAGGGGTATAAAACATGCAGCCGACGCCATTTTATTCAATCTTTCTTTCTGTGTGGTGCCCGAAACAGAAGCAGTTTGCAAGTGCCGGTCGGCCGACTCCTGAAATTTTCATATTAGAGTTTCAGAACCGAAGTCTTCAAACTAAAGCTAAGTACCCCGTTGGGGAAACTTTTTCTTGCTCCTTACCGATGTCAGTAAAGTTAATAATTGCATTACTTGTGGGAAGCAAATACCTCATAAGGATTTTCATTTGTACTGTATTCCTTGCCTAGGCCCAGATCACAACGTGCCTTGCTGTCAGTTTTGTGCTAGATTTAACCAACGCACTATTAAGCGTCGGTATATTTTTGCTTCTAAATATTTTGGTTCAAGATTTAATTATCCTGAAATGTCAGTTAGCAATCCGACTACCGGAGGTCATAAAAAACGCAAAGAAAAAGACAGAGACAGACCGTTGAGATCCAAAGCGGACGACGAAGTTTCTCCTAAGCCAGTCGCCTGTTCGCCGGTACTCAGTGAGGTGATTTTGCAGCCCCTGATACCTGCTACTTTTGAGTCGCAGGCCTCTACCAAGACCCATTGAGTCCAGTATGCTGCGAGATTCTGAGAGTATTGAACCCGCGGATGTCTCTCCCTTGGATTGGTCCGGAGCTGCTGAGCAGGCACCAGCTTCTGTGGGTGTTTTCAGGCCTCAACATTTTTATATTAAACCAACGCCAGTAACAAAAACAAGGTCAAAAACAACTTCTATGTCTAAACAACCGACGCATGAGCCACATGCTCAGGCCCCTATGCCTAAAAAACAGATGGTCAAAATGGCTGAGGATTTAATTACCTTGATCAGGGGTCCTCAACCCCCCCCCCCCCACACACACACACCGCTAAAAGGCCTAGGCAAGGCACTGATTATGAATCTTCAGATCAGGTTTCCATTTCTTCTGATTCCTCTTCTAATCAGGAATTTTCTGTTCCACCATATGAGGATTCTGATGCAGAGGAATCCATCCCATCTTCATCTCCTCCTGAGGATTACTCTTTTGGAGAGACTTTGCATACTTTAAGGGAACATTTTCACTGGGAGAGTCAGGACTTCTCTGAATCAAAAAAGAGGCTTAGGGATTTCCTCCTTCTTCCTCAGCATAGGCCTTTGGCAGTACCTCCTGTATTAGACATTGTTGATGATGACATGCTCTCAGAATCAAGCATGGCTCCTGATTCCCTGCCTCCGGCTCCTAGTAAGCCAGACAGATATTACAGGGTTCCTGACTCCCACAAATTACAAATTTATTTTCAATAATCCTGCTGCTGATCCAGAGACTATTTCTCAGGGTCCTAAGGGTGTAAAGGGCTCTACAGCCAAAATCCTACCCCTTCTGATAGAGATTCCAGGGCACTGGATAGATGGGGTAAAAAGGTTTATACGTGTGCAACCTTGGCAATCAGAGCGTTAAATTGCCAGTTTCATATGCTTAAATATCAACAGCATGTTATGGGTTTACTGAAACAGAAAATTATGTTGATTTCTGATTGTGTGGAAAACAAAGAGTTACAAGAATTATTGCATTCAGTAGAACAGGTTGGAAAGTATACTTTGCAATGTGGTTTTGATTCCTTAGAGGCCTCTTGTAGGGCCGCCATTACTGGATCTGTGATTAGAAGGCATGCCTGGCTCAAGGAGCAGAATCTGCCTGATCATGTTTAAGCTAAATTGTTGGATGCCCCTTTGCAGCATGATACTCTGTTTTGGTAATAAGGCAGAAGAGGTTTTAAAGAAAATGGAAGACAAAGCTAAATCTATGCAAACTGTAAAAGATTTCTTGCAAGTGCAGCCACCCAGGTTCAGTAGGCACTGGCCTACTAAAAATTTCCTGTGTCCAACAGAGCCTCTCAGGGAAAATCCAGGCACTCAAAAGGCTCCATATACCAATCACAGGGTTCTTACAGGTCAAAGCAATGGGGTGCCTCCACCTCCAAATCTGGAGGAAACAAAGCACAACCCTACAGTAAGCAGTCTCAATGACTTTCCTCTACCATCACCAAGCACTTATTTTTTGGCAGCCTCCTTGGGGGGAAAACTAGCACTTCATGCTCAAAATTGGCAGTTAATTACCCAGGACAAGTGGTTATTAAACATATTATCCCAGGGGTACAGATTTCATTTCCATACTTTGCCAGTTCCAAACAGATGGCCGGATCTGCCACAAAACCAGTGGGCAGAGGCCCAGAAACAAGTCATGTCCCTCATGGATATGAGGGCTATTCAGCCGGTACCAGAAAAGGAAAAAGGACAAGGTTTTTATTCAAGACTTTTCCTGGTACCCAGAAAAGACAATTCATGGCGTCCAATACTGGATTTATCGATTTTGAACACATTCCTGGACATTCCAAAATTCAAAATGCTGACTTTACAACAGCTACTGCCTATGCTAGGCAGGAATGTTTGGTTAGTAACTCTAGACTTAAAATAGGCATCCCTGCATATCCCAGTAAGGGAATCATGCAGAAGATACCTCCGCTTCAAAGCAGGTTTTCTGCATTACCAATTCTCTGCACTGCCTTTTGGCTTATCTACTGCACCCAGGGTCTTTACAAAGTGCCTAGCACCAGTAATTGCATTCTGCAGACAAAGAAACATTCAAATTTATCCTTATCTGGACGATTGCCTCATCCAAGCAGAGGACAAGGACAATCTTCTTCAACATCTTGCATTTGTAAGAAGGCTTCTAGCATGCCTAGGGTACACCATAAATGAAAACAAATCACAACTGGTACCCTCTGAAATAATTACATTCCTGGGTGCAAGCTTGAATACAACTGCCCAGATGGCTTACCTCACGCCAGACAAACAAAGGCAACTGACAACATGCTTCAAACAAATGGCAACAACAGCCCAGTTATCTCCAAGACAAATTCTGCAGGCTTTGGGGTTCATGGCATCCTGCATTCTACTAATTCCATATGCGAGACTGCATATGAGGAAATGGTACCTAAAAAGTTTATGGAGTCAGCATTGTCACAGTCTGGAAACAATGATCCCTCTCATTCCCTGCCTACAACAGGAGTTTCTTTGGTGGGCAGAGGCATGTCACCAAAACAAGGGACTGTCATTCATTCTACCCCCTGCCACCCAAACCCTAACTACAGATGCATCAGATTATGCTTGGGGGGCCCACCTGGCAGGGAGATGCATTCAGGGCAAATGGAGCCCAAACCAAATGCATTTGCATATCAACCAGAAAAAGATGCTAGCTGTTCAGAATGCTCTGACAGCCTTCAAGGACTTACTTCATCCAGGGCAACTACTGATAAAGATGGACAACACCACAGTTATGTAGTACATAAACAAGCAGGAGGGTACACATTCTTACCCCCTTTGCAGACTAGCCATGGCCTTGTGGAACACAGCCTTGACTTACCAAATACATCTTTAAGCTCAATTCTTGCCAGGAATGCAAAATACTATGGCAGACGACCTAAGCAGAAATCTTATGGACCCGCATGAATGGAAACTGGATCCACAAATCTTCTGCATGTTAACACAGAAATGGGGGAGCCCAGACATAGATCTATTTGCCTCTCCCCAAAATTATCAGTTGGACAAATTCTGCACAAGAACTCATCACAAAAAAGCATGGAAAGTGGATGCCCTATCCTTCAGCTGGAAAAACCTATCAGTCTATGCCTTTCCCCCTCTGCCTCTACTCTCCAAGGTCTTACTAAAATTCAAACAGGAAAAACTAAAAGTGATCCTAATTGCTCCGGACTGGCCACGGCAGCACTGGTACCCACTTCTAAGAAATATGTCTCATCTTCCTCCATGGTACTTGCCTCAAATATCTCATCTACTGTCTCAGCAGAATTATCAAATTCTGCACACTCGGCTCCAAACTGTGAATCTTGCAGCATGACTGATCAACTAATTATTCAAACAACATCTCTCAGTAAATCTGTGATGGATGTCATTTTGGAAGCCAGAAGGCCTAGCACTAGAAAATCTTATGCTGATAAATGGAAGAGATTCTGTGCTTGGAACCAAGCACAAGGAATAGACACAGCAAAGCCCAATATTCCTCAGATTTTACATTATTTGACTGAGATGCTTGACAAAGGCCTATCTTTTTCTTCAATAAAAATCCATGCCTCTGCCATCTCAGCTCATTACAACACAGAGCCTCCCCTCTTTTCTCATCCTCTGCTTAAAGAGTATCTTAGAGGGGCCAAAAATGTAAGGCCTCCCAGAAGATCACCAACTCCTGCATGGGACCTCAATTTTGTGCTGGAAAAACTCACCCTGCCTCATTTTGAACCAGTAGCTACTGCGGATATAAAATTTCTATCTTGGAAAACAGCTTTTCTCTTGGCAGTCACTTCAGCAAAAAGGGTTTCAGAACTACAGGCTGTCATGGCAGTGGAGCCTTCTATTATATTTTACCCGGACAGGGTGTCCCTCAGGGCCAATCCTTCTTTTATGCCTAAGGTGGTATCCAGTGTGGCTCTTAACCAGACCATTCACCTGCCAACATTTTACCCAAATCTACAGAACAAGGGGGAGCAGATTCTGCAATCATTGGATGTACACAGACAACTAAGATTCTACTTAAACAGGACCAAATCTCTAAGAAAGTCTGAGCAACTACTGGTAGCATTTGCTGCAGGGTCACAGGGAAGGCTATATCAAAGCAGACTATTTCTAAGTGGATAAGCCACTGTGTTCGTTTCTGCTATTTGCACCATGGTAAACCTGTGCCCCAAGGGGATAAGATCACATTCCACCAGGGCTGCCTCTACTTCAGCAGCTTTTCTCAGAGGGGTCCCAACCAAAGACATTCTAGAAGCTGCTACTTGGAGCTCTGTTCATGCCTTCACAAAGCATTATCATTTACCTCTCTTCTCCAGATCCAGGGCAGGCTTTGCCGCTGCAGTCCTGCAGGGCCTTATAGCCGCTCCTAATGCTCTTTAGTTCCATCTTGCCATCCATAGCTTTGGGATTCTACCCAAATGTAATGACCGCAACAGTGAAACACGAAGAACATAGTACAGTTGTGTACACTTACCATAAATGTAGATGTTCAAGTGTATTCACTGTTGCAGTCCTGGTTACCCACCCACCATCCCCCTTTCTATACCTTTTCTTTCCTTCACTATACTCAAAAACCTTTGTGGTATATTTGCTTTTAGTTGAAGGTAAAGTTTACGTTTTAAAAAGTGCATTTATATATTTACTGTTTACTTACATATATATTTGTGCTCCCCATTTGGGGGGCACCTGACATCTGGGGCAAGAAAAACTGAATAAAATGGTGTCTGCTTCATGTTTTATACCCCTGGTGACCTGACGTCATGGAAGAGGAGACAGCAACCGACGCAGGACCCAAGACTTTGTTATTCAGGCTGACTGAGGGCAACCTGCCAGCAGATTACCCATATGTAATGACTGCAACAGTGAATGCACTTTAACATCTACATTTATGGTAAGTGTACACAACTGTACTTTATCTGCAAGACAAATTCTGCAGGCTTTGGGGTTCATGGCATCCTGCATTCTACTAATTCCATATGTGAAACTGCATAAGAGGAAACTTCAATGGTACCTAAAAAGTTTATGGAGTAGTCATTGTCACAGCCTGGAAACAATGATTCATCTCATTCCCTGACTACAACAGGAGTTTCTTTGGTGGGCAGAGACATGTCACCAAAACAAGGGACTGTTATTCACTCTATCCCCTGCCACCTAAACCCTAACTACATACGCATCAGAATATGCTTGGGGGCCCACCTGGCAAGGAGATGCATTCATGGCAAATGGAAGCCAAACCAAGTGCATCTACATATCAACCAAAAAGAAATGCTAGCTGTTCAGAATGCTCTGACAGCCTCGAAGGACTTGCTTCATCCAGGACAACTACTGATAAAGACGGCCAGCACCACAGTTATGTGGTACATAAACAAGCAGGGGGATACCCATTCCTACCCCCTTTGCAGACTAGCCATGGCCTTGTGGATCACAGCCTTGACTTAACAAATACATCTTCAAGTTCAATTCCTGCCAGGAAAGCAAAATACTCTGGCAGATGACCTAAGCAGAAATGTTATGGACCCGCACGAATGGAAACTGGATCCACAAATCTTCAGCATGATAACACAGAAATGGGGAAGCCCAGACATAGATCTATTTGCCTCTCCCAAAAACTATCAGTTGGGCAAATTCTGCACAAGAACTCATCACAAAAAAGCATTGAAAGTGGATGCTCTATCCTTCAGCTGGATTTATGGTGAGTGTACACAACTGTACTTTCCTGGTGCCCAGAAAAGAGAACTCCTGGTGCCATATCCTGGATCTGTCAATTCTCAACACCTTCCTGGTGGTACCAAAATTCAGAATGCTTACATTCCAGCAGCTGCATCCTATGCTAGCCAAGGACTCCTGGCTGGTCACCCCAGACTTAAAAGAAGCTTATCTGCACATCCCCATAAGGAATCTTGCAGGAAATATCTATGTTTCAGGGCAGGCTCTATGCACTATGAGTTCTCTGCACTTCCCATTGGCATATCTACTGTGCCCAGGTTATTCACAAAGTGCCTGGCTCCATCCATTGCATACAGTAGGCAGAGGAATATTCAAATTTAGCCATACTTGGAAGATTGCCTGATTCAGGCGGACAGTCAGGAATTGCTACTTCAGCACCTGATGTTTGTAAAGAGACTCCTAACTTCTCTGGGGTATACCATCAATGAAAATAAATCACAGCTGGTACCCAGCCAAAGGATTGTATTCCTGGGAGCAAGCTTGAACACAACTTCCCAGATGGCATTCCTCACTCCAGAAAAGTAGGTTTATTTGACAAATTACGTCAAACTACTGGCCACTCAAACCCAGCTATCTGCAAGAAAAATACTGCAAGCCCTAGAGTTCATGGCCTCATGCATTCTCCTAATTCCATATGCAAGGCTGCATATGAGGAAACTTCAGTGGAACTTAAAAAGTCTCTGGTGTCAACATTCTCAGAACCTGGAAACAGTGATTCCTATCATTCTTTGCCTAATGGCAGAGTTCCTTTGGTGGGCAGATGCATGGAACCACAACAAAGGGGACTCCTTTTCACTCAACCCCCTGCAGCCCAAACCCTGACAACAGATGCATCAGACTATGCATGGGGGGGGCACAAATGGCAGGCAAATGGAGCCCAGGACAAATTCACATGCATATCAATCAAAAAGAAAAGTTAGCTATACAGAAAGCACTGACAACCTTCAAATACATTATCCTGCCAGGACAACTCTTGATAAAGACAGACAACACCACAGTTATGTGGTACATAAACGAGCAGGGGGGAACTCATTCCTACCCACTCTGCAGGTTAGCCATGGCTCTGTGGAACACATCCCTGAGCAATCAAGTGCACCTGCAAGCTCAATTCCTGCCAGGCAAAGAAAATTCACTAGCAGACGACTTAAGCAGAAATCTTATGGACCCGCAAAAGTGGAAACTGGAACCCAACTCATTCAAACTTCTAATCCACAGGTGAGGGACACCAGAGGTGGACCTTGTTGCTTCCCCCCAAAATCATCAATTGAGCAAATTTTGCACCAGAACTCCCCACAGGCAAGTATGCAAAGTGGATGCCCTATCCTTTACATGGGAAAACCTCTCAATCTATGCCTATCCCCCTCTGCCCCTCCTCTCAAAAGTACTACTCAAGATCAAACAGGACAGGCCAAGGATAATCCTTATTGCACCAGACTGGCCACGCCAGCACTGGTACCCACTCCGACAGCAGTGCCACCCTGGCACCTACATCAGACCCCCTCTCTGCTGTCCCAGCAGGAGGGACAGATTTTGCATCCTCAGCTGCATACCCTGAACATGGCAGCCTGGCTTATTCCCTGAATACATCACCAGCAACCCTCAGCAAACAGGTGCTGGATGTCATCCTTGAGGCCAGGAGGCCTAGTACTAGGAAATCCTATTCAGAAAAGTGGAAAAGATACTGTTCTTGGAGCCAGTCTCAGGGAAAGAACACAGCCGTGCGCACCTTACCTCAAATCCTAGATTATCTAGCAGAGCTGCTCCACAAAGGCCTGTCCTTCTCTTCCATTAAGATTCATGCCTCTGCCATCTCAGCTCATTACAATACTGAGCCACCCCTCTTTTCTCACCCTCTGATCAAACAGTTCCAGAGAGGAGTTAACAATTTGAGACCCCCAAGGAGAGCTTCCACTCCTGCTTGGGACCTTAACTTTGTACTAGAGAAACTCACGCTTCCCCCTTTTGAGCCTGCTGCTACAGCAGCCTTACTTCTAGCCATCACTTCAGCAAGAAGAGTGTCTTGAGTTACAGGCCCTTAAGGCAGTGGAACCCTTCATTATCTTCCATGTGGACAGGGTTTCCCTCAGAACTACCCATCATTTATGCCCAAGGTGGTATCCAGTGTGTTTTAAACCAATCCATCCATTTACCAACCTTTTTTCCTAATCCTCAGAATAAAGGGGAAAGGATCCTGCACTCCTTGGACATGCACAGACAACTCAGGTTCTACCTTGACAGGACTAAACCTTTCAGAAAATCTGACCAGCTACTAGTCAGCTTTGCTACAGGGGCAGAGGGAAGGGCCGTTTCAAAGCAAACCATTTCCAAATGGATAGCACACTGCATCCATTTCTGCTCCAAACACCATGTAAAACCTACCCCACAGGGGATCAGAACCCATTCCACTAGGGCTACCTCAACCTCTACAGTATTTCTCAGGGGAGTCCCTACCAGGGATATCCTGGAAGCTGCAACCTTGAGTTCTGTACACACCTTCACCAAGCATTACCACTTACCTATCTTTTCTAAATCCAGAGCTGGATTTGCCACAGCAGTCCTACAATGCCTGCTAGCCAGCCCTAATATTTCTTGACTGCCTCCACCCTCCCTCAGCTTTGGAAATCAACCCAAGTCTCATGGCTACAACAGTGAAACACGAAGAACATAGTACAGTTGTGTACACTTACCATAAATGTAGATGTTTGAGTGTATTCACTGTTGCATCACTGTTGCAGTCCTGGTTACCCTCCCTCCAGCCCCCTGACTTTTCTATACTTTCTACCTATCCTCTTTCTTGGCCATATCTTATGGCAATGGTATTTACTTTTTACTGGAGGTGTTCCACACCATGTAATTGCTTCCTATTTTGGGGGCTCCTGACACCTTGGGCAAGAAAAGCTGATGTAATGGCGTTGGCTGCATGTTTTATAACCCATGACGACCTGACATCATGGAAGAGGCGACAGCGTCCGACGCAGAATCCTAAGACTCTGGTATTCGGGCCGACTGAGGGCTACCTGCAGGCAGATAACCTAAGTGTGATGACTACAACAGTGAATACACTAGAACATCTACATTTATGGCAAGTGTACAGAACTGTACTTTCCCAAATATTCCATTTATTTCTATGTAATCTGTTCCTTCCTTTTTCAAAAGATCCTACCTTCAGTTGTTTTATCTTTTTTACAATATTTAGTACTTCAATTACAGATTTTGATTTGCATGTTCTAGTGGCTGTGTTTTTGTCACCCAACAGCATTAAACTTAGGCCTTACTTTGATTAGGCAATTCTCACCCTGTATCCCAACTCAAAATAATAATTTCCTTAGTTAAAGCCATTTGCTCCTACACCTTTTCTGAGAAAACACTCTGTAATGAGTTTTTATAATTTGCCAACACATTATGCTCCAAAAGTATGTTTCCAATTACCTTTCTCTTTTCTGTTACACCTTCAGCTTTTACTGTCTGAGGAAAACTCCTCTGATGTCTAGATAGGGTATACAAAATACCTACACAATTGCTTCCAATCAGAAATCATAAACCTGGATATTTGGGAGCCATGCATATGTCCTCCTATAGCTATTTTGTATGTTGCTTTTCCATTCTTTCTTCCCAATCTTTCCCAAACTCCACCGATTGATTTTTACAGTTATCATGCAGTATTTTATAAACCCCAGTAATTATCCCTTTTTAACAACAACTTCTCTTCTAGACTTAATGAAACACTCTATTAGAGCTGTTCTTTCAATTAGCACACCCTTAACACTTTTTCTTTCCCTGTGCTCTCCTGGTAGGGAAGAGACTCTCTGTAATTTGCAGTCCAAACTTCTGCTGTGTCTCATCCCACTCTGTTTCTTTCCCTAGTTGTTTTTTCTGCAATGCATTGGTTCCTTTGCTAATTTTTCCAGCAAATTCCAGCCCCCTCTTGTCTGTTTTCTGTATCCCTCCTTACAGTTATCCTGTTAACAAAATCTCTTTTCTCGGTTCTCTTGTTGGTTTAATTCTTAAATTCATAAAGTAGCAGAAAGTATTCTAATGTTCTATATGTTTGATTTAATTATCCTTAAAGACCTACATCCAAAATTCTGCTGTCTCCTTGTTTCTCAAACTCCTTCCTGCTTCATCATCATCATCTGTATCTCCTTTGATTTATAACCGTCTGCTTGTGTTATGTATATGAGCCTTAACAGCATAGCTCTAATGTATCCTTTCAAACCAGATGTCATGATTTATGTTAATCATAGAGGATGCAAGCTTCATTGTCATAATTTGTATATGATCTCATCTGTCCTCAGAGGCCTGAAATAAGCATTTTTGCTACCTTCAGAAGCATAACTGGGGATGGCCAAAAGGGATAACTACCCCCGGGTGGAAAGTTTTGGAAGGTGCCATCCAATTGGCCTTCCATCATATCGATCACTTTTAGTGCATTTTTGGTCAAACCTGAGTGCTGTAGTGCACGATGAGTGGTCTTACTGTATCAGCTGCTTGCTACTGTTTAAATGTAAAAAAATAAAAAATTAAAACTTGTGAGCAGCAGTGCAGTGCTTCGTGCAGGACATAAACTGTAGCCAACTACCTGCTACAATTTAACAGATAATTTTTTTAAGCTGAAACATGAGCATCCTAGCACTTTATGCATGGTATACAGTGTAGGAATTGTTTTCTGCATTTGTAGCAAGAAGTTTGCTACAGTTTAAACATAAAATATATATAATTCTTTGGTGTGCCGTGTATTTGGTCACCTAGTTATCCCATTAATAGGAATGGATGTGTTTTGCCTTTTTTTTTTTTTTGCTCTTCATTTGAAGAGCTTGGAAGGGGATAGATTGGGTACTGTCTGCAGGAAACTTCCTGCAAGTTTTACAGAAGTCTGATCCCCCTCCACAAGGAGGTGGGGTACTAGTTTGCAGGATAGGCACAGGGTGCTAGTTGAACCAGCTTTGCTTCTGGCTGTCTTGCTTCCATACAGAGAGTCTAAATGCCCTCAACAGGGGAGGTTTAAAAAAAGTATACTACACTACCCGACCAAGGCCTACGTTCTCAATTGTAAGTATCATCTATTCAGATTTTTGTCTTCCATTGTTTACCAGATGCTTTCCCTCCCCTTTCTAGTTTGAAGTAGGGTGTAATCAAGATTTTGTTCTTGGCTTCATGACTGGACTTTCATGTATCCCACTCCATGTATCATGTAGTTTCAAGCATGTACTTGAGCACAGTAGCTTTGTGGAGATTGACCTTCCTGGAGGAGGAGTGAGAAACACCATACTGCATGTCACTTTAAGGGGAGAATTTCTCTATGGTCAAACCTTAGAGGACTTGGATAAATGATCTCTTGAAAAGAAAGCACATCTTTACTATGATGGAGGATATTTATGATGCCTCCTTCAGCCCCCACTATTACTTCCTCTTCTAAGCTTAGCCAAGCCCAAAAGAGGATGAAGCATTCCGCTAGACTCAGGAATGTCTTAGTGCCCCATGGACCTGTCCATCTGGTGCTTCCCACTTTGCCCAAGAAGACACCCCCCTCTGGCCCAGTAGTTGTAGTCCTGACTGTTGTTTGGAGCTGCTTGCCTGTATGAGAGGACTGTGCTTGTGTCTGCCTGGAAATGAGACAGTACAAGGGATTACAGTGTATTGGGTATGGTCGGGTCTATATCACATAATCAAAAGCTGATCACTCCGAAGAACAAAACCACAAACTTCAGAAGCTGACAACATTGAATCCACCCTCCCAAAAAAACTAATTACCCCCCCAAAAAAAACACTATGCAGGGGGCAAGCCCCCCTGCACCCCCCTCTACTTAAATATACCAACTCCGAGATCGCACTACAGTGCAGTAAAGGGAAATATTCCCTTCCCGCACTCTATGGTGATCTCCGTTCTACAGTTCGACGTTTTTGGATTTCGAGGTTTGAAGTTTGGAGTTTTGTGCTTCGGAGTTATCAGCTTTCGAGCTTATGATATAAACCCGATATGGTCACATTTAGCCATGTCTTAGAGCTCATTTTGGAGCTCTTAAATTGTCTTTCAGAAAATACTCTGATGAAAATTATCTCTCTCTCTCTCTTGAGCTCTTTGCAGAGCTCTTGGGACAGGCCCAAACTCTACCATTGAAATGTTGTCTAGCAGCTGCCCCTTCTTTGGATAGAGGACAAGGCTTCTGCTTCCATCCTAGTTTTGAAGAAGGATAATTTCTGTGCTATCATGGACCTCATCATCTTCAGCAATCACATGCTGTATATCAGTTTTAGGATAGTGAGACTTCATGTGGATGTGCTGTGCTGCATCAAGACATTATGACGGTATAACTAGACATCATGAAAACTTTCCTGCCTGTGTATATCTTGGTCATTGCACAAGATATTCCTGTAGCTTGTTTTGGGTAGGATTACTTTCCAGTATGATGTATGGATGTTTTGACTTTCCTCTATCTCTTGAACATTCTCTGTGGTTTTATTCATGATGACCAGAGCCTTACAAGAAAAAAAAAAGATACTTGTGTGGTATCTTTTTGGAAAAATTGCCTTTAACACACTTTGAGAGAGTAGACTTTCCTTTGGTTGCAACTCTGAAGGTGACAGTAAACTGGGAGAAGTCCTGTCTAGCCCTGCCTCAGATGATTGCCATTATCACAGTACTGGACACTGCAGTTCTTCTTATCCTTAGTGATGGCCCAGGAATTCATGAAATTGGCAACCATTGTGAGAATATGGACTATGATCAGCTGTTTGATTTTTTTAATAAAATTTATTTGGAATCCTGACCATTTAGTTTGTGATTGCTGCAATATTTTTCTGCTTTATTGTGGTTGGAAGATGGTCAAAGTTGTTAACCTTGGGCTTGATGGGTATCATAATCTTTATGGTGCCCTTGACATTTTTGGAGCACAGCTTGTTGCCATATGTGTAGGCATCACTGGTTGCATGGCAGCCATACATCTTCTACTCTGCTGATGGTTTCAAACTCGTATCTGGATTCTGAATGCTGGACAAAAATGTATATTTGAGATCCAGGAATGAGATGTGAAAGGAGCAGTGTAATATGCACAAAAAAAAAAAAAAAACTGGAAAGAATGAAAGGCAGAGGACATGAGCAGCATTTGTCAGAAACAATGGCCGAGGACATTGGCAGAGGTTGTCAGGGGAGTACAGAGTAATGTAAAGATAGAATGTGAGACAGTGAGACATACAGCTACTAAGGCTGGGCAAGGAGAGTAAAGCCAGGTTGGAGAGACAGATGCATACAATAGTGACAAATGTTGAGAAAGAAGGAACCAGTGTTGGCCACCAGGAGACTGCCACAAATTCAACAGAAGGAAGTGAATAGGGATGGACTTGCAGCCAGAATGAAGTGTCAAAAGGGAAAAAAAGAGACAGAACAATGGAGAGTCTTTTAGGAAAAGCACATAAGAAATGGAGAATTGATTGTAGACGCCGCAAGAAGGGAAGTACTAAGTATGAACAATGAGATACCCTGAGTGGTGGAAGTTGTGGTGGAAAGATTAGATGTAGGAGTGGTGATGGGATGGGGGGAGGGTGATGTTAGTATAGGAACAGCAAAAAGGATTTTGGTGATTGTAGACTCGGTCATAGCAGGAATTAGGTGACTGGACAAGTGAACTAGAGAGAGAGACTAGAGTTCACTGAAACATGTCTCTAGGATTAGACCTAATAAAACTTAGGAGTGGATGATCAGCATGATCACCATAAGAGACTAATGGAGACATGGTATTTTACATGGAGGCACAAATAACCTGTTGGGGAAGACAGCTGCGGTAGTAGCAAAGTAGGGCCAGGAAGGTGACAGAGACATACCTTGAGAGGGTGTTAAAGGTAGCATTCTCAGAAGTGCTTAACTGTACCAGCATCCAGCACAGAGAGGCAAGAGGGGATTAGGAAATACAACATCTTGGGGGCAGGAGTAGACAGAGGAGAAAGGTTCTGGAATGGTAGGAGGATGGGAGAGAAGCTGGTGATAAGGTCAGCCTTATGTAAGTCAGAAGTTCCATCATAACCAGAAGGAACAGCTATTCTTAGTGTTGGGATGGAAAGATACACAGTAGCTGTACCTTTAAAATGAGATAAAATTGGTGGGAGGAGAGAATGACAGAAACAAAAGAGGGGGTGGTATTGGGTAGTATAAAGAAGGCAAAAACAGATGAAGAAATAAGGGGAGATGCAAGGAAGAATGATCTAAGGCATAAGTGCAATATGCTGTTTTGGAAGGATGAAATAGTTGCAAGACGAGAGGGTGGACATTGCTGGCATCACAGAAATATGGGCTTCTTACAGGATGCTTGAGTCATGGAGGTGTCTTGAGTGTAGTAGGTTCAGGAATGACAGAGAAGGAAAGGATGGGAGTAGAGTATCAGTGTGCATAAAGGAGTGCATTGGATAACTGGTTAGAGAGGAGGAAGAACATCAAACCAAGAATGGGTTAATGGTGAGCTAGTGTACAGGCACATAATGTGGGTGAGGTGGGCATCGGAGCTGGAGAATTGACATAGTATGTTATCCCCAGATGCAGTAGAAGATCCAAAACAAAGGGTTTCCTCTAACTGTAAGGGTCTGAGTGCCAGAGCCCAAGAGTGAGTTTACAGATCCTCATCCACTCATCCAGGTTCAACTTAGAGTGAGAGAAGTACTTTGATGTGGAATGGAAGCTTGTTGAATAGATGAGTCTTTTAGGAGAGAGCTCTTGCTCCACCAAATTCAGTATTATGATGCAGGCCTAGGTTGAGTGCATATTGGTAATAACTTTTTACACCTCTGAAAAAAGATATAAGCAAGGCAGAGGACTTCAACAGACAAAGCAGAGGTCACTACTCAAATGTTTGAAGACAGAAGAGTAAAATGACAGAGCTCTAAGTCAAGTTTCAGTCTGCTTAACTTAAGGGGTTCATACTGTGACTGTTTTCTTCATGAAGCATTGTGATCTTCCTGAACAAAAAAGTCTGTACTTCCATATATTAAAAAAGTATGATTTACCAGTTTCTTCCCATCTGTGGAATTTTTGTCATGGTCAGCTTATATTCAGCACATCATGTTTGGACTGAAGGAAACTTTTTTTTTTTTTAAGCCGCTGTGGTGCAGCGGTTAGCGTCACCTCACAGTAAGAGGTTCTCCGGTTTGATTCTCGGCTGGAGCGCCTTCTGTGCGCAGTCTGCATGTCCTCCCTGCACTTGAGTGAACTTGAAAAGACATGCAGGTAGGTACATGCATGTGTGGGTGTGCCTTCTTTGAAGGTTGGGCGCCAGGCTGGCAACTCAACACCGTAAAAATTCATTGTAAGTTATTAGCGTACTGTCGTTCCAATGTGGCGACCCCTAACCGGGAAAAGCCGAAAGACTTTTTCTATTAAACAAGACATTAAAAGTAACAGATACTTATATAGTAACAGAAAGTAAACCATACTAACGTTTTTATTTACACTTCGTATACATTTAACAATTTTCATTGACTCTGACATTGCACAAATTGCTAATTTCCTGCCTTCTATTAAATTTTAGTCCTCCTGAACACTGTTCTGTATGTGCTGTTCTTACATTCTCTCTGTTATTTGCACCTTCCCTTTTCTAAAGATCCCACTACCAGCTGTTTTGTCTCTCTTAGAATGCGCTGAACTTTAGCTACAGTTAGCTTAGATTTTGAGATCCCACTTCCAGCTGTTTTATCACCTTTATAATACTTGGTTCTTTAGCTGCAATTACTTTATATTTTGATTTCTGTTTTCTAGTAATTGTTTTTTTTTTTTTTTTGCATGCAATAGCATTAAATTTAGTAAGGCTATATGTCTGGGCAATTCATATCCTATAGTTGCAAACATTTGCTCTCCTAATATTTTTGACAAAGTATTTTGTAAGGAATTCTTAAAATATGCCAGTTTATTGCATTCTCAAAAAAACATGTTTCTGGTTACCTCTCTCATTCCTATCACCCTCCAGCATTTGCTTTCTACCAGAGGAAAAAATTCTATGAAGTCTGGTTTGTGTATAAAATTTCCTATGCAGATACTTTCAAACAAAAATCCTCAAATGTTCTGCTATCCTATCACATAACCTTTGTGTGGTTTTCCCTACATAGAATGCAAGACAACTCCCAAATAGGGCTATGTATACTGCTGTTTTTGTATTCAAGTGGTTTGCCCAGGACACTGTATGGTCCTACTATAACCTTGAATAGTCACGTATGGACCTTCGTATATCACATTTAACGGAGCTTTCTAAGCTGCTTAAGCAGCAGATACAGCATAACAGTGATGGGGCCAGCTCCTCCTCGACTATACCATCTGCTGAGTTGAATAATCTTTCATTACTTACTTCTCCAGATGATTTTCCAGCTTTGAGTGGCCATGTTAACACTGGCAGAGATCCAATTAATGATTTGTCATTGAATTCATTGTTTAACAACAGAGTGGTGCCAACAGATATTAAAAGTTTATTTTCCATGCTGGACTACCAGTTCTCAACCTGTCCTACACATTCTGATGGCTTTGGCCCTCTGCTCAGAACAGCAGCTCTATTCAGTCGCTTCTTGCTGCACCCAGAGACAACATACAAGGCCATGTCAACAAATATGTATTCGAATGATTTAAAAATATTCTAGATAAAGATCAAAAGAGCCATGGAGAGAGACTTAAAGGAGACACCATTACTAATAGGACACGGCTGGATAGGATAGATTCATCACCATAGATCCCTATGCTGTGGAATAAAATGCTGTGGAATAAAATCAGAGCGCCTGAGGGGCCTTTTTCCTTGAGAAATCTTGATCTTGATCTTGACCAATGGATGATAGATCACAGGGACAGGATTACCTCAGCTCAGTCAACAACAGAGGCACAAACAGCAAATAATGGGTATAGTTCCCCATATACTAAAGGGGTGGCACAAAACTTAAAAGGCTAGCATAAATGCCCTCGGGCAGATAGCCTAGTATGAACCTATGAACCTATGAACCTACACTCCAGAATCAACTACGGAACTTTTGAGAAGGCAACCAGGAGGCTGAAAAGTTTGCAAATGGAATAACATGTTCCTGAATAGGTCGTTGGAATTAAAACAAATACCCAAAGGACTACGGTTATGGCGTTTCCCAGTTGGAACAACGCAAGGCTCTATCATACACCAGAAGCTGTTGGAACTGTTTGACAACACAGGTGTGGAATTAATGTGTATTATAATATGCGATAATGGCCGTAAATTAAAAGCTTTACAGAAAGAAATAACTGAATTTAATGACAGTATACACAAGGATTTGTTGTGTGAGCATAACAAAGGTCAGTTTGAAAAGATTTTTTTAGAATTATCTAGTTTTATTAAAGGATTGACTAGAAAAGAAAGAAAAATAATCAGAGATACTGATGATTGCATTAATAAAAGGACCTACCCAGCTCCGAAAGGAGGGGAAGGGGGTGATGTTTGACAGTGATGGTGATTTCTAACCCAGGTCGCAGCAACCCTAACATGCAAGTACACCAAGGTGCAAATCACACTGACTTTGCTGACAACAATATAAATGGTCATTTTTTACCAAGACGGATGGAACGCCTTTTGAACAAAAAACAGAAAGAAGTGTTTGATGGGAGGCAGAAACAGCAATGGAATGTACCTACATATCCAGTGAACAGGAGCAGCTATTACAGGAAACATTTGATACACAGACTTGTACTAGTGTTCTAGACAATGAGTTAGTGCCTGTTAAACATTTATGTCATGAGAATTTTTCTATTTGCAACTTTACTGATGTGGAAATTGATGATGGCCACTTTAGCCTTTTTAAAAAAAGGTTTTTCATTTGTTCCAAGTTTCAAGCTTGATATTGTTGATAAGTTTGAAGTTGTACACAAGGCAGTTAAATTTGATCTTGTTTTTTGATGTTAAAAGTGATTCTGATATTTATGATGATATGAAATTTAAAAGGAAAAGCACTTTTATGCCAGTACAGAATGCTGTCGTTAATACATTTGAACAAACATGTGAAGCTGAAATTAGAAAAGCTTTACGAAAACCCACTGTTTTCGTTGATAATTTGTCTGTTAACGAAGCAAATTGTTTGAAATTGTAAGGTCGAATCTTAGAGATTATAGGGTTATGAAACCCGACAAAGGAGGAGAGGCGGTAGTAATGTTACAAAGTGTATATGTTAGTAAAATGTATGATATTCTCAATGATGATAAAGTTTATGACAGGGTGTCCATTAATGAAGTAAATAGGGCATACACGAAAATTGATTGGTTGCTGTATGATTCCTTTTGTCAGGATGTTATTGATTCAAGGGAATTTGATTTTTTAACTGTGGAATTCCTAGTAATTCCGATATTAGATATTCCAAAAATCCATAAGGACTTAAATAAAATCCCCCTTTTAGACTGCTAGAAATTCCAATACTGAACTTTTAGCTGCTTATGTGGATGTTTGTTGCAAGAAGGCATTAAATAGCAAAGTACATATTTTGCAAGATTCTTAGCACTGCCTTTAATTATTAAGGGACACACCCAAAGATGATTATATTTTTGTTACTATTGACACCGTCAACTTATTTACAGTTATTCCACATGATGATGGATTTGAATTTTTCAGTGAAATTCTATTGAATGTTGAAGGTATACACAATGTAAAGAGAAACCTTTTAATTGAGGTGATGGAAATAGTATTGAATAATAAAGTTTTTGTCTTTTGAAGGAGAATATTTTAAGCAGAAGTCAGGTGTAGCTATGGGGGCAAAGTGTGCTTCCATTTATGCTAACTTGATATTCGCTGAATGGGAAAAAAGGTTTGTTTTTGATTCCCCTTTTAAGAATGACATTATTCTATGGGTGCGTTTCCTGGATGACATTTTAATACTGTGGCGGGGTACCGAGGAAGGAACTGTTGAATTTGTTTCTTATTTAAATAACACCACTAATTTCTTGGAATTCACGTATAAAGTAGGGATTCAGGAAATAGAGTTTTTGGACATCCTGCTTTATAAACATTTGCAAACCAAAAAATTGTGTTCTAACATTTTTAGAAAGAAAACATTTTCCAACATGTTGTTAGACTTTGACAGCTGCTACCCAGCACATCAGAAGAGGGGGGGGGGGGGTTATCAAAAGACAAATGGTTCATCTCTCTAGGTTGGTTAGTGACGATTGTGCATTTGAAAAAGAGATGTCAAATTTAATTGGGTTGTTCCTAAGCAGGGGTTACCCATCCCGTTTATTGATCAAAATCAGGAATGAGATGCGAAAAAAAGTAGGGATTTGTATACACCTATTTTATTAACAAATACAGGTGTTAAATTAAATTCAACCCCTGTGACAACACAAAATAAAGTATTGGTACTATCCTTTAGCCAAGAGATGATGGTGTTGAAGGGGGTTATTATGAACTGTTGGGACTTAACTATTACTAATGAGTTGAAAAAGAAACTTGGTGAACATCCTATAGTGATGTATAGTACAGGAAACAATTTAAAGGAAATATTCAAGAACAAGGAACATGTTACAAAGTCATACAACTCGTTAATGAGCAAATGTAATATTTGTAAATACTGTAGATATATACACAAAGGTCCATATGTGACTCTTCAAGGTTATAGTAGGACCATACTGTATCCTGGGCGAACCACTTGCAATATGACATTGGTAGTATACATTGCCCTATGTGGAAATTGCCCTGCATTCTATGTAGGGGAAACCACATGAAGGTTACGTGATAGGATGGCAGAACATTTGAGGGACATCAAGAATAGAAAGACCACCAATGCATTATTTTGCCACAGTGAGATGTGTGAGGGTTTTAAAAAGGGGTCTATATTAGAAGAGTGAAGGTACTAAAGAGTGAACGCTCTTTTGCCGACACGTAAAACCCGAAGTCTAAAAACAGCAAAGTTACGGAACAATGATTTTTTTTTCCCAGGGAAAAAAATCGCTGGTCCATTCTTGGGACTTTGCTATTTTCTCCACTGTGGTGTGATCTCGGTGTTGGTATATTTAAGTGGGGGTGAAGCCCCCACTTTATTTTGTCTTTATAATCTTTTTTTTTTGGAATAGCAATTTTTTTTCCCTGGGAGAAAAAAATCGCCATCCCATAACTTCGCTGTTTTCAGACTTTGGGTTTAGTTGTCGAAAGAACATTCTCTCTTTCGTCGTTTCGTTCTTCTAATATAGACCCTTTAAAAGGTTTTATTTTTTATTGTAGATAGAGTGTTGCATAATGAGAGGAGGGTGATTTTAAAACTTTACTGGAATTTAGGGGAGACTGTGTGGCAAAGATGACTTAATGTTACAGTATCTCCAACTATAAACGACAGTTGTTCCATTACTAGTTTATTGAAATTAAGTTTGATGCAAGTTTGATTAAATACCTAGAAAATGTACTTCAACAAGTTTTTATTGTTTTTTAGTATATTTTTTAAGCAACAGAACTATTTTTAGAATGTTTATGTATACTTAACACATGCAGCCTGATGCTATACCTTTAAGAAGGGGATGGACACAAGTTGTTTAATTAATTATGTCTTTTAATTGACTGATGTTATGTAAGGGAACTTATGGAAATGCATATTTAACACTGATGATGCCTGGTGTAAGTAGGCAAAAGCACAAAGTCTTCTTTTTTTTTTTTTTTTTTAAATAAAGTGTACTTCTGTGGCTGTCTGAGCATTGTGGTAACTTTTCTATTTTGGAATTTGTGCTTCACTATCACCTAGTGTGATTTTCGTAGATTCTTTTAAACCTTGATGTTCATCGTGTTTCACTGTTGCAGTCATCACTGTAGGGTTCTTCCTGCCGGCAGGCAGTCCTTGGTCGGCCAGAATCCCAAAGTCTTGGTCCAGCGTCGGCTGTTCAGTCATGCTCCCTGACGTCAGAGCGCCAGGAGTACAAAGCTGCCAGCCGACGCCATGTTCTCCAGTCTTTCTTGCCGTGCGGTGAAAGCATTTCACAATTGCTGGTTGGCTGACTTCTGATATTTTTTCGTGCTTCAATCCGAAGACTTATTTCTTCTCAAAGCTAAGTACCCCGTTGGGGAAACTTTTTTCTTGCTCCAGTCCGATGTCAGAAAAAGTTAATAATTGCATTTCTTGTGGGAAGCAAATACCTCATAAGGATTTCCATTCTTACTGTATTCCTTGTTTAGGCCCTGACCACGACGTAGCTAGTTGTCGTTTTTGTGCTAGATTTAACCAACGTACGATTAAGCGGAGGTACGATTTTGCTTTTCACTACTTTGGTAGGCGATTTAATTATAAAATGTCGTTGGACACGCTTCCAACTACCGGAGTTCACAAATGACGCAAGGATAAGGACAGGCCTCCGAGGTCCAAATCAGACGACGTTATACAAGCAGAGCCAGGTTCAGGTTCGGCCGTCATCAGTGAGGCGCTTTCGCAGCACCTGTCGTCGGCCATTTCAGAACCGATAGCCGAAACGGACTCCCACGAGGAGCCAACTAGGCCTTTGAACACTCCAGCTGCAGGACCTTCGGACAATGCTCCCTCGGATGGGTCCAGAGCCGCTATGCAGGTACCGGCTTCCGAGGGGGTTTTCAGGCCTACACAGCTTCTGATAAAGGCAAAACCAAGGACAAAGACAAAGACTCCTTCTAAATCTAAGACACCAGCCCAGGCCTCTTCTGATCTGGGACCCAAATCCCAGAAACAGTTACTAAAAATGGCTGAGGACTTGCTTACCATGATTAGGGGTTCACATCCCCCTCCAGACAAAAGGCCAAGGCAAGAGTTGGATTATGAATCTTCTGATCAGGCATCTATTTCTTCAGTGTCTTCCTCTGAACAGGAATATTCTTTCCCTCCTTATGAGGATTCTAATGCTGAAGAATCTATTCCATCAGCTTCTCCCCCTGAGGATTTTTCTTTTGGGGAAACTTTACATGACATGAGGGAACATTTTCACTGGGAGGGACAGGAGTACTCGGAATCTAAGAGAAGGCTCAGGGATTTTCTTCTTCTTCCCCAACATAGATCCCTGGCTATTCCTCCTATTTTGGATATTGTGGATGATGCCTTTTCTGAGGCTAATTTACCTCCTGACTCCTTTCACCCAGCCCCTGCTAAGCCCGACAGATATTACAGGGTCCCTGACTCCCACCAGTTCCTTTACAAAAATCCTACTGCTGATCCAGAAACCATTTCTCAGGGTCCTAAGGGGGTTAAGGCTGCCTCTGCTAAAAACCCTATTCTGACAGATAAGGATTCCAGAGCTTTGGAGAGATGGGGCAAAAAAGTGTATACTTCTGCTACTTTATCGATTAGGGCTTTAAATTGCCAATTTCATATGCTAAAATATCAGCAATTTCTCCTGTCTGTTATGAAACAAAAGTTAGGTACCATTTCTGCATGTGCAGATAATAAGGAATTACATGATTTGATGCATGCTGCTGAACAAGTGGGGAAGCATGGTTTACACTGTGGTTTTGATGCCTTGGAGGCTTCTTGCAGGGCGGCTGCCTCTGGCACAGTCATTAGAAGACATGCTTGGTTAAAGGAACAAAACTTACCTGATCAAGTGAAAGCAAAGTTACTGGATGCTCCTGTTCAGCATAATGTTTTGTTTGGGCCTAAGGCTGAAGAGGTGATAAAGAAAATGGAGGATAAGGCAAAATCCATGCAAACGGTTAAGGATTTCTTACAAGTTCAGCCCCCTAGATTTAGCAGAAATTGGCCAACAAAAAATTGGTCCTTTCCCAGCTCGGACAGGTCTCAGAGGGGTAGATATAGGCGCACCAGAGGGAGGCCTCAAACACAGACCTCTTACAGACCTAGACAATGGAGTGCTTCCACCTCCAGGGGTGGAGAGGACAGACCTCAATCATATAGAAAACAGGCTCAATGACTGCCCCTGCATGGCTCCAGGAACTTCTATCCTGGAAGCCCCTCTAGGAGGAAAACTCTCTTTTTCAACAAAATTGGAATTACATAACCTAAGACAAGTGGGTTCTGGATGTAGTTTCAAGAGGTTACAAATTCCACTTTCATACCTTGCCAAGACCAAACGGATGGCCAGACCTACCAAAATACCAATGGTCCGAGGCATTAAACCAGGTGAGATCCCTCATGGCTATGAGGGCCATAGAACTGGTTCCACAATCAGAGACAGGGCAAGGCTTTTACTCAAGGCTCTTTCTAGTTCCCAGAAAGCAAAACTCATGGAGACCCATCCTGGATCTGTCAGTCTTAAATACTTTCCTGGAGATTCCAAAGTTCAAGATGCTTACTCTACAGCAGCTCTTGCCAGTGTTGAGCAAAAATGCATGGATGGTGACATTGGATTTAAAGGAGGCTTACCTACACATCCCCTATCAGACAGGAGTGCAGAAAATACCTCAGGTTCAAGGCCGGCCCGAAACATTACCAATTCTCTGCGCTGCCCTTTGGCTTGTCTACTGCGCCCAGGGTCTTCACCAAGTGCCTGGCACCAGTAGTAGCTTATTGCAGACTCAAGTGCATTCAAATTTACCCTTATCTGGACGACTGCCTTATTCAAGCAGACAGCAAGGATGTTTTACTCCAGCACCTGGAATTTGTTCAAAATCTTCTCAAGTATCTGGGATTCACTGTGAACATAAAAAAGTCAAATTTGACACCCACACAACAGATAACTTTTTTGGGTGCTCTTTTGAACACAACAACCCAGATGGCATTCCTGACATCCAAAAAACAACTACAGCTGGCTTCCACTTTCAAAACCTTGGCTTCTATAACTCACCTAACTGCAAGGAAATTCCTGCAGGCTTTGGGTTACATGGCCTCCTGCATCCTTCTCATACCAAATGCAAGACTACATATGAGAAAAATACCATGGTACCTAAAATGTGTATGGTCCCAGCATTGCCACAGTCTACACACACAGATTGCTGTCTTGCCTTGCCTACAAAAGGAATTCCATTGATGGACCATGGCATGTCTTCAGAACAAAGGGAAAACCTTCAGTTTACTTCCAGCCAGCCAAGTGTTGACCATGGACGCCTCGGATTACGCATGGGGAGCCCACTTGCAGGGAAAGGGTCTGCAAGGTTTTTGGACAGAGGATCAGAAGCACCTACATATCAATTTAAAAGAGATGTTAGCTGTTCAGATGCCCTCTTGGCTTTCAGGGATCTTCTACAACCAGGACAACTACTGATACGAACAGACAACACCACAGTTATTTGGTACATAAACAAGCAGGGGGGCTCACATTCCTACCCCCTTTGCAGACTGGCCATGACTCTATGGAACACAGCTCTAGCTTGCAAAGTGGATCTACAAGCTCAGTTCCTGCCAGGGAAACAAAATACTCTGGCAGACAGCCTGAGCAGGAACCTGTCAGACCCACACGAGTGGATGCTAGACACCCAAATATTCAAGATGATTACAGAAGCCTGGGGCTTCCCGGACATAGATCTAGTTGCATCCCCCCTCAACCACCAGTTACAGATTTTTTGCACAAGGACATTTCACAAGTTAGCTTGGAAAGTGGATGCACTATCATTCAGTTGGAAAAACCTCAAGGGGTATGCCTTTCCACCACTACCCCTTCTATTAAAGATCAAGCAGGACAAGCCCAAGTTGATGATTTTACTGGCCCCAAATTGGCCTCGTCAATTTTGGTACTCAACACTGAAGAATCTTTCTCAGGAACCACCTTGGATTTTGCCTCAGATTCCCAATCTTTTGTCCCAGCACCAGGGCCAGGTTCTGCACTCTCATGTCAAAACTCTCAGCCTGGCGAATTCAGTATCTATGATTAATCCTTCCCTTCCCAAACAGGTCATGGATGTTATCTTAGAAGCTAGACGACCTAGCACTAGAAAATCTTATGCAGGTAAATGGAAGAGATTTTGCACCTGGATGCATTCTCAGGATTCGGATCCTCTCATTCCTAATATCCCATTGATTTTACATTACCTGACAGACATGCTACATAAGGGTTTATCCTTCTCCTCCATAAAAATACATGCCTCAGCTATCTCTGCCCATTACAGTACAGACCCGCCTATCTTTTCACATCCACTTCTGAAACAATATCTCCAAGGAGCAAAGAATTTAAGGCCCCCTAGGACACCACCCATACCTGCCTGGGACCTCAACTATGTTCTGGAAAAATTCATTCTGCCTCCTTTTGAGCCTGCTGCCACAACTGATATTCAGTATTTATCATGGAAGACAGCTATCCTACTGGCTTTGACTTCAGCCAGGCGAGTCTCGGAGTTACAAGCACTCATGGCTGTGGAACCTTACATTATTTTTCACCAAGATAGGGTGTCTTTAAGGACTAATCCTACTTTCATGCCTGAAGTGGTTTCCAAAGTGGCTTTAAATCAAACTATTCACCTGCCAACTTTCTTCACTAATCCACAAAATAAGGGGGAAAGGATCTTGCGTTCCTTGGATGTACACAGACAACTTCGTTTTTACCTGGACAGAACCAAGGATATTAGGAAAACAGAGCAACTGTTTGTTTCTTATGCAACAAACTCCCAAGGCAAAGCCATTTCAAAACAGACCATTTCTAAATGGATTGCTCATGGAGTCAGATTTTGTTACTCTCATCATGGAAAGCAAATCCCAGGAAAAATTAGGACTCACTCTACCAGAGCTGCTGCTACTTCAGCTGCCTTTCTCAGGGGAGTACCTACCAAAGATATTTTGGAAGCTGCAACTTGGAGTTCAGTGCATACTTTCTCTAAGCACTATAATCTCCCTCTTTACTCTAAGTCTAGGGCAGGCTTTGCTTCTGCAGTCTTGCAGGGCCTTCTAGCCGCCCCTTCCTCTCTATAACCACCACCCCTTATCTCAGCTTTGGGATTCAACCCTACAGTGATGACTGCAACAGTGAAACACGATGAACATAGTACAGTTGTGTACACTTACATAAATGTAGATGTTCGAGTGTCTTCACTGTTGCAGTCTGGGTTACCCTCCCTCCTGTCCCCTCTTATACTTTCACTAGTGTGCTTACCTACTTCACCTTTCTCCTGAGGTGTATTTGCTACAGGCTATGGGGTTTGTGGTATGTTATTTTTTGGTTTTTACTATTAGCCTTCATTTTTAGGCACCTGACATCTGGGGCAAGAAAAACTGGAGAACATGGCGTCGGCTGGCAGCTTTGTACTCCTGGCGCTCTGACGTCAGGGAGCATGACTGAACAGCCGACGCCGGACCCAGACTTTGGGATTCTGGCCGACCGAGGACTGCCTGCCGGCAGGAAGAACCCTACAGTGATGACTGCAACAGTGAAGACACTCGAACATCTACATTTATGGTAAGTGTACACAACTGTACTTTCCTCCTCTGCATGTATTAATCCCGTACTTCCTATTTTCTCCTGTGTAATTTGCTCATACCCTGTTTTTAAAGATCCCAATTCCAGTTGTTTTATCTGTTACTATCCTTGCTACTTGTAATAAAGTTGGTTTAGACTTGGATTTCTAAGTTCTAGTAAATGCTTTTTTGGCAGCCATCGTAATTAGACTCAACAAGGCCTTACAATGTCTAGGCAATTCTGATTCTGTATCATAGCTCAAAACAATCTTTTCCTTAGTTACACCAGCTTGCTCACCCAGCATCTCTGACAGAGCAGTTTGCAGGGAATTTTTAGAGTCTGCCTACTCATTACACTGCCAGGAAATATGTTCCCAGTTACCTCTTACGTAATCCCCATTACACCGCCAACATTTGCTGTCTACCTGAGGAAAAATTCTTTGGAGTCTATTTGGGGTACAAAAAGACCTATGTAAATACTTCCAATCAAAGATATTAAATCTTCTAGACTTTGATGTATATTTGGAAGACATACATATATCCCCTCATTGTGAGTTGCTTATCTATCTAATTTTTCTTGTTGTAACGGCAACTTCTGTTCTAGATTCTACTAAAAACTCTGCCAGTGCTGGTACCAGGACCCCTTTATTTCTTTCTCTTTGCCTATACTCTGATATCAATCCATGATAGGGAAGGCAATCTCTAACCTGCAGTCCAAGTAAGATCTTGGTGTCTTCTCATTCTGTTACACTTCATTCGTTAGTTATTTGCTCCCAATACCTTGGATGTTCTTTGTGTTTCACTGTTGCAGTCATCACATTTGGGTTATCTGCTTGCAGTAGCCCTCAGTCAGCCTGATTATCAAAGTCTTAGGTCCTGCGTCGGTTGCTGTCTCATCTTCCATGACGTCAGGTAGTCAGGGGTATAAAGCATGCAGCCGACACCATTACATCAGTCTTTCTTGCTGTGCTGTGCCCGAAGCAGAAACAGTTCGCAGCTGCCGGTCGGACGACTCCTGAAATTTTCGTTTTTGAGTTTCAGTACCGAAGTCTTCAACTAAAGCTAAGTACCTTGTTGGGGAAACTTTTTCTTGCTCTAAACCGAAGTCAGTAAAAGTCAGTAATTGTATTTCTTGTGGAAAGCAAATACCTCTTAAAGATTTTCATTCGCACTGTATTCCTTGCCTAGGCCCTGACAATGGCGTACCTCGCTGTCGGTTTTGTGCCTTATATAGACAGCGATCTATTCGTCGTCAGTATATTTACGCTTCTATTTTGGTACTCTGTTCAGTTATCCAGATGTGTCTTCGGTAAGCCACCCGACTACCGACATTCCGAAAAAACACAAAGATAAAGACAGAGACACGCCCATCTAGGTCTAAAGCTGCCGACTATGCTTCTCCTAAGCTAGTTGCCAGTTCGCCGGTACTCAGTGAGGCGCTTTTGCAGCCCCTGAGAACCCGCTACTTCAGATTCGCGGGCCTGTACTGAGACCCATTTGGAATCCGGCATGCCCTGAGATGCTTCAACTGTGGAACCTGCGGATGTCTTTACCTTGGATGGGTCCGGAGCTGCTGTGCAGGCACCAGCTTCTGAGAGTGTATTCAGGAATACTGACTTGCATATTAAACTGGCGCCATCTTCTTTAAGGCCTAAAACTCAAACCATGCCTAGAAAACCGATGCCCAGACTGCATGGTCAGGTCTCTATGCCTAAAAAAAAATGATAAGAATGGCTGAAGACCTTATTACTTTAATCAGGGGAAGCCAACCTTCCCCCTCTGAGACCTTGAACTGAATTTGCTTTTGATACTTCTGATCAGGATTCTGAATTTTCTGTTTCCTCTGATGACCAGAATTTACCCTTATCTACCTATGAGGATTCTGATGCAGAGGACTCTATTACCTCTGCCCCCCCCCCCCCCCCCAGAGGATTTCTCTTTTGGTGAAACCTTGCATACTCTTAGGGAGCATTTCTGCTGGGAAAGCCAGGATTACTCTGATTCTTAAAAGATGCTCAGGGATTTCTTACTCTTGCCCCAACACAGGCCTTTAGCTATCCCTCCTGTACTAGACATTGTTGGTGATGCCTTTTCGGAATCTAGCTTGGCCCCTGACTCTTTACCTCCTGCTCCCAGAAAACCTGATAGATATTACAGGGTTCCTGACTCTCACAAGTTCCTTTTAAAAAATCCTATTGTGGATCCTGAGACCATTTCACATGGACACAAGGGCATTAATGCTACTACTGCCAAAAATCCTACCCCCTCTGATAGAGATTCCAGGGCGCTGGATAGCTGGGGTAAGAAGGTATACACTTCTGCAACCTTGGCCATTAGGGCCTTAAACTGCCAGTTTCATATGTTAAAGTAGCAGCAGCATATTATTGGATTACTTAAACAGAAAATGTTGATTCCTGACTTGACTTTGCTGAAAATAAGGATTTACAGGATTTAATGCATTCTGTTGAACAAGTTGGAAAACATAGTTTGCAGTGTGGTTTTGATTCACTAGAGGCATCTTGCAGGGCTGCTGTCACTGGGTCTGTACTTAGAAGGCATGCTTGGCTTAAGGAGCAATCCTTGCCAGATCATGTTAAAGCTAAATTGCTGGATGCTCCCTTAAATCAGGACTGCCTGTTTGGCAACAAAGCAGAAGTACTACTTAAAAAGATGGAGGAAAAAGCTAAATCTATGCAAAATGTTAAATATTTCCTACGCCAATATTTAGTAGGCATTGGCCCTCTAAGAATTTGTCTTTTCCTGCCTCTTCCAGGCCTTCTCAGTCCAAAACCAGAACCAACAGAACACCCAGGCTTCGGTCCCAGGACTAAGCAGTGGGGGGCTCCCACTTTCAAATCAGGGAATTGTAAGACTCCCCCTATGGTAAGCTGTCTCAATGAATTAACTTTAACACTTCCAAGCACTTCTCAACTGACTGCTCCTTTAGGGGGAAAGATTGTTCTGCAGGCAAAAAACTGGTAACTCATTACCCAGGACAAATGGGTTTTAAATATAGTTTCCCAAGGATGCAGAATTCACTTCCAAACGTTACCAACCCCAAACGGTTGGCCAGTTCTACCCCAAAATCAGTGGACAGAGGCTCAAAAGCAAGTACTTTCTCTCTTAAGCATAAGGGCTATGCAAACTGTACCAAAGAGGAAAAGGGACAAGGTTTTTACTCAAGACTTTTCCTGGTACCCAGAAAAGGCAACTTATGGTGTCCTATCCTGGACCTTTCTTTCCTAAACACCTTTTTGGTGATCCCAAAATTCAAGATGCTAACTCTTCACCAGTTGCTTCCAATGCTAGGCAAGGATGCCTGGTTGGCAACACTGGATTTAAAGGAAGCCTACCTGCACATCACAATCAGGGAATCTTGCAGAAGATACCTACGCTTCAAAGCAGGCTACGTGCACTGTCAGTTCTCTGCATTGCCCTTTGGCTTATCTACTGCGCCTAGGGTATTCACAAAGTGCCTAGCTCCAGTCATTGCATTTTTGCAGGGAAAGAAATATTCAAATATACCCATACCTGGACGATTGTCTAATTCAGGCAGAATGCCAGGACATACATTTGAATCATCTGGCATTTGTAAAAAAAAGTGCTGACTTGTTTGGGGTACACCATAAATGAAAATAAATCACATTGTGTACCCTGTCATCAAATTACATTCCTGGGGGCAAGCTTGAACGCAACTTCCCAGATGGCTTTCCTCACGCCAGAGAAACAAATTAATTTGACAACTTACTTCAAACTAATGGCCACAAAAACCCTGCTATCTGCAAGGCAAATACTGCAAGCCTTGGGGTTCATAGCCTCCTGCATTCTCCTAATTCCATATGCAAGACTGCATATGAGGAAACTACAGTGGTATCTAAAAAGCCTATGGTGTCAACATTCTCAGGATCTAGAAGCAATGATTCCTATCATACCTTGCCTACAGTTAGAGTTCCTTTGGTGGGCAGAGGCCTGCCACCAAAACAAGGGACTGCCATTCACTCTACCCCCTGCCTCCCAAACCCTAACAACAGATGCATCAGACTATGCATGGGGGGCTCACCTGGCAGGGAATTGCATTCAGGGCAAATGGAACCCAAGTCAAATGCACCTGCATATCAATCAAAAAGAAATGTTAGCTGTACAGAGTGCTCTGACAGCCTTCAAGGACCACATTCATCCAGGACAGTTAATGGTAAAGATGGACAAGACCACTGTTATGTGGTACATAAACAAGCAGGGGGGTACCCATTCATACCCCCCTCCCCCCCTGCAGACTAACCATGGCTCTGTGAAAAACAGCCTTGAGCTGCCAAGTGCATCTACAGGCTCAATTCCTGCCAGGAAAACTATATACACTGGCAGATGAACTAAGCAGAAATCTCATGGACCCACACGAGTGGAAACTAGAACCAAAGAACTTTCAACATGTTGATAAACAAATGGGGGGAGCCCAGATATATACCTGTTTGCCTCCCCCAGAACTACCAATTGGACAAATTCTGCACAAGGACTCCCCACAAACAAGCTTGGAAAGTGGATTCCCTGTCCTTCAGCTGGAAAAATCTATCCGTTTATGCTTCTCCTCCTCTGCCTTTCCTCTCCAAGGTACTACTAAAGATCAAACAGGACAAACCGAGGACGATACTGATTGCACCAGACTGGCCACACCAACACTGGTACCCCCTCTTGCGAAATGTGTCACTACTGGCTCCATGGCACCTGCCTCAGACCCCTACCCTGCTGTCACAGCAGGAGGGCCAGATTCTGCATCCTCAGCTTCAAACTCTGAACCTGGCAGCCTGGCTAATTACCTAATCTCTCCGTTACCATCCCTCAGTAAACAAGTGCTGGATGTCATTTTGGAGGCAAGGAGGCCTAGTACTAGAAAATCTTATGCTGAAAAATGGAAACGATTCTGTGCCTGGAACCAAACTCAAGGGATGGCCACAGCAGCACCCAATTTACATCATTTTTCAATACTTAACTGAGATGCTTCACAAAGGCCTTTCTTTTTAATTCATCAAAATGCATGCCTCAGCCATTTCAACTCATTACAACACAGAACCACCCCTCTTCTCTCATCCACTGCTCTAGCAGTTCCTCAGAGGGGCCAAAAACTTAAGACCACCCAGGAGAGCCCCAACTCTAGCCTGGGACCCTGACTTTGTAATGGAAAAACTCACTCTACCTCCTTTTGAGCCAGCTGCAAGTGCAGAGTTAAAATTCCTTTCTTGGAAAATGGCCTTCCTTTTAGCAATCACTTCAGCAAGAAGGCTATCTGAATTACAGGCCCTTATGGCAGTGGAGCCTTTCCTCATCTTTCATGCGGACAGGGTGTCCCTCATGACAAATCCCTCTTTCGTGCCCAAGGTAGTATCCAGTGTGGCTCTTAATCAGTCTATTCATTTACCAACCTTCTTTTGTAGTCCACAGAAGAAAGGGGAATGGATACTGCACTCCTTAGATGTGCACAGACAACATAGACTTTACTTTGACAGGACTAAACCTCAAAGGAAATCTGAACAACTGCTGGCAGCATTTGCTGCAGGAGCAGAGGGGAAGACCATTTCAAAGCAAACCATTTCTAAATGGATAGGCCATTGCATTCATTTCTGTTATAAGCACCATGGAAAACCTATCCCACAGTGGATAAGACCACACTCAACCAGGGCTGCATCTACCTCTACAGCCTTTCTCAGAGGTGTCCCTACAGGGACATCCTAGAAGCTGCTACCTGGAGTGCTGTACATACTTTTACCAAGCATTACCATTTGCCAATTTTCTCTAAATCCAGTCTTGCAGGGCCTTCTAGCTTGTCTTAATGCTATCTAAATTCCTCCTCCCATCCTTAGTTTTGGGAATCTACCCAAATGTGATGACTGTAACAGTAAAACATGAAGAACATAGTACAGTTGTGTACACTTACCATAAATGTAGATGTTTGAGTGTATTCACTGTTGCAGTCCTGGTTACCCTCCCTCCAGCCCCCTGACTTCTTTTGGCTATACCTCCATTCTCCTTTACTATGCTTAACTCCTTTACTATGCTTTACTATGCTCCTTTACTATGCTTTTTGGTGTATTTGCTTTTTTGTTGGAGGTATAACCTTGCATATATATATATATATTTAATTGCTTCCCATTAGGGGAGCACCTGATATCTGGCGCAAGAAAAACTGATGTAATGGTGTCGGCTGCATGCTTTATACCCCTGACGTCATGGAAGATGATTCAGCAACTGACGCAGGACCCAAGACTTTGATAATCAGGCCGAGGGCTACTGCAAGCAGATAACCCAAATGTGATTACTGCAACAGTGAATACACTCTAACATCTACATTTATGGTAAGTGTACACAACTGTACTTTCCTTTGCCAGTTTTAGGTTCATAGGTGTGTACTAGGCTAATGGCACTGGAGCCTTTACAAGCCTAGCCCATAGGATTACCGTGGCATCATGCCACCCGACCTTAGTTCCCAGTGCCTCTATTGAGTAGAGCCACTGGAGTGATCCTCGGGGTGAATTTTCTATTTCCCATTCACTCATCAAGATTTCTCTTGGAGGGTCATTGAGGTGCTCTGGTTGACATGTATGGGAAGTCTATTCCAGAGCATGGGCCTTCTCTGGGTTATGAACCTGTACCTCCAGCATTTTCTGTTGATTGTGGTAATGAGGTTGAGTTCTCTGGAGCATGTGGTGCAGAGGGATTGAGATTTCTTTAGATGTAGCATTTTTAACTGAGCTGGGTCAGACATGGCTTTGTAAGTCAAGCAGAGATCGCCTGTAAGTAGGCAATATGAGGCAGAGAACAGTTGGAGTTTTTTTGAGTCTGCCCATATAGGACAAGTGTTTAAGACCTAGGATCCTCTTTGTGAGGTACTTTTATGGCCTCTCCAGTTGTTGCAGGTGTCTTGTGAGGTACATGTCAAATGGGGCATTGTACTCGATGACTGGCCTAATGAGGGAAGAATAGAGGGAGGAGACAGTGACCTCTTCCTTCCTGGATGCAAAATCCTTAGTAATGAGATGTGCCACATAGAAGGACTTTCTGACCACAGTGGCAATGTGGTGGTCAGAAGAGAGGTTGCTGTCAGCCTGTGTTCCCATATCTCTTATAACGCTTTCTCTGTTCAGTGGACTACCATTGGTGTGGTAATTCAAGGGAACTGGGTTTTTCCCAAGAGAGATGACACAGTTTTTGGCGTTGAGCTTAAGGCCATGGTTCTGACACCAGTCATTGGTCTCTGTGAGGCTTTTCTGTAAGAAGTCAACATCACTTGAAGAGTTAATAATAGCTCCCAACTTGTAATCATCTGTGAACTTTGTCAACCAGAGTCCCTTTGTGTTGGCCTGGACTTCAGAGAAATAGATACCAAACAGGAGAGGACCCATGACAAAACCCTGTGGGACTTCACTCGTGACTGTTCTGCAGTCTGACTTGGAGTCAACTACTTTCACACTGCGAGTTCTATCTGTGAGCCAGTTTGCAACCCACCTAGTGATATAGGGATTGATGCCTAGCTTAGAGAGTTTTTCACTGATTCCTTAGTGGGGAATGGTATCAAAGGCCTAGGCCAGATCAAGGTAGGCTGTATGAACCACCTTGCCTTCATCCACAGCTCTGGTGACTAACTTAGAGAAGTCGACCAAGTTGAGCAGGCATGATCTACCCTTCACAAAACCAAACTGTGTAGGATCCAGTTTGGAAATTCCCTATATCCTTGTTTATTAGGTCCATGATGATCCGTTCCATAGCTTTGCATATCAGACTCATCAGGCTAATGGGTCGATAGTTCCCAGGGTCTGTAGTTGCTCCTCCTTTGTGGAGAGGGATGACTGTAGAAGTGCGCCATTTGGTAGGGACAAAGTCTGAGGTGAGGCTGTGACTGAACAGGGCATACAGGTGAGGTGCCAGTTCACTCTGTAGTTCATATAGAACACAGCCAGGGATATTGTCAGGTCCCATAGACGCTGTATTCTTGGCCTTGGACAGTGCTGTTTTAACCTCTGCAGCAGTAATACTGGGTGCCTGGAAATCTACTGGTATTGTGATTGGTCCTTTGGGGGGGGAAGAGAAGGGATAAAGTTGGCACTGAATCTGTCTGCCAGTATATTGGCAATATCTGTTGTCTCTGTATAGGAAGTACCATTGTGCAGTAGCTCGGAGCAGTTCTGGGTATTGCTGTGGAGATTCTTTACACAACTATAGAAGGCCTTGTGGTTGTCTTTACTATCTGCTGCAATTCTGTTTTCATAGATAGCTTTAGAGGATTTGATAAGGGATCTCAAGTTTTTGTTGAGGCTGATAAGGAAGTTTTTCCAGTCTTGGGACTTTACCTTATTCTGCATCAGTTTCCTTCTTCTGTTTAGAGTTTGTTTATGGCAGGGGACCACCAGATTGGCTTCCTTTTTTTGGAGGAGAGCATCTTGTTTCTATTGGGTATGGCGAGATCCATGCATTTGTGTACATGTTCGTACAGTGCATTGACGTATGATTCGGTGGTCATGCAACTATTCTCCATTTGCATGGATGCCATGAAGTTAGCCACCTCTGTTTTTAGGAGCCCGAAGTTAGCTTTGGAGAAGTTTTTCATGGTGGTTACCTTTGCGGGGGGGGGTGGTGGATTTCCATGGTGATTAGTTTGTGGTCAGATCTAACCAGGGAGGAGTTGACTATTGGTGTAGAGCAAAGGTCGCCCATGTTAGTAATGACCAGGTCAAGGATGTTGCTACCTCTATTGGGGGTAAGAACGAGCTGTTCCAGGGCATTGGAATTAATGAATTCCAGAAAATGTTGGGTAAGTGTATTGGTACATGAGTAGTTTTCCCATTTAATGGAGGGGTAGTTGAAGTCACCCAGTATGAGAGTGTTAGGTTGGACCCTAATATTCTCCATATGCTTAGGAATATGGAGTGTGAGTTTTGGGACATGGTTGGGGACTTATAACAGGCTATGACCTGAATCAATGTCTTACCCAATGTTAGCTGCACCTAAAATATCTCAAATGCGTTATTTTGGGCTCCCAGTTTAGAGGTTTGCACGTCCTTTATGAATATGGAAACACCACTGTCTTTGGAGCTTCAGCCCAAGTCCTGGGGCTGAAAGGTGTGGAATGAGTTATAGCCTGTTAGTGCAGGGGTGCTTTCTGCTGCCTTGAACCAGTTCTCTGTTACAGCACAAATGTCGATGTTCTTCATTTTAAGGAGTGCTTCGAGCGAGTGCATTTTGAGGTTTAGACTTCTAGCGTTGAGCAGCATGACCTTCATATTGCATTTGTTTGTAGCTTTTGTGGTAATTTGGTCTTTGGAACACCACCTAAAAAAGGCACTGTAGGGGTGGCAAGAGCCTTGGCCAGTATCCAGAAGCTGAGGTAAGAGTCTCCCTGTGGTCTTTATTACCAAAAGAACAAGAAGAATAATTGCCTTCTTTTTCACAGCTCACATTTTGTTGGGCAAAGTTTTGTATTTCTTCCTTAGCCTGTACTTCTGTACTTCATTAAAAAAATAATTTTGTTCCTTCAGAGAAAAATATTTTGAAGACAGCTGGGTACAGCAGTTTGAATCTCATGGCTGGTTCTTGACACTGAGTAATGGGATAAATGTACTCCTCTTTTGCCTGATGTACAGTGAGTAGTCATTCTGCACAAACACTGTGCTGTCTCCCAGTTCTAATGTTTTGTCAGAATTAACTCCTTTTGCTGGTAAGATTGCATATTTACTATTAGAGGTCTAGGCTGTTTTCTCACAGCCAGGTTTGGAGCAGACACATGCAATGCCCTTTCAGTTAACAGTTCCTGTTGTGGAATTCCAGTCCAGTTGGGTATTTGTGCTTTCATAAAATTAATAGTCTGTTCCTTTCAGCTTCTTGGGTACAACAGAAAATCTCAGGTTTTCTGTATATGTTCTGTCCTCTAATGCTATTATTTTTTGAAACATCTCTTCTTGTGCGGCCTCATATTCAGCCAACCTTTTCTTCATTTTGATCTCCAAATTTTGCAGTTTTATTACCTTATCTGAATGTCTGTCTAAAGCTTCTTCCATTTTTCCAGACTTTTATTGTTTGAGTTGACATATTCCATCAGTGTTTCATTTATTTTAGTCAGGTCTGTGTGCAGTGGCCTTATACTTTCGTCTAGGTTACTAGACGTCATGTCTGGAGCTTGCACTGCTTTTTGCTGAAAAGTGACAGTACTTTTCCCAGTAAGTGTTTCTTTTACGTTGCCGTTTGTAGCTGATTTTCTTTCATATCCTTTGTATTTCTTTTTTCCTGGCATCCAGGCAGTGCAATTACTAGCCAGTTACTGTAATTTACCCAGAAGTCTAGGTCCACTGGTTTTCTCTAAGTTTCTGTTTTCATACTGGGAGAGCTAGAATGAAGTTGTTATTTAATGTGCAGCCATGTTCGAAGTCCCAAATTTATATTTGTTTAACCTTTTTCCTACTTTTCTCATTGTTTAAATGACTCCTAACTGTTGTACTGCATGGGAGGGGGGGTGTCACCATTCTGATTGTTTTGTATCTGTAGTACCTTTTTCTTTCTCTTACCTCACAGTGGCTGAATTTTACTTTTTCTTTTATGTTATCAGTTAATGTATTGTGCTTCGTAAGGGATTTACTCCGAGTGTAAAGTAAGCATTACTGTTTACATAATGAAGGAATGTCTTACTTACTGTCTGGTACTCATAAACATGGCATGCAGTTGTGGGCTGGTATGTGATCCCAACCATATATCAGAACACAATGCAGTACTTAAGCATGTGATTCATGGAGCAGTTTATAGGCATTACATTAGGAGCACAGTGTGGATTAGTGGCAAGAATTTATGGGGGTACAAGTACAACCGTACTGCACCAGCAGCACTAACCTGGCATCCCATGCCATAACTTAAATGTTAATATAGGGATGCAGTGGCACATACTACTGTGGAGTGGAGTGTATATAACCACACACTACCTCTAGCACAGTGATGAAAAATATCACCTGCCAGGTGAGAGGGATTTACTAACCCAGGGATCTCAAACTCACAGTCCTTTAACCTCAAGCAAAAACTAGCATAATTATATATGAGGGATGTTACTACACTAGTTTCCTAGCTACACTGCCTACATTTGTGTTTGCCTTTAAGACTGAGGCCCTTTACTCAGTTTGCTAGTCCTCATACAGCACCAGTGGTTGAGTTCAAGACAGCTGCCCTAAACATTGCTTCACACCAGTACACCGTAGATGATGCCTGTTGTATAGACATGGCCAGGGAGGATGTAATGCCTATAAATTGCAGCTGGCCATGTTTGCAGAGCAGTGGCACATTTGGCAGACAGTGGTAACAACATCCAGTATTCCAAGAACAGGAGTATCTTTTTATTTTTTTTTCTTCTGTGTTATTTTCCCTTTTGCCTGCCACCCGTCAAGCCTTCCTAGTCAGACTTGAGCACTTTTGTTCCCCTGTAAAGAGTAACCCCACCCTGGAGGAAAGAGCTATCTATTTGAGCCTTCTGTTTTTTTTTTTTTTTCAAACTCCTTTATTAAGTTATCATTAAAGATGCAAGCACACATTCATTAATAGAAAAGAAAAATGATATTAACATTTATTATATACATACATTTTATGTTGTGTATACATTTTTTTTTTTTTTTTTTTTTACAGCTCTCATTTAGTGTAACATTACATAAATTGCTCAGTTCCTGCCTTCTGTTCAACATCACTCCTCCTAAACATTGTTTTGCATGTATAGTTCCCACAAAAGCCATTTATTTCTATATAAACTGCTCCATCCCTTTTCCAAAGATTCCATTTCCAGTTCTTTCATCTCATTTGTAATATTCAGTACTTCACATACAGTTGGTTTAGATTCCAATTTCCATTTTCTAGTAAATGATTTTATTTGGCAGCCAATACAGTTTAACTTGATAAGGCCTTACTATGTCTAAGCAATTCAGATCCTGTGTCCCAGCTTAAAATAGTCATTTCTTTAGTTGCAGTCATTTGCTCCCCCAATATTTCTGACAGAATTCTGTAGGGAATTTTTAAAGTCTGCCTGCTCATTGCACTCCCAAAAAACATCTTCCAAGTTGCCTCTTTCTTCCCAGTTGCACCTCCAACATTTTTGTACCTCAGGAACAATTCTTCAAAGTCTGCTTAGGGTATAAAAGTACCTATGCAAATGCTTCCAAGCAAAAATCCTAAGCCTTCTAGACTTTGTTGCATGCTTTGGAGCCATACATGTCCTATGCTATTTAACATCTTCATCAATAATTTCCACACTGCTATACCCGACACCAAAATCATTCAATATGCAGATGACTCTACCTTAAACTGCTCTGCCTCAAACCTCCCTGAACTGCTGTTTAAAACCCAGACTGCCTTCTCCAAAACTAAAAACTGGATGCACTAAAACCACCTCTCTCTCAATGCTAGCAAATCCAAAATTCTTCTATTCTCGCCCTCTAAGAACTACTCCTTCAATAAAAGTGACTTCAAAATCCTTAGCCAAACAAACACACCTATAGACGTCGTCAATTCCGCTAAACTTCTCGGCATAATTGTTGACGAACAACTAAAGTTCGATATATATGTACAACAAAACATAAAAAAAAAAAAAAAACACCAAAAGCTAGGTACGTTGTATAGGAACAACCACTTTCTCTCTAACACAACAAGGCACACTCTGGCCTCTACTTTTCTCCTTCCTTCCTTACTATGTGGTGCACCTCTCCTAACCAACCCGTCTTCCTTTACCACCTCTAAACTAGAAAGCTGCTACAATACAATCGCTAAATTTCCCTGCAAAGCCAATGGCAACAAATGGAACCCCCCCCCCCCACTAAAAACCACCCCAAACACTGAAAATTTCAAGGCCCTACTTTTCAAACACCTGTCTACTAAACGGAAATGCCCCTGCCTCCTTCCTACTTAATCTGGGACCACTTCTAGTATGAGTCTTCTCTTTCTGATACATTTACCCCATCTTCCTCCTATAGACTTATTCCTTCAACTATATCTATCTCTCCCTGCAATTCTCCTGCAGCTTTATCCCTGAACTTAATTACTTCTACCACTAGAGCTAGATTTGCTCACCAAAACTGGTAAATACCACCTAATCCTTCTACTCCCATCCTTCTCCTACAGCTGTACTTGCTTAACAAAACTTGTAAATAACTACACAATCCTTCTACTCCCATAACTATACCTGCTCAACAAAACATGTAACTATTGTAAATATTGAGCACAAATTTCTATCTCTAATACTTTCACTCAAAACGCTACCACTATTTCTCCTTCCTTTCAACCTTAACTTTTAGGAATCTCTAAGAAATACTGCTATACAATGCAAATGTAGTAACCATAACTTAAGTATGAATTGTACTCTCATACTGTCCTGTATTCCTTGAAATCGTATTCTGCAAAATGTTTAATGCTTTCTAAATTCTTGATTGTGCTGAAATCCTGTATGTAATATTTTCTATGCATTTTCGGAGCTTTTCTCCCTGGGCCTCCACTGAAAATGGGCCATGTTGACCCAGTGGACTTCCCCAGTAATCAAACTGGAATAAATAATTACATACATATGCCCTTACATTGTTCCTTTGTAAATTGCTTTTCCAGTCTCTCTTCCCAATCTTTTCTAACCTCTTCTGATTGATTATTATAGTTACCTTGCAATATTTTGCATGCCCTACTAATTGTTCTTTTTTTAACAGCAACTTCTATTCTAGGATCAAGTTAAAATACTACCATAGCTGGTCTTTCATTTAGCAATCCTTTATCCCTTTCTTTTTGCCTATAAACTGCCAGCAACCCTGGTAGGGAAGGTAGTCTCTAACCTGTAGTCCAAACTTCTGTTTAGCTTCATCCCACGTTATTACCTTTCCCTCTCTAAGTTATTTGCTCCCAAAGCTTTGGTTCCTTTGTTGATTTTCAGTAGTACATTCTATTCCTACCCTCCTGCTTTTTGTACTCCTGCTTGCATTCATCTCTATTTGTAAAATCCCCTTTCACCATTTGCGTGTTGGCTTAGCTCTTTGAATACTTTTGGCTACTTCTAGGTGATGTTCACTGTTGATGTGACATCCAGGTCCATGTACAAAATGGGGAAACAAGGGGATTTCTGTTGGTTCTGTAAAGTTGTTCTCCTTAAGGAACTGCATCCAATAAGCTACTCTCTCCTTACTTATCAGTTTTTCTCTGTCCCACCCCATTTCCCCATTATCCCTTTCCACTTTGACTTCTAACTTTCTTCTTACATTATGTGTGTGAGCGTTATTCACATAAATGTAAAATATCCCTACAAATCAGTAGTCCTAAATCACGTTTTCCATGGGAGAGTCAACTATTCCAATTAACTCTTACCCTCTCCCAAAAAATTTGCTCCAACTTTTATTAATTATGGCCCATAACTTATCCTTGCTATATACCCAGAGCAAGGTTCCTGTGACTCTCTGTTTTATTTTACACTCACTGGAGTCATGAAGCTATTCAGGTTCAAAATTCACATCTGTTATCTTGTGTACTATTATTTACAGTTGCATTAGTTCTGTCCCTGGTACCATAAAGCTGTTAAGCGTTTTGTAGTTTGAAGGTGACAAACATTCATAACTTCTCTAATTACCTAAGGAAACCTGATAAACACTGAGAAGCAACTGCTCTGATTACTAAGCTTTGCAGCCCAGGAAATGTGATACTTTAGCTGATTTAGATAAAGGATGTGGGAGGAAGACAGGCTGTACAACTTATGAAATTCCACTTTTTTAACAGCTTGTTAAATAAGACATTTCTTTATACTTCTACAAACACTTTTTTACAGATTGTGTAATACCAATGTAGGGGAAAACTGTGCAAGAGTCCCTGCAAACTAGTCACTGGTACTTTTACTGAGGATTCTGGAACTTAGTAGTAGTTTTCACTACTTCCATTCTAAGTGGCTGAAATTGTGATCTGACCAGGGAGGCTAGGGTGAATTAATAACATGATTTCAACCCTCACAGTGCATTATAGGCAGAAAGTTCTTGTTGTTTGTCTTTCGGCTTTTTCCCGGTTAGGGGTTGCCACAGCGGAACTCCGGTCTGCTAATGATTGGCAGTAGATTTTCACGAACACTGAGGTGCCAGCTCGACGTCCAACCTTCAACTAAGGCACGCCCATTCACGCATGTCTTTCGAATGCCCACCCAACCGCGGGGAGGACATGCAGACTCCACACAGAAGGCACTCCCCACACTCTAGCCGAGAATAAAACAGGAGAACCTCTTGCTGTGAGGCAACAACGCTACCGCTGCACCACCGCAGATGTCATTATAGGTAGAAAGTAACTTTCCAAAAAAAAAAAGCAAGATCATATTAGGATGTCTGCTCCATGAAGTTTTTCAAGGCAGAAAAAAAATAGCAAATAATCACTGTGTTGTTGGTGTATTTGGATTACGTAGAACTTAATGGTAAAAAATGTTTTTTTATTTTTTTTTTTCAGTTTCTGTCTGTATTAGTCCTTTAAATAAATATATAGTAATGTATTGTAAGTGCTAAAAATATTTCTACAGTATGTTATGTCTTTGTGGGAATGTTTTTAGGAATTCCAGGGTTTTTCTCAATACCTAAAAGTATGGTGTTTTGGCAAGCTAATCTGAGCTCCTTATGTTGTACATTTACCTTATTATTGTGTTAACAGCACATTCTTTTCTAAATTAAAGCTACACTTTTTTATTTTTATCCCACCTTTTCCTAATTGTCTACCACTGGCGATCACAGAGGCATGGATCCTGTGAAATGTCCTAGCATTGTAGTTCATGCTTCAATGTCTGGATCAGCAATGGCATCATCAAGTTAGCATGTACAGTAGGCTTTGGTTTTCTGTCATTGCTGGTCTCTTTTAAAAACTGCCCAAAGTGTATGCAGAAACACACCATGCATATGTATAAATGTATTATAGCCAGCTTCATTGGCATAGCTAGGTAAAACTGTAACTAAACTACAGCCAGGCCTCCTGATATAGATTAGTGACATGGATCTGGAATGGGAGGATGCCTGTGCCCATATTAAGGTGGAGGGGACAGTTCAGGGACTTCAGGACCTCAGCCCCTTGGCTGAGTAATGGCAATTTAAGGGGAGTTCCTGGGGGTTGGCATTTGGTGACAAAGGCAGTTTGATGGTAGCCCTCGTATCAAATGCACAGGAGTGTGCAACTGCATCAAGAAGAACATTGTGCACCCTACAGTGGCTCAAGGAGTATATCTACCAAAGAAAATCATCCTTTACCTTGCCAACGAGAGGAGCTAAGCCTAAAGTACACCATCGTTGGTAAGATGATGGCAACTTCACAAACCACTGCTGAGTCTGCCTATGTGATGGTCTTTCCCTGCCAGCTGTTACGGTTGCTGGAGAGTACCTAGGATAGGGGAATAAATGGGTATGGTGAATAGGGAGAAGACTGAGGTTTAGCAGGTTCAGTGGGAAAAATATCGAAAGAAAGTGTATAAAATATCTTTTAATGTGTGGAAGTATCCAGGTTCAGCAACTCATTCGTTGTATTAAATCACACATGAGGTAAACAATATCGGCCTGGGAATTGTAAGTAATGTAATGTGTATATCTGCTAGTGCAGTATTTTAACAGATTTGTGGTGCATGGAGTGCTGTGATTATGCTAAAAAAACAATTAAATTACACCCTGGTTCACTGCTGCTCTAGTGGAAGACCTGACCTTAACAATGCTTAGAAGGGAAGGGAGGAAAACATTTTTTTTTTAACACACCTTTGTTGAATTATCACTTGTGACATAGGCAAATTTGCATTTATGCAAAAGTAATCAAATTGTTTTAAGACATTAACAAACATTATACTTCACATATATTGCTATATGTCATATAACCTAAGCAACATTACATAAATTATTCATTTTCTGCTTTTTTTTTAAACAAGAAACATCTTTATTAAACTGTCACACGACATAAGCAATCATACATGTATATAAATGAAAACAAACCATACCAATACAATCCTAGTTGCAAGCATTTTATATCACAAATATACCTCTCAACCTTTTAAAGCAAGAAATCTTGACAAAGCCATAAAGTGTGACAAAGGCCCCAAAATAGGGACACTTTTTAAATAATGCCCTTACAAACTTAGAAGGTTGATAGAATAATAGGTTTTGCATTAAGATTAATTTTTCTGAAGGGTAGGAAGTCTGAAGCTCAAATGTATGTCGTTATTTTATAACTTTAGTCTTTAATGATTAGCCACTAAATTGCCAGAAAGCCACACTTTTATGAAAAATGGAACAGAAATATGAGGTGAAAATCTTACAGTTGAGAGGTATGATCGTGAACTATACTGACACACTCCCAGTTGCAGACATTATACATCACTTATAATCTACCCGATCATTTTCAGTCAAAACCTGTTACATAGGTCAAGTCCTGCCTTCTTTTAAACCTCCTTCCTCCCCTGTATGTATTGTTCCCACAATTCCCATTTTTTTCCTATGTAGTTTGCTACTACCCATTTTCTAAAGATCTCAGTTCCAGTTGTTTTATCTCTGTTACTATATTCATTACTTCTAATATAATTACTTTAGGTTTTGATTTCCATTTTCTAGTAATTGCTTTTTGGCAGCCACTGTAATTAGACACATCAAGGCTTTACCACGTCTAGGCAATTCCAGTTCTGTATCATAGCTCAGAAGAATCATCTCCCTTGTCACACCAATCTGCCCACCCAACATCTCCAACAGTACATCCCACAGGGAATCCTTAAAGTCTGTCAACTCACCACACTCCCAGAAAATGTGTTCCCAAGTGCCTCTTTCTTCCCCATCACACCTCCAACATTTGCTGTCTACCCGAGGAAAACATCTCTGGAGTCTACTTGGGGTATAAAAATGTCTATGGAAACATTTACAAGCAAAAATTCTAAATCCTCTAGATTTTGTTGCATATTTGGGAGACATACATATATCTTCCCATTGTTTCTTTGTGAATTGCTTATCCAGTCTCTCTTCCCAATCCTTTCTAATCTCCTCTGATTGATTATAATAGTTATCATGCAGTATTTTATTTGCTCTATTAATTGTTCCTTTTTTAATGGCAGCTTCTGTTCTAGATTCTACTAAAAACCCTTCCAGTGCTAGCCTTTTGTTTAGGACCCCACTATTTCTTTATCTTTTATCAGCCCTTGAATAGGGAAGGCAATCTCTAATCTGCACTCCAAATAAATTCTTGGCCTCTTCCCATTCTATTACCTTTCCCTGTGTAGTTATTTCCTCCTAATACCATGGTTCGTTTGCCAGTTTTCTCCAATAAATTCCAGCTTCCACTTGCCTTGTCTGTATCCCTAATTGCAGTTATCCCTATGGACAGAATCTCCTTTCTCTTCCTGTGTTGGCTTAGTTCTCAGAATACTTTCTGCTACTTTATGGATATAATATTCTGTCTGATTATTGTTATTCTCCTTAAAGGCCTGCATCCAAACTCCCAGTCTCTCCTTGTTTCGTGAGCTTCCACCCTGTTCCATCATCATCCCTTTTCACTTTGAATTATACTTTTCTGCTTGTGCGATATATATGAGCCTTAACAATGTAACTCTGAAATACCCTTTCAAATTGGTTAATCCCAATTCGCCCTGTTCTACTGGAAGAATACACTTACCCACTTGACTCTTGCCGTCTTCCTCTCCCAGATAAAGTCTTTCAACTCTTTATTAATTGCTTTGCACAACTTCTTTTCTGGTTGATGGAGATATGCTTGAACTGTATACAAGACTAAAGGGACTAAAAACATTTTGAATGCTTGTGTCTGGGTCTATATTATAATCTCAAAGGTTTAAAACTTTGAATCACTAAAGATCAAACTATAGTGATCGAAGTCTTAAACCATCGAAATAAAAAAAAAAAATAAATTAATTAAAAAAAAAAAAACTAAATCGTGTATAGGCAGAGGGGCAAGCCCCCCTGCACCCCCCACACCCCCCTACTTAAATATACCAACTCCAAGAACGCACTACATTGAAGTAAATGGAAATCTCCCCCTATAGAGATTTTCCTTTTAAACGTTCAATGTAGTGCGCTTTCGGTATTCTCGTGTCGACAATATCGTATTCGATATTGTCAGACTTTGAGATTTTAATATAGACCCACTTGTATCTTACTATCCATATAACAAAGCTTCCATTTTCTCAGTTTATTTATTATGCTTTGTTTAGTCTCTTGTCACATATACTTAGCTGCCACACCAGAATCATTTTTAATCCATACTCCTAAATACGTCATTTTGTCATGTCCCCATAAATACAGATATTGCTGAACCAATTTGTGTGTGGGTACATAATTTACCACTATTGCCTTTGTTTTAGCTTCATTAATTTTATATCCCAAAAAGATATGAAACTGTCTCAAAATGTTCCACGACACTGTAATGTCTCTTTCCGGTTCTGTCAGGTATAAAATAATATCATCTGCAAATAGAGCCAGCTTTTCCTGACTACCATACCAGTTATATCCTTCAATTTCTAAGTCCCTTATTTTCTTTGTCAGTGGTTCTTAATATAATGCAAGTAAAGGGGAAACAGGAGACCCCTGCCTCGTTCCTCTGCTTAAGCATAAATCATCAGAGAGGACCCCACACACTTTAATTTTTACCGCTGATCCTATCAGTCATCAATCTTCTGTTAATGTCAAATGTTTGCCTCCCCTCCACAAAACCACACTGATCCATATCTCTCAATTTTGGCATAACTTTTGCCATTCTTTTAGGCCTGTATAAAGCTGGGTCTAGTGGGTTTTTACACTCTTTAGGTACTGTCGCTACCACTACTTTCTTCTAGGATGTTGGTACTTCTCCTCCTCCTAAAATACTGTTAAACAAAACCTTCCAGATCTTTATCAGTTTTTTCCCTCCTAACTTCCAGACTTCCAAAGGAATGCCATCTATTTCTGGGGACTTTCCAATAGACTGGTTATACATCACAAGTTTTATCTCCTCTCTTCCTGTCCTAACCATTAGTAATTGATCCTCATCTACCTCTAACCTTTGCATATATAATTCTTCCGTAAACATTTCCATTTGTATATTTTCTTGATTTCCATATTTCTCTACTTTATACAGACTTTCATAGAATTTCCAAAATATTTCTAATACCGCTACAGGATCATTTGTTACCTTCCTTGTTATAGGCCCTTTCTGGTTCATAGGTTGGTCCTAGGCTATCGGCCCTAGGGCCTGTACAAGCCTAGAAAAGTGTAACCCATTCCCATACCGGGAGTCGAACCTGGGCCACCTGGGTGAAAACAAAGAATCCTAACCGCTAGACTGTTTTCTGTTGCCTGAGTTATTGTGCTTAACGTTTTTTTGTGCGCTACTGTTATTATCAAAAAACATTTTTTAACAGCAGTCTTTCTAAACTTGTGATCTCTTATTTTCTGCTTAGCATTCTGCAGTTGATCCTCTTCTGTGAGATTCTACCTGTTCTGCAATACGTTAACATTTGTCAGGCCCTCTAAGTAATTCTTGTTGCGTTTTGACCATAGCTCCGTTTATTTTATTCACACCCTGTTTTTAAACTCCACCTTAATTTTATCCCACTTCCTAGCTATATTTTCAGAAGAAATTTCTGTCCTCTCCAATAGCTTCTGAATAATCTCCAGTGCACATTCCTTAAATTCCTCTCTTTTCAACAGATAGGTGGGAAAGCGCCAATGTCTCATTTGTATTTCATTACCCTGTGTTTTTTATTTTAGTTATTATTGGTGCATTATCTGAAATAGTTATTGGGTGCATATCAAGACCTTCAGTTAAATGCTCATGTTCCTGTGAAATGTAAATTGTGTTTAGCCTAGCTCAGTTTTTATAGCTTGGGAATAATATGTAAATTCACTCCAAATTCCCGTTATTGAATTCACATCTTCCATGCCAAATGATTTTATAAATTTCTTCAATAATCTACCCTCCTTTGTTATATTTTCCCTTCAGGACCCCACAAACACATCTTCACTGTTGCAAATCACATTCCAGTCTCCACCTGTAAGTAATATTCCTTGCTGAAAACTGATTAGTCTAATGTTGTTAATCTTTGTTCATTCCTTACTGATGGGTTATCGGTTCCGTCTTCGGAACCGAACTGGCCATATATCAAACTCGAATCAGCCAAAAACTGTCGCGCCAAGGTCCTACCCAGAAAACTCTGCTCCCTGTTACCTCGGATCTCATTTGCCGCATTGCTGTACAGCCATGTCATGCCACTCTCTTCAGCTAAGTGTATAATTTTTTGAAAGTTTATATATCGTTTCTACTTTAACTTTTTCTAACAGTTTCTTGTACTATTCTCCTACCCTATCGTATCCTTAAGACTCTCTCCCTTTAGTCTCTTTCCCTTTATTACCCTTTTCTTACCTTTGAGGTCATTCTTCATTACCATCATTGGTAATCCTTCCTTCCTTCTCTCTTCTTACCCTTCTGGGTAGCCTTTCTTATTCTTGGTACTGTCGTTCTTCTCCACATCCTTATGTCAGACAAGAAAAGTAGTGTTGGTTTTAAACAGTGTAAGGATTGTGGCTGTAAGTTACCGCTTTCTGATGGCCATGACTTATGTGTCTATTGTTTGAATGTCTCCAACCTTACTGTGGATACCCCGTGTGGGATTTGTAGACATTTTTCGACCAGGACTATTAACGAGAGAAAGAACAAGTTAATCCTGAAAGGTCACCTCAAATCTCCTTTCTGTGATGCCATCTCTGGGTCAGAGGGCTCACCCCCTCCTGCTAAACCCTGTAAGTGACGATCTGATATTGTTAATCCTCGTTCATTCCTTACGCATGGGTATCGGTTCTGAGCTCGGAACCGAGCCGGCCATTTTCCAAGCTCGTGTCAGCTTCAAACTCTCGAGCTAAACTCTTACCCACAATCCCCTCTCCCTGTTACCTCAGATTTCGTTTGCCGCATTGCCATCCGGTCGTGTCAAGCTACTTCTCTTGAGCTAAGTACAGTCAATTGTTTAATTGCTTTACAAATTACTTTTCTGTCAGAAAAGATGATATTTTTTGTCTCTTGTCCTATTGCATCTAGCGTTCATAATTTCCTCAGGTTTTTTTCTGTTTTTTACTTGCTCTTTTTTACCGCAAGGTAATTTCTCTTTACCATCATTGGTAATCCCTTTCCCTTTCATACCTTCGGGTACTCTCTTGTACCATTGTTGATCCTTTTCTATTAGTTAACATGGCAGATAAAAAAGGTAGTCCGCGGTTTAAGTGGTTTTCTGATTCTGGACACAAGCTGCCTACTTCTGATGCACACTCTTTATGTGTTTATTGTTTGGGAGCTTCCCATTTATCTGTTGAACTTCCTTGTACTATTTGTGAGAACTTTTCTAATAGAACTTTGTTAGAAAGGAAAAATAAGCTGATACTGAAGGGACTTCTAAAATCTCCCTTTTCAGAGGCTATTTCTGGGTCAGAGGTCTCAACCCCTCTTAAAGCCCATAAGAAAATGGATATTTCTACTAAGGCCAAATCCTTGCCTTCGTCCCCGGCTGGGGACTCTCACCAACCAAAACCTAAAAAGGCAAAAATTTTGTCTCTAGAGCTCTCTGTCAGCCCCAGTGCTTTCGGTGCTCAGACCATCGGTACCAAGGCCTTCGGCTCCATTGGTGATTACGGCTCCGTCCTCTCCTGCAGCCTTCTACATATCGGCACCGAGGGGATCCTCTGTTCAGACCATTACGACTGTATCGGCACCAACCGTTCAGTCGCCACAGACCTTGATCGCATTGGCTCAGAGATCTTCCTCGGAACTGAGGCCTTTATTGTTGACTCCAGTTTTGTTGGTTCCAGCTTCGGCACCGATCCCTGTGTTGGTGCAGACAGTGACATCGGCACCGATGATGACTTCAGTGCAAACTACAGTAATTCAGTCTTTCTTTGCACTGTTGTCCTCTGTGCGGTCAGATGAGATGGGCACCAAGTCTGCCTCTTTTGTGGACAGGCCTGTTTCTCTCTCAGTCTCTGTGAGGTCCACTCGAAGTCTTTCTGAATATGATGTGTTGCGTCTTGTGGACCAGGCATTCTTGGCCAGAGGTATTCCACCCCCCAGGAACTATCCTTCCTTGGGAGGTGATCACCCATCTCCAAAGACGCCTTCTTATTCTCCTCCTTCATTGCCTTTGATGTCCATGGATATAGTACAGTCTTCCCCTTCTGCGGTTCCCTTTATGGATCTCACTAAGGAACCGCAGTTGCCTTCGTGGCAGGGAAGTTTTGCTACAACCCAGGATGTCAGCTGTGAACACACATAGCTTGCTGCTCCACAGCCATCCAGGGACTCTGAGTGCAGGCTGAGCCACTTAGGGGAGGAGTGCCTCCTGTCCTAGACATACACTTCTCTCTGGGTGGACCAGCCTTCCAACTGATGGAGAAGGCTTTCACTGCTGCTGGCGATACCGGTCTGTCTATACCTCTGCCCTCCTGTGGTACACTGGTTTCACAAGTTGCACCTAGCGGACACCGGGTGAAAGGGCCTCAGGACATATTCCCTCAGGAATCCACTTTTCCATTGTCTTCCCCAGCTTCTCCCAGTGAGGAGGTCCACCGGAAAAAGTTTGTGTAAGAAGAAGCACATGGACTCCACAGAGGAGTCCCTCACCGAAGACACAGATTTCGATGAGGGAGAAGGATCCCCTCGGTCACCCACTGAGGTATCGTTTGGCGATATCCTTGAAATCCTGAAACAGAGAGGTGACTGGCAGCCCTCTAATCCGACCCCTGAGGAATCTCTGTTCCTGCAGGCCTTTCGCACCCAGCCCCCTACCTCTTGGGTTACTCCACCTGCTGATGAACTTGTCAAGTTCATCATGCAGCGTGCTTGGAAGGCCCCTAATACTGTTGAAGCTATTCCCCGGAGGCCAGATAAGATCCCCTCCTGCTTCAGATCCCCATTGATCCAAAGGTCTTCCTGTAGATGCTTTGGTGGTGGCGGCCATAACAAAAAAGGATCTGGCAGAAGAAGAAAGCCAGACTGTCCATCCGCCTAACAGAGAGTCCTGGGCCCTGGACAGAATAGGGAAGCGCACCTTTGCTTCAGCGACCTTTGCTATCAGGTCCCTGAATTATATGGCACATTTTACCAGGCTTCAAAGGGATCTGGTTTATGAGCTCTCTGAAACCTGGGCTGGTGCAGTGTCTGATGAGGTCCGTGACAAAGTGGCCTCTCAGCTGGCCACCATTGAGTCTATATCTAACTCCTCTAAGCGATTGATATCTCACGCATCAGAAGGAGCAGCTAGAGCGGCGGGTTCAGCTGCGGTCTTGAGACGTCATGCCTGGATGCGCTTGTGCAACTTCGCAGAACCTTTTAAGTCTTCCTTTCTTAATGCCCCCATTGGGCCCTCCTCATTGTTTGGGCCCAAAGTTAAAAACACACTGGCCAGATGTGAACAAGATGGTAAGACACTTTCTGCCATAGGTGTCCGTTATTCTTCCCCTCAGTGTGCTTTCTCCTGAAACCAAAAGAGTGGGAAGATATGGTTCAAGAAATCTCAGGGTCCTTTCCATGACACACAGGCCGAGTTCAAACCCAGAGGCAGAGGGGGAAACTCACAGGAGAGATGCTCCTTTCGGGGCAGAGGGAGACCGCGTAACCAGGGTTCCAGGGATTCTTTCCCTGGTCAATCCTACCAGCGCTCCTGAAGAGCAGCCCAACTCCTTTCCTCTGGAGGTGGTTGGGGGACATTTCTCCTTGTACCCTTCTGCCTGGCTAACCATCACCACCGATTCTTGGGTACAAAGGATCATAACCAGAGGTTATCATATCCCCTTTGATCTTTGTCCCGTCACTTCAAAAAATCTTCCTGACATTCCACCCAGTCAGAGGGAAGAAGCAGCACTAGAGCTAGAAAAGCTGCTAAGAAAGAGTCATCCAAATAGTCCCTCCAGACCAGATAGGATCCGGATTCTACACAAGACTATTTTTGGTGTCGAAGAAAACCGGGGACTGGAGACTAATTTTGGATCTCAGTGTATTGAACAAGTTTTTGAGAGTACAGAAATTCTGGATGGTCACTATACAATCTGTCATCCCACTTTTGGAAAAAGACGATTGGATGTGCTCTATAGATCTTCAAGATGCATACTGCCACATAAAGGTGGACAGGCCATCAAGAAGATTTCTACGCTTCGGTGTGGGAACCAGTCACTACCAGTTCAGAGTACTGCCCTTCAGACTCTCTGCAGCCCCCAGAGTGTTCACAAAGTGCATGGCAGTTGTCACAGCTCACTTCTGACTTCAAGGATTCCAGGAGTTTCCATATCTAGACGACTGGCTCATTTCCGTCCCCACCAGACATCTACTGGAAAAAGCCATGGCATACTCTCTCCTTGCTGCTCAAAGGCTAGGCATAACCATAAACTGGCAGAAATCCAATCACACCCCATCTCAGTTGACAGAATTCATAGCTGTTATCTTGGACACAAAAAAACTGCAGAGCTGCTATTCCGGAACAAAGAATTTTAAGGATAAAGCAACAACTAATTCCAATCCTTTCAAAGGAAAAATCCACAGTTTACTCTGTTCTACATGTTGGGTTCCATGGCAGCTTCCATCACCATTGTTTCCCTGGCCAGGTTTCACATGAGGCTTTTACAATGGCTACTGCTCACCCAATGGTATCCTTTTCAGCATCCTCTTTCAGCCATGATTCGAGTAACCCACAGGTGCAAACAGGATTTAAATTGGTGGATGACACACAACCTCTCACAATGGTGTTGCCCTTTTTCACCCCAGCAACCCAAGGCCACATGTGACCACGGACACCTCCCTGATGGGGTGGGGGGGCTATGTCAGGGACAGACAGTCCAAGGCACTTGGTCCCAACTGGAGGCCCATCTGCATATAAATGTTCTAGAGCTGAGGGCGGTGCTTCTGGCGTTGCAAGCATTCCATCCCCTGCTGCTGTCTGGGACAATTGCGATTCAATCAGACAACATGGCGGTGGTCTGGTACATCAACAAGCAAGGTGGAACCAAATCTTACCCCCTTTTCTCGAGAGGCCATGAGGATATGGCAATGGGCGATGGCTACCAACCGTTTTCTTCTAGCAACACACATTCCTGGGAGTTCCAATGTGATAGCAGACAGACTCAGCAAGTGCATTCTTCAACCTCAAGAGTGGTCCCTGAATCCCTTTATAGCAGTGGAGATCTTCCACCGCTGGGGCCGTCTTTGCTGCGACCTCTTTGCATCCCCGACCAACTGCAAATGCCACAACTACTTCGCTCTGATTCCCCCTCCAGGACAGTCACCCAGGGATGCTCTAGTCCACGAGTGGCCCTCTGGTCTTCTCTATGCATTTCCGCCCTTTCCTCTCATTCCCCAGTTTCTGAAGAAAGCCCGGCAGTTGAAGAGCAAGGTAATCCTCATAGCACCATATTGGCCTCGACAGATTTGGTTCCCATTCCTTTGGCCTCACCTACAAGATCGACCATGCTTTCTTAATCCAATCCCGGAGTTGATCTCACACCCACAGAACCTGATTCATCCCAATCTGAACAGCCTGAAGCTAACGGCTTGGCAACTCCAATTCCCTTGATTGCCAGGCAGAATGATCTTTCTTTACCAGTGCGTGATATTCTCAGTGCCTCTCATAAGTCTTCTACTAGAATTATTTATCTGAGCAAGTGGAAGAGATTTACCTTTTGGCTGAAAGATAAACAAGTAGACCCCTTTTCAGCACCAGTGTCGATAATACTAGACTATCTGGCCAACCTGTTTCAATCGGGTCTGTCGGTCTCTACTATTAGAGTTCATTTGGCTGCAATTTCTAATTTTCATGAGGGTGTCCATGATTCCTCCCTTATATCCCATAACTTGTGCAAGACCTTCATAAAAGGTGTGCATCATCTGAAGCCACCTTTTAGAGAACCTATTCAACCATGGGATTCATCATTAGTTCTACAAGCTGACAATGGCACCTTTCAAACCAGCCTCTTCTTGCGACCTCAAGTATTTGTCATGGAAAACTTTGTTTTTGGTTGCTATTACTTCTGCCATTCATATTTCTGAACTTCAAGCTTTATGTATCAAGAGTCCATACTTGATTTTTCATAGAGATAGAGTGTCTCTGAGAAGTAATCCGTCATTTCTGCCTAATGTGATCTCTAAAATGTCCATTAATCAAGCCATTGATTTGCCAGTTTTCTTTCCCAACCATCCAAACAGAGGAGAGTATTGCCTACATACCCTAGATATACACAGGCAAATCCATTTTTACTTAAACAGGACTAAACCCTTTTGTAAATCTGACCAGTTATTTTTGGCTTTTTCTGGATCTAGATTAGGATCTGCTGTTGCTAAGGTCACATTAGCTAGATGGTTGAAGGAATGTGTGACCTTTATTTACACACAACATAATATCTCTTTGCCTACTACCATGAAAGCTCATTCAAAAAGGTTGGTGGCAACTTCTGCTGCCTTCCATGCCAGAGTTTCTATACATGACATCTGTGCAGCTGCAACTTGGGCCACACCTCATGCCTTCATTAATCATTACAAATTGGATTTGGCCTCCAGGGGAAGAGCATCTTTCGGTTCTATGGTGCTCAGGAATGTCCTTCCATGAGAGCCTCCCAGGAATAGAGGTAGCTGGGGACTCTGTCTCATGCGTAAGGATGAATGAGGATTAACAATATCAGATAAAGAAGTTATGTCATACCATAACGTTCCATCTGTATTGTTGATCCTCTTTCAGTCATTACGACCCTCCCTCCTTCCCCCTCCTGTGGTTTCTAGTGGATCTCACCATCCAGTTCTTTTAGGTTATTTGACCAGGGGTAGCCTCTATAGCCTCTACCTTCCTTAACTTGCAAACTCAATCAGAGGTAACAGAGAGGGGGATTGTGGGTAAGAGTTTAGCTCGAGAGTTTGAAGCTGAAGCAAGCTTGGAAAATGGCTGGCTCGGTTCTGAGCTCGGAACCGATACCCATGCATAATGACTAAACGAGGATCAACAATACAGATGGAACGTTATGGTAAGACTTAACTTCTTTTTCTTCCTCATTGAGGTTGCTCACTTCATCTCCCTCTGGAGATCGCAGGGAGTCGACTTATAAGAAAGTAAAAATTGCCATTCCAGCACGGCCACCTGTGACCCTTTTGGCTCCAGACACGGCACCGCCCCAGTTGATTCTTGCTCCAGCCATGTCCTCCTTATCGACTGGCACCGGAGTTCCCAGGCCAGACACGGCTCCAACAGTTCCGTCGCAGCCCTTACCAGCACCGTCCCTGCAGGTACAGTCTTCTTTGGCACCGTTGGTGCAATCCCCTTGGGCCCCGAGTCTGACAATACTGTCCTCCATGGTGCAGACACTTTCATCACCAACATGCTCTTTGGTGCAGTCCTTTTTGGTACCATCATTGCAGACACCTTCCTCAATGGCACTGTACCCATCGGTGCAGCCACTTGCCTTTACGGTACAGACACCTTCGACTTTTATGGCGCTGTCTTCATCAACGCAGACTACTTCAACACCATTTTCCTTGGTGCAGACATCCTCAGTTCCGGGCTCTGCACCACTCAAATTAGCAAGGGCCAAGTACTCTCCTTTGGATCCGTTCATTGGTAGCCAATATAGCCCTTTTCTAGAAAGGCCAGAATCACCTTCAGGTTTCTCTGAGGTCGACCAGGGGCCTCTCTGAACAAGATGTGTTGCAGCTTGGTGACCAGTTGCTTGTGGCCAGCAGTCTCTGAACCATCTAAACCTATGTTCCCTCCTTCAGGTGAATGTATTTCTCCTCAAGCTCCAACATACACTCCTCCTTCGACTTCCACCCAAGTATCGAAGGCCATTCCTCCGACAGCAGCTACTCTCCCTCAGACCCCAATTGTGGATCTCACTTTGGAGACGGAGTCATCCTTGTGGCCCTCAATGCAGTGGACATTGGGCTGTTCTCAGGCTAGTGGCTGTGCCGTGAGGGAGGGCATTCTTGGTTCCATGCCAGTTCTTTCTATGGCACCCTCCAGGAATCCTCCCTCTCTCACGTTTCGCAGTCCTCTTGAGACTCCTGGTCTGGGGGTCGGCTCGTCAGATTGGGGTGTGACCCTGGTTTTGAGGTTGTCGTGCTCGGTTCCAGGCTCCCATCCTTCTTTGGAACAAACCAAATATACGCAAGGTGGAAGAAGTGCACGGATCAAACCAAGAACATCAAAGTACAACAAAAACGAACCAGCACAAGGAGAAAAGTGTCTAAATCTTATTTTATTGTGGCAATATCTAGAAACTTCATACTGCAAACCGGTTTCGGCTGTAAATCCAGCCTTCCTCAGTGCAACAAAAATAGTATGGATAGCACATCCTGGTATATCCTTATATATCCAAAAATATTAAAGGTGTATACACCCTAAAAAAAAACAGATATATACAAATTGTAAAAATAAAAAGTATATATATATATATATATATATATATATATATATGTATAACATTGAACATGAAAAAATCAATCCATTAACTTTAGACAAAAAATCAGTAAAGTCAAAAGGTGGCACCAAATGACTAATTTGTTTCATTTAAACCAGGTTTGAATAGAGCTCCTAACCTGGTAATCCATGAAGATTCCATATTATTTAATCTGTCATGCCAGCCTGCTTTAAGATTTCTATGCATCTCAATTTTGTCAATGATGGTGAATTTAAATTGTGCGGTTTTGTGAATCATGGCATGTTTGTATAAGACATTAGAAATTTTGTGATTTCTGATAGCGCTAAGGTGTTCACTTATCCGATGTCTAAATGGTCTGGAAGTTTGGCCTACATAAAAAGAGAAACATGTGCTAGTGGCCAAATAGATCACCCAATCAGTACTGCAGTTACCAAAAATTTTTATCTGGTATATTCTAGAGGTATTACAACTAGTAAATTCTTTAGTCTTAAGGATGTATCTGCATGCACTGCAATGACCACAAGGAATGCAACCTATCAATGGGTCGCCAAATAAGGTTGTCTGCATGGGTGTAAACGGATTGTACCTTTTGTAGTGTGTAAAATGGGAGTTGATAGTTCTACCCCTACGATAGGAAAAAGCACATCTTTCTGGTAATATCTCATTCAAATGTTCATGAGCCCGCAAAATATCCTAATGATTATTGATAATATCTCTAAATGAAGGTGTATTACTACCAAATGTAGTAACAAATCTAATGGGTTGAGATGTTACTGTATTGGGTCTGTCATGTGAATGTTTGTATTGTAGAAGTTGTGATCTAGGCATATCTTTAACTTGATTAATAGCTTGGGTAATGCGATATCTATTGTACCCTCTACTTATCAATCTGTCACTCAAATCTTGTTCACATTCTGAGTGGGATTCTTGGGAAGAACAAATACGTTTCATACGTAAAAATTGAGATTTAGGGATATTATTGATGATGTGGCGGGGATGATAACTGGATGCATGCAAAAGTGTATTATATTGTGAAAATTTCCTATGTACACGAGTTGCCAAAGTATGTTCAGCCTGTCGAGAGACTAATACATCCAAAAAATCAATTTCTTAGTATTGCATAGTTAGAGTGAACTGAATGTCCCATGTGTTGTTGTTCAAATATTTGACAAACTCATGTGCCAAGGTCGAATCACCCCGCCACACCATCCAACAATCATCTAAGTATCGTCTCCAAATATCTGATTCTTCCATAAAGATATTATTATGAGAATCATATATGAATTGTTCTCCGAAAAATCCCATGAACAAATCTGCATATATGGGAGCAAAGGATGCTCCAATAGCTGTACCTCTCACTTGCCAATATGCTTGGCCTTCAAAGTAGAAAATGTTCTTTGTTAACACATATTGGGTCAATTTTATTAAAAAATTGTTGAATCCCAGAGTATATAGTTGGGATCGATCTAACCAATATGCAATAGCTGATAAACCAGCATCATGTGGTATGCTGGTATAAAGGGAAGTAACGTCTAATGTACATAGCCACCAGTCTGATTCCAGTTGTGTATCTTGAATAATATTTAGAAATTCCGTAGTGTCTTGCAGCCTGGATCTGACCATAGATAGTAATGGTTTTAAATAATATGTGAGAAATGCTGATAATGGTTCAGTAAGAGTTCCTTTCCCGGAAACAATAGGTCTACCGGGTGGACATGTCGGATGTTTATGAATCTTTGGAAGCAAATATAAATACTGGGCAATGGGATCAGAAACTTTGAGTTGTTTACATGTATGTTTGTCAATAATACCTTCCTCAGTGGCCAAATCCAAAAAAGAATCAACGTGTGTTTTAAATTTGGGTGTGGGATCCACCGCCATATGTATGTAAAACCGGGCATCAGATAGTTGTTTATGGGCTTCCGCTTGGTACATCACCCAGTTCATTATTACAATGCCTCCCTCGTTATCAGCTGGTGCAATAACTATGTTATGATTGGAACTGAGTTCCTGTGGCGCTTGTTGTTCTTGTAGAGTTAAATTGTGTCTCATCGGCTGATAGCCTAAAGAAAAATGTAAATCCTTAGTAACACATTCCTTAAATATGGCTACATGCTTATCCATAGGAGGTTGAAAGTCTGATCTCCCAAACTGGAACCCAGTAGTTCTTTGAGAATTATCAGAAACTGAAAAAAATATTTTCAGGTTAATCAATCTACAAAAATCATTAAGTTCATTGACCAATATGTGTTCGGGGACAAAGGATGTCGGCACAAAGTTTAGACCCTTATTTAGTAGTTTATTATGGAGAGGTGACCATTCAAATGAAGATATGTTATGCACATTATTTATTGACTCACAATCTTCTGTAGCAACTGTTGTAAACTGTGTGTGCTTCTTCCTGTGTTTTCTACCCCCTCTATGTGTCCTGGGTCTAAAGGGTCTGTTTGTTTTTGTTTTGCCACTGGGGACTCCTGGTTGAAAGGGCAGTCATAATCTGTGGCAGAAGAAGTATCATCTTCTGAAGTGCCACTTGTTAGTTGAGTATTTTTTCCTGAGTATAGACCTAAGATGTGTTGCAGCTTGGTGACCAGTTGCTTGTGGCCAGCAGTCTCTCAACTGTCTAAACCTACGTTCCCTCCTTCAGGTGAATGTATTTCTCCTCAAGCTCCAACATACACTCCTCCTTCGACTTCCACCCAAGTATCAAAGGCCATTCCTCCGACAGCAGCTTCTCTCTATCTAACCCCAATTGTGGATCTCACTTTGGAGACGGAGTCATCCTTGTGGCCCACAGTGCAGTGGGCATTGGGCTGTTCTCAGGCTAGTGGCTATGCTGTGAGGGAGGGCATTCTTGGTTCCATGCCAGTTCTTTCTATGGCACCCTCCAGGAATCCTCCCTCTCATATTTCACAGTCCTCTTGAGACTCCTGGTCTGGGGGTCGGCTCGTCATAGTGGGGTGTGACCCTGGTTTTGAGGTTGTCGTGCTCGGTTCCAGGCACCCATCCCTCTTTGGGCAGGCTGGCCTTCTAGGCCATGGAGAGGGCGCTTGCCTCTGCTGGCAAACCCCACATGTTGGAGTCTTCTCCCCCCTCTGTGCCACAACTCTCACAAGCCACAACCATCAGACACCGGGCACAAGGGCCTCAGGTTTCTCCCCCTCAGGAGAGCCCCTCTTTGCAGTCTTCCCCAGAACCTCCCACTGAAGAAGTACCTTGCAAGGCTTTGTGCAAGAGGAAGCACATGGACTCCACCGAGGAGTCTTTGACCGAAGATACAGACTTTGACTGGGAAGGGTCCCCACGGTCACCCCCTGATGAGGTGTCCTTTGGTGACGTCCTTGAGATCCTTAGAGGGGTGATTGGAAGTCCTCTAATCCTTCCTCAGAGGAATCCGTATTCCTGCAGGCCTTTCATGCCCGGCCCCCTACCTCCTGAATTACCCCACCAGCCGATGAGCTTGTCCAGCTCATCGTCCAGCGCGCATTGAAGGCTCCTGACACCCTGGAAGCTATACCGTGGAGGCCTGACAAGATCTTATCTCCCCCAGCTGAACATCTTCATTGATCAAGAGGTCTTCCAGTAGATGCCATGGTGGTGGCGGCTGCAGCCAAGAAAGACTTGGCAGAAGAAAGCCATACTGTCCATCCACCCAACAAGGAGTCCAGATGATAGACAGACTCAGGAAGCATGTGATTGCTTCATCGACCTTCGTTGCACGGTCTTTGAAATATTTGGCACACTTTACGAGGCTCCAGAGGTATCTTATCAACCAACTCTCTGAAACCTTGTCAGGAGCTGTTTCTGATGAGGTCAGTGACAAAGTAGCTTCTCAGATAGCCACCCTAGAATCCATATCCAATTCTTCCATGCATCTTATTTCACATGCAACGGAAGGAGCGGCTAGAGCAGCAGGCGCAGGTATAGTCACCAGACATGCCTGGATGTGACTTTGCAAACTTCTTTAAGGCTTCCTTTATGAACACCCCCATCAAGACCACTTCTTTGTTTGGCCCTAAAGTTAAAGCTACGCTGGTAAGGTGCGAACAAGGTGGCAAGACCCTATCTGCCTTTGGTGTCAGACACTCCACTCCTCAATGATTCTACTCCAGAAATCAGAGAAGTGGGAAGATGTGGCATAGGAATTCACAGGGCTCTTTCTGTGATGCATGTGCCGAGTTCTTCCATAGAGGCAGAGGGGAAACTCCAATGGAAGACACCCGTTTTGGGGCAAAGGAGGTCCACAAAACTGGGGTTCCAGAGATTGTTTTTCTGGCCAACCCTATCAGCACTCCTGAAGCATTGCCCGACTGCCCACCACTGGAAGCGGTCGGGGGTAATTTTTCCTTGTACCCCACTGCCTGGCGAAACATAACCACCGACTCTTGGGTACAACAGATAATATCAAGAGGGTATTGCATTCCCTTCCATCTTTGTCCAACCTCATCCAGAGAATAACCTGGTGTTCCACCCAGTCAAAGGGAAGCAGCAGCACATGAAATTCAAAAGCTGCTACAAAATGAGTCATCGAAACAGTCCCCCCAGACCAGATAGGCTCTGGTTTTTACTCAAGGTTCTTTTTAGTGCCAAAAAAGACAGCACTCCTGAAGCATTGCCCGACTGCTCACCTCTGGAGACCTATTCTGGATCTCAGCACACTGAACAAATTTGTAAAAACAGAGAAATTCCGCATGGTCACAGTTCAGTCTATCCTTCCTTTTCTGGAAGAAGAAGATTGGATGTGCTCTGTAGATCTTCATGATGCATATTACCACATAAAAATGGACAAACACTCAAGAAGAGACCTCCGCTTCCACATAGGAGCCAGTCACTACCAATTGCGAGCACTGCCCTGCATGGCAGTGGTTATCACTCACCTGCAACTTCAAGGATTCCAGGCATTTCTATATCTAGATGACTGGCACCTCACTGCCCCCACCAAGTGTCTACTGGAAGAAGCCCTACACTACACTCTCCTCACAGCACAATGCCTGGGAATCACTATAAACTAGAAGAAGTCCAACATGACCCCAGCAGTCTTTAGAATTCATCGGAGTACTGTTGGACACGAGAAATTGCACAGCATCTCTCCCGGACCACAGACTTCAAAGAATAAGGCAACAGGTTCAGCTGCTGTTCTGTCATCACAAATCTTCTAATTGGTCCATACTCCAACTTTTGGGGTCATTGGCAGCCTCAGTCACCATTGTTCCTCCATCCAGATTCCACATGAGACTATTTCAGTGGTTACTTCTCACTCAATGGTACCCTCTACAACATCCTTAGTCCTTTTAGATAAGTGTAACTCAGAGATGGAAGCAAGATTTACTCTGGTGGAGGTCTCGAAATTCCCAACAATGATCTCACCCCTTCAGCCGAAAGCCACGGTGACCACCGACACCTCCCTGATGGGGTGGTGGGGGGGGGGCTATGTCAGGGAAACTCGGTCCAAGGCACCTGGCTGGAGACAGAGGCCCTTTTGCATATCAGTTTCCTGGAACTGAGGGCAGTGCTGCTAGCATTGCAAGCATTCCATTCTGTCCTTCCGTCAGGGACTATTGCAATCCAGTCAGACAACATATCAGTAGTCTGGTACATCAACAAGCAAGGGGGCACCAGATCTCATCTGTTATGCTGAGAGGCCATAAGAATATGGCAATGGGCGATAGCTTCCAACCACTTTCTAGTTGCAATGCACATTCCTGGGAGCTCCAACGTGATAGCGGACAAGTTGAGCAGGTGCATCCTGCAACCTCACGAGTGGTCCCTCAACCCTTTGATAGCGGCAAGCATTTTCATCCGCTGGAGCCAGTCTTGTTGTGACCTATTTGCCTCCCCAACCAGCTACACGTGCAGCAACTATTAGGTTCATAGGTTCATACTAGGCTATCTGCCCGAGGGCATTTATAAGCCTAGCCCATTGTTTTGTGGCTTACGCCACCCCTTTAGTATGGGGAACTATACCCATTATTTTGCTGTGCCTCTGTCGAGCAGTGACACTGAGGTAATTCCTGGGGTATATCTGCGATCTCCCATCCATTGGTCAAGATTTCTCTTGAACAAGGCCAGCGAGGTGCTCTGCCTCACATGTACCGGGATTTTGTTCCACAGCATAGGGAGTCTTTGGGTGATGAATCTATCCCTCCAGCACGCCCTATTAATAGCCGTGTCGAGGTTTAAGTCTCCCGCCCTTGTGGCTCTGATGGATCTAGGTTTTTTAGAGGTGAAGCATATTCATCAAATCTGTGTTTGATATGGCCTTGTATGTTAGGCAAAGGTCACCTCTGAGCAAGCGGTAAGCGACTGAATAGAGCTGGAGTTCTTTCAGTCGGGCAGCATAGGACAGATTTTTGAGACCCTTTATCCTTTTGGTGAGGAACTTTTGTGGCCTCTCCAGCTGCTGCAAGTGTCGGGTCAGATACATTCTGAATGGGGCATTGTACTCAATCATTGGTCTGATGAGTGATGAGTAAAGGGAGACTATGACCTCCCTTGATCTAGATGAGAATCCCTTCATGATAAGGTGGGCAATGTAGAAGGACTCCTAACTACTTTAGCTACATGGGTGTCGAATGACAGACTACTATCAACCTGGGTCCCCAGGTCCCTGATAACTTCTTCTGTGCTCAGTGGATTGCCACCTATTTGGTAGCTAGGGGTAACCTTGTTTTTCCCGAAGGGTATGACTATGCATTTTTGGCATTTAACTTTAGGCCGTGGCTCTGGCACCAGTTATCCGTTTCTGTGAGACCCTTCTGAAGGATATCTGTGTCAGATGTGTTTTCTACTATGGCCCAGTTTGCAGTCATCTGCAAACTTTGTCAGCCATAACCCTCCTGTGTTTGCTTGTACTTGGAAAAGTAGATGCCAAACAAGAGTGGGCCCAGGACTGAGCCCTGTGGGACACCACTTGTGACAGGCTTTGAGTCTGACATGGCGCCAGCAACTCTGACCCTGTGGGTTCTGTCACTCAGCCAGTTTGCAACCCATCTTGTGATGTATGGGTTAACATTTAAGCTGATGAGTTTTTCAATGATACCCGAGTGGGGTATTGTATCGAAGGCCTTAGCCAGATCGAGGTAGGCTGTATGGACTGCCTTTCCCTCATCAATGGCTTTGGTGACTGTTTGAAAAAGTCAACCAAGTTTAAAAGGCATGATCTGCCTTTGACAAAGCCAAACTGGGTTGGATCCAAAGTCTGCAAATTCCCTATGTCTTTATTTATGAGGTCCATTATGATCCTCTCCATGGCTTTGCAGATAAGGCTTGTCAAGCTAATGGGCCGGTAATTTCCAGGGTCTGTGGAGGCACCGCCTTTGTGAAGTGGGACCACAGTTGCAGTGCGCCACTCCTGGGTACATATCCAGAGGTAAGACTTTGATTAAACAGCTGTCCTAGCTGTGGGTTTAATTCCTCATTGAGTTCGTGGAGCACACAGCCGGGGACACCATCGGGTGCCATGGATGCTGTGTTTTTTGCTTTGGAGAGAGCAGTTCTCACTTGGGCGCTGGAGATGTTTGGGGGGCTGCACTCATTTGGTATAGATATCTCTCCTTTTGGGGAGGGGAGAAGTTTGCACTGAACCTGTCAGCCAGTATGTTGGCAATGTCTGTAGGATCAGTAATCTTCACATCATTTTGAACTAGTTCTGAGCATATCTGGGAGTTTCCTCCTAGGTTTCTAACATAGCTAAAGAAGGCCTTATGATTGTCTTTTGAGTCTTTAGCTATTTTTCTCTCGAAATTTGCTTTGGATGATTTTATGAGAGCTCTTAGTTTTTACTTATAGTGATCAAGGGTGTCTTACCTTTTAAGGATTTTGCTCTATCTTGTAGTAGCTTCCTCCTTTTGTTGTAGAGTTTGTTTATGGCTGGGGTCCACCAGACTGGACGCTTGCCTTTGGTACAAAGAGTCTTTGTTTTGCTTGGGATTGCCTTATCCATGCAGTCCTGCAGGTGCTGGTAGAAGGCGTTTGTAAGTGATTCAGCGGCTTGAGTATTGTTTTCCGCCGGCTCGGGGCCTGAAAGGAGACCACACTAGTCTTTAGAAGTGTGAAGTCGGCTTTTGAGAAGTTCTTTACTGTGGTCTTTTTATTTCAGGTGGGGTGGGATGAGGACCTCCAGCGAGATTAGTTTGTGATCTGATCTCACCAGTGAGGGGTATACTTCGGTGTTGAACATTGTGCTCCCATGTTCGTGATGATGAGATCAAGTATGTTATCTCCTCTTGTGGGGATGGTGACTAGTTGTTCCATGGCATTTGAGTTTATGAATTCCAGGAACTTTTGGGCTAGGGTGTTTGGGCTTGAGTAGTGTTCCCAGTCTATATTAGGGTAATTGAAGTCACCTAGTATGATGGTGTTTGGTGATACATTTATCCCTCTAGTGTTTTCAGGAAGGCCATGTGAGTTTCCTGAGTTTGTGAGGGTGGCCTGTAACATGCTACAATTTGCAGAGCAGTCTTGCCTATGGTTAATTGCACCTGGATGGTCTCCGATGCATCGTGCGTTGCCACCAGTCTTGAGGTGTGGGTGTCCTTGATGAATATGGCTACCCCCCCTCCTTTCTTTGTATTGTCCAGATTTTGGGGCGGAACGCATGATATGAGGTAAAACCTGATAGCGCTGGGATGCTCTCAGGAGCCTTGAACCAGGTTTCTGTCACAGCACAGACATCGATGTTCTCCATACTGAGAAGGGCCTCGAGTGCGTGCATTTTGAGATTTAGACTTCTGGCATTGAGCAGCATTACCCTTAGTTATTTCCTTAATTGAGTTCTAGGGTGGTAGGTATAGAATTTGAGCCTTGCCTAAAAAGGCACTATGGGGTGGCAAGAGCCTTTACCAATATCCGGAATCCCAGGGTGACAGGTGCAAGCCGTCCCTTGAAGCAGCGTGGCTTGTCCAGCATGTCATCCCAGGCAGACAGATACTGGATCCCCTTTGAATGACACCAGTGTTTAAGCCAATTGTTAAAGCTGATCATCTTATCTCTGTATTGTGGCATCATTCTTGGTGAAGGTAGGATACTGCTCAAGGTCAGGGTCATACCTGCCTGGGCTACATAATCAGAGAGCTCCTCAATGTCTCTTTTCATGTAGTCCAAGGAGGTACGTCTCAGGTCGTTTACACCAGCGTGGACAATGACTGAGTCATATTTGTACCTGCTGTTGAGAGACCTGAGTGCTTGCGTTATGTGGCGGACTCTAGCGCCCGACAGGCAGCTTACTGTGACCTTCTCCTTACTCAGTCTGGTGAGCGGGACATCAGTGTGTCTGACTATGGAGTCACCAATGACTAGTGTGTCTGGCATTGTGTTTGGCCTTAAGGGCTGTGACTGTTCCTGATCCCCCGTTGGGGACAGTCACCAAGAGATGCTCTACTCCACACTTGGCCCTCTGGTCTGCTTTATGCTTGTCCTCCTCTCCCCCTCATCTCCCAATTTCTGAAGAAAGCACGACAGTTGAAAAGCAAAGTGATCCTCATTGCTCCATGTTGGTCTTGACAAGTCTGGTTCCCGTTCCTCTGTTCTCATCTACTAGATCGACTGTGGATCCTCACTTCATCCCCAACATTGATCTCCCATTCACAGGGTCTGACTCACCCCAGTCTAACAACCCTGAAAGTAACCGCTTGGTTTCTCCACTGCCAATGATTGCCAGGCAGGAAAACCTCATGTCCCTGGTATGCAGTATTCTTATTGCATCTCCTAAATCGTCCACCAGATTAATCTAATCTATCTCAATAAATGGAAAAGGTTTTCTGTATGGGCAGTGAATAAACGATTAGACCCCTTGTCAGCCCCAGTTTCGGTGGTTTTGGATTACTTATTGCATCTTTTCCACTCTGGGGTTTCTGCCTCTACTATTCATGTGCATTTAGCTGCCATTTCAAATTTTCACATTGGTTTTCAGGATTCTTCGCTCATGTCACATAGACTCTGTAGAACTTTCCTGAAGGGGGTTCTTCACCTAAAACCTCCCTTTAGAGAACCAGTACAACCTTGTGATTTGGACTTGGTCCCGCAAGCCCTAACAGCTCCCCCCTTTGAACCTGCGTCTTCATGTGATTTAAAATATCTCTTGTGGAAAACTTTTTTCTTATTGCAGTCACATCGGCCAGACGCTTGTCAGAACTACAAGCCTTATGCATCAAACATCCCTATCTTATCTTCCATAAGGATAGGGTATCACTGAGAACTAATTCTTCCTTTTTACCAAAAGTGGTGTCAGAGCATTCTATCAACCAGTCTATTGACTTTCCAGTATTTTTTCCTAATCTTTCTAATAAGGGAGAGTATTGCCTGCACTCCCTGGATGTTCATAGGCAAATATGAGTCTACCTGGACAGAACTAAATCTACTCGTAAATCAGACCAGCTTTTTCTGGACCAAGACTAGGTCATCCTTTCTCGAATGTTACATTGACATCATGGTTGAGAAATGGCATTACCTTTATCTACAACAAGAATAACATCACCTTGCCTCACAAAGTGAAAGCACATTCTACAAGGTATATGGCATCTTCAGCAACTTTCCATGCTAAGGCTTTCCTCAATGATATTTGCTCAGCTGTGACTTGGGCCAAACCTCATACCTTTATTCTTCATTACAAATTGGATTTGGCCTCCAGAGATAGAGCTTCTTTTGGCTCCATGGTGCTCAGGAATGTCCTTCCATGAGGGTCATCCAGGGATACAGGTAGCTGGGTACTCTGTCCCATCAGTAAGGAATGAACGAAGATTAACAACATCAGATAAAGAAGTTATGTCTTACCGTAATGTTCCATTTGTGTTGTTGATCTTCATTCATTCATTACTCCCCACCCTCCGTCCCCCTCCGGAGGTTCCTGGTTGATCTCATATACTCCTTTATTGTAGGTCTGTTATGACCATAGGTAGCCTCTACTTTTGTCTATCAACTTGCAAACTCGATCTGAGGTAACAGGGAGCAGAGCATTCTGGGTAGGACTTTGGCTCAAGAGTTTTTGGCTGACGCGAGCTTGATATATGGCTGGCTCGGTTTCGAGGATGGAACCGATAACTCATCAGTAATGAATGAATGAAGATCAACAACACAGATGGAACGTTATGATAAGACATAACTTCTTTTTTCTCCCAGAATTTTCTTAAGTTCTATTATAGCAGTTGAAGGTGGAATATAAATATGTGCCAGTGTAATCCTCCTCCCTTGCCATTAGCCCCTTAGGACTAAAAAGCTGCTATTATTATCATTTTTATCCTCTTCTATCACTATTGGAGCTTCACTTGCAATTAATGTAAATAATCCTCTTTGCGTGTGTCTCAGGTATTCCGCTGAATAACCAACCTAAAAACCTTTCTTTATCAAATTCAGATGTTCAGTTCTTTCTAAGTGTGTCTCCCATAACATAGCTATTTGCAGTCTACATTTTTTAATATAGTTCAGTACTGTTTTTGTTTTTGTATTTATCTGAGACCATTGGCATTTAAAGACATTACATAAAGGATCACTGCATTAAAAAATTGTTATTCCCACCTTTTATGTATAACATGTTTTGTGTTAAATGTCTATTTCCAGCTTTTGTGTTACATGCAAATAGTAGTTTTTGACATGTTGAACTTTATACAATTTTTCTTGTTATATCCATTTGAGCCTGTGTCACATCTTACAAAACTTTTTGTTGTATTGAAAGCCCTCAAAAAAAAAAACAAGCAAAAAAAAAAAAAACACATCCCCAATACCCCTTAAAACATATTAATTTAATACTAATGCAGAAAACTGTACATATTCAAGTACTGAAATTTTACCCCCCCCCCCAATAGGAGCAAAAGTCCCAAACTGACAGCCACACTCACCAGCATGAGTTAACCTGAAAGAAAGGTTAAACATGCTAAGACTTATAGCAACAACAACCAAAAAGAAAAATACCAGTGAGAAACAGCTCAACTTTCAAGAATTTAATAGACAAAAAGCTATCTCACTTCTCTTAGCGCCTCGGCCAATAGCCTTTACAGAGTAGAAAAAACAAGAAACACATTTAGAGTAATATATATAGTAAAAACCAATTAATACATTTGAACAATCAATTAATTATTCAATTATAAAATTTAAAACTTTAAAGTTACACTAGTCATATAAAACTGTGCCAATTACATTCCTTATTGAGTCCATAAGGACTTAAAGTGTTATATTTCATAATCAATACAGACTCCTTTTGTCTTAACACATTTTTTTGAAGAGTAACATTATTAAAATGTAATGGTACATGTTCTAAAATAGAAACTTTCATACATTCTAAATTGCCATTGCTAAGACTTATGTTGCAGCCTGTGCTTCTGCTAAGTGCTGCATGGATTTGTCTTTTCTTTATAGCTCTCCCAGCTGAGAAAACCCCTGAATGCTTACAGAGGACATTATGTCCTAGCCAGTTTCTCTTCTCAGTTTTTTTCCTTCAGCCACTCACTCGCCACCAGCCTGTAGCCAGTTACTCTTTATGAGATTGTTTCCATGGAAACCTGAATACCAGCTGCAGAATTGCTACTGATCATACATGTATTTGCTAGAAAAAAGCCTCATACTATTGAATATTCTTTTCCATTTACTTGCTTACTCCTATAACTTGTTACTAAATCAGTCTAAGGTCCTTAATCCAGTCATTTTCCCATGGAAGAATGAGAAAAAGAACATTACTTTTTCTTTTGGCATGCTCTTTCAACCAGGCTTTTTTCATTGCATAGCCTGCATTTCTTAAGACTGAACAAGAAGAAAGAGAGAAGGGTAAAAGAAAAAAAAACAGCATTACTCGCTTACAATCTCCATTGCACATAAAAATAACTGAGAAAACTTTATAGCATGCAAAGAAAACCATACACCACAAAAATAGTGCTAGTAAGAAAAACAATTCTTTACTTAGTTAAGTTTCTTCCTCCTCTTCCCCTCCCTAAAGCACTTTTGAACATTAATGAAATGAAGTAGGGCATATGCTTTGGAGAACCCACAAGTCCAACAAATTCTGAAAAATCCAATATTTCCAGATTTTCTTGTTCTCTCATTTCACACACACATAATTATTGCATTGTAATCCCACATTAAATTACTGGTTTTATCACTGTTCATCTGTCTCCCAAATCTTGTCTGCTTAAATTGCAATGTACTTTCATAGGTGTGTACTTGCTAATGGCCCTGGGGCCTTTACAAGCCTATAAAAGAACAAAAACTGCAGTAGACCACGTCCATTAAACCAAAAAAAAAAAAAACAGTAAAATAAGAAAAACTAACAATAGATACATTTAAATAATTTAATGAAACAAAGCTTTCGTTTCCCCTTCTTCGGTGTATGAACAAGTGAATACAAAATCGATCATTTATATTAAAAGCATGACACAACCCACCAATCAAGATACTAAAATAATTAAACAACCAGTTAAGAAACATCATTTGTTTCTTCTGTATGATCGGCTTTAGGCTGACTGCCCCATTCAAGCCTGGTATATTATCTGCATTCAACTCTAAGATCCATGCAAATTCAGCATTTTCTAAGTTATTATTCATAATACCCCCTCTTATATTCTTATACAGGCTTTTAATTACCCTAAATCTAAAATGATGTCTAGTCCCTTTTTCAAACGCATGTTTGGTCAGAGCATTTGTCTCTAGGTTCCTATTAATGGCAGACTTATGTTCTATAATAAGCTCCTTTAACATCCTGGAACATTTTCCTACATAAAATACTGAGCACAGTGTGCAAGTAGCCAAATAAGCTGTGTGTGTTGTAGTGCAATTAGCATAAGTAGCAAAATTATAACATTTCTAAGTAATAGGGTGTATGAATGTAGGATCCGTATTAATGTCTTTACAACAACTACATCCATGACAAGGAAATGTGCCTCTCCTTGTACTAGTTTGCCTACTGCTCGCCTTTTTTAATTCATTGTGACAGAGTCTAGATTTTAAATTTCTTTCATTCCTATAAGTTAGTCTTGGATGGTTATATAAGATGTTTCTTAATTCAAGCATAGTTAAAAGTACATTCCAGTATTTTCTAATAATATTTTCTACATCTTGTGTTCTATTATTGTAGGTCAAAATATATCTTAACTTATTCTCAGTATCATTATGTCTGGAAGAGTTATTCATCCCATTTTCATACTCAGGGTAGTTAAAATAGGGAGCCGTGTTCCCATCTCTTTCCCTTAGAACTCCTTCCATCACTTGATGTACTAACTCCAGTGGGTAGCCCCTACTTACAGATTTAGAGGCCAACTCATTCATTTGTTGTCTTTTAGAGTCTTCTTCAGTATTTACCCTATTTATTCTAGAGAATTGGCTTTTTACAATGCCTTTAAATATGTGCACAGCATGCATGCTAGTCCTATGTGTATATCTATTTGCATGTACTGATTTTTTATATACACTAGTTTTTATACCATCATCCTTTATCTCTAAGGTAATGTCTAAATAATGAATCAACTGAGTTGAATATGTCATTTCAAAACTTAAAAAATTGGTAGTGTTATTTAAACATTCTACAAAATCCGTCAAACCTGTCTCATCACCTTTCCACAACAAAAAGCAGTCATCAACAAATCTTTTATAAAAAAGCACATTTGAATTGATGAAACCTTCATTACTATAAATATACTTCTTTTCCCATTGATTGAGTACTAAATTAGCATAGGTATTGGCCATGGGAGGAGTACCCATGGGCCACCCCTGATGTCTGTAAATACAGTACCTCATCAAATAGAAAGATATTATTAGTTAGAGCAATTTCTATAATAGAACAAATAGTCTCTATTTCATTGTGTAATAGGTTAGTTTCTAGATTTAGAAACTCTCGTATCGCATCCACCCCATAATGGTTTGGTATTACAGTGAATAGAGATTTCATGTCTAAACATACAAATAGGAAATAAGTACTCTCATAGTCATTAAACCAGACAGCTAATTGTCTCAGAAAATCAGCTGAATCCTTGATATAACTTCTACAAGTGGGTAAATATTTACTCAACTTGTCTTGCACATAAATTGACATTGGCTCAGTTACCCAACCCCTCCTTGAGATTACAGGTCTCATGGGAGGGTTGGTTAGGGATATTTGTGGATCTTTGGTAGTCCATAGATAAATGGTACAATGAGACTTGACACAATAAAAAAATTGTATAAATCAATTGTTATATCATTTTGTAGCTGCATCTCAGATAATGCTATATTTATATTAGAGATGCATTTTCTTACATGCCCAAAATCAATTCTTAAAAATGTTGCATCATTGTTTAAAAATTCACACATGCGGTTCATATAATCATCTTTGTTAAATGAAATAATCGCCCCTCCCTTGTCAGCTTGCTTAATAATTAATCCATGTTCACATTCTAACATTTTAAGGGCTTCACTTTCTTTCCTAGACAAGTTAAAAAACTTTTGTGGTCGGGTTTTTACATATAACCATCTAATTTTTGCTTCACTCAAATCACGAAAAGCAGAGACAACAGGTAAGCTATAAGGGATAAATGTACTTGATCTCTTACAATGCAACCTGAGCCAGAATCTTTAAACAATAATTTTAAATTTAAATTCTTTATGAATAACTTTAAATCAATAAGGGCAACTGAAACCCTATTAGTCCCACTTGGTATAAATTGCAGACCTTTTTCGAAAATGTTTTTAACCTCTGCGGTTAGTGAATATTTTGATAAATTCAAAATATTCCCCATTACAATACCTATTTTGGTCGCATTATTTTCTTGAAGCCTTGAGGACTGTTGTTGCTTCATTTCAGCAACTGCGAGCATTGTCCCGACCTTCCTCTCGAACATGACCTGGATCTCTGTTCCACTTTCTCTCGGGTAGCTTCAAAATCACAGCCTTGATTAGCCTTAAAAAAATCTTCCTTCTGCTTAGTTGTCGCGTTAGCGCTTGTATTCATGGAAGTAAAGTTGTTTAATGAACTTGTATCAAGGGTCTGCGACTGTTGACTGTCTTGTAGACTCTGAGCGTGCTCCGATTGGTTGCGTATAACTTGCTGAGCACCAATCACTAACTTTGCTTGCAATACAGATGATTCGCCAGTAGCCACAGTTCTTTGCACCTCATTTGCTGAGGAACCACCAATGACACGGTTTGAATTCGATAACAGTGATTGGTTTCCTTGCCCATTAGTCTCTCCAGGATTGGTCACATCCATCTTTTCGCCACTAAAACTATCAAGGAGATTTAAAGTTCTCTTTGTAACTTTCTTTATTATGTTATTAGACTGGTTAGTCGGCCAAGAAAAAAATTTGATCATTTTTAAAATCATTCAAATCTCTACTTAGTTTGCATTTCTTCGTGTTTTCAAGGTGACATTTGCTCTTAGGTTGCTGACTTACCTGAGTTATTTCACAAGGTTACAGGGAGATCTCTTTTTTTTTTTATTTCTCCAAGTCTTTTGGGTTTCTAATACCATGATGGGAATGGACCCCATTTCGAAGGAAAAGTATGATTAAAGTTCATGAAATTAGTATTGTTTCAATCTTTGATGTCAGCCAAAAGTAATCTACGGAGCACTCAAAATGTGCCCAGCAATGACTCCTGCAATTCGTATGGAGTTGCATGGATTGGTAACATATCTAAATACGATTGTAGATTATTTTTTGTAAGGTCCATTGCTCCTACTACTATTGGAACTGTCTGGTTATCTTTCTTCCACATTGCTCTCGTTTCTGCCTGATATTTTATGACTTTGTGTCTCTCTGTACGTAAGACACTGTAGTCACTGGGTGTGGCGATTTCAATGAGCAATGCTACTTTTGTCTTCTTTTCTTGGGCCACTGTATCCGGTTTTCTAGCATCTATCTTTTCAACTGTTGGTAATGGGTAGTCCCATGTGATATAAACTTCATCATTTTCTATGATGCTTTGTGGCTCATGTTTCCAGTGTTTTTCAGCCACTTCAGTACCATAATGTTTGCACAACCCCCAGTGCAACAATCTTGCCACATTATTATGCCCTTCAGTATGCAGTCCTTCTGTCATTACTATATCGCAACCTGCTACAAGGTGTGCAGCTGTTTTCCAATTCAGTTTTACAAAACCTACATTTGTCTGTTTTTCCATGTTCAATGGACTTTGTAAACCAACGTGTATGTAGCCCACTATCTTGGGCTGCCAATATTAATCTTTCATCTCTTGGTTTGAATTCGTCTTTCCTTAACCATTCCTGCGTTCGTTCCTGATCAACACAAGGTTCTTCCAGAAGTCTTCTGTACTTGCAACTATATTTATGCTTTTTCCACATTTCTTGCCTTCTCATCTGGTCCTTCACCTTATATTCTCTCTTTTGTTTTTTTTGGCACATTCAGTCGCTTGCTGTCTGATTTTTATCCACTTCTGATTTGATTTCCATTCCTGCTTGATGCCTATATGCCTCTGTTAAATTAAGTAGAGAAGTCATCTTAGATTTATTCTTCTCATGTTTCAAAACTTTCACTACATTTGGGTCTTGTGACATCAGCAGATGTGTGGAGTCCCACAATTGCAGATCTATACATATAATCAGTTTCAAGGAGGCCCATCCCTCCTTCAGAACGGGGAATATATAATCTTGGTGTGCACTGATTTTTTTTTAATCTTTTGGTTAGCATGAAGCATCCTTCTTGTTTTCCTGTCTTAATCTATCAACACACTTTGGGGGCTGGTCAATCACTCCAAAACTGTAACAAGAAGAGCAAATTGGTTTATAGCTTGAATTTTGTTCCCAGGTGTCAGTGCTGTTTTCAGGATTCATTTAAGTCTTCTGAAATACTCCTTACTAAGTTTTATTTGCATTAGTTTGTGTTTTATTGTTGATCCTTCATCAGTTCCCAAGTATTTATACACTCCCTCTTGCTCAAGTTTTTTTATATTACATTCTTGTCCCAAACTGATGTTTTCCTGACGTTGCAGTTTTCCTGCTTTAAAGGTTGTGTTTGCACATTTATCGAGACCAAATGACATTCTTATATCATCTGAAAAAGTTTTGACAACTTGCAGTTGTGCTTTCAGTTCCTCATTTGATGAGCTCTACAGTTTTAAATCATCGACTGAGAGAAGATGAGAAGTTTTTACACTATTGTTTTCTAGGAACTAAATTATAGCCATGGCCTAAGCTGTTAAGTAGACAGCTTAATGGGTTAAGGGCAAGGCAGAATAGCAGTGGTGACAGTCACCCTGGAATACCCCCCTTTGAATTTTTATCCCTGGGAGAATAATTTGTCCTTTATCATGGCTTAATTGCAAAATGGTCTGCAACAGTTTCATAGTCACTGTAATGTAGTGGATCAGTGCAGAGTGTATCTTATACATTTTTAAGTACACTTTTATGCATGAATGTGGGATACTATCAAATGCTTTTTTGTAGTCAGTCCATGCCATACTTAGATTCTTCCTGTTTTTACAGTTCTCCACTATGACTTTAACAACAAATGATCCTTTGTTCCATATGACATTCTTTTATTGCCCTTTTGTTCTTCTGCCATAATCGAGTTTTCTTCTAAATAACTGAAAGAGCTAGGAGATGCTCTCCAAGGTTCAGTAGCTGAAAGGGCATCAGAAAAAGTTTCCTGTCAGCTCTCTACCTTAAATTCTGTGGTCAACTCCTCCATGAGACTGATGTCTTATGCAGCGGGTATTGCGAGTAGAGCAGCGGGTTCAGGAATTTCCTTAAGGAGACATTCCAAGGGCACACTAACCAGGTGTGAACAGGAAGGAAAGACTGTCTTTGCTGTAGGAGTCCATTTTTCCTTACCTACCAGACCTTACCCAAAGGTCAGAAAAGTAGTGGGAAAATGTGGTTTTGAAAATCCCAGAGACCTTTCCAGAATCTTCCCCCAGGGGCAAAGAGGGGAACTGCTAATGGAAGACGCCAACCACGTGGCAGAGGGGGACTGCAGAATCAGGGCAACTGGGAATCTTTCTTTGGTAAGCCTTTTCAATGCTCCTGAATGGAGGCCCGCCTGTCCATCTCTGGAGGCAGTCGGGGTCTGCTTGTCTTTGTACCCAATAGCCTGGCTGACAATAACAAAAGACAAGTGGGTACAAAGCATCATATCCAGAGGTTACTCCGTACCCTTTTTTCTCCCTCTCGGACATCCCACCCCATCAAAGGGAACAGGCAACTCTAGAAATTCAAAAGTTGCTAGACAAAAGGGTCATCCGAACAGTCCCCACAGGTCAAATACGATCCAGAACTTTACTCAAGGTTCTTTTTAGTTCCAAAGAAAACGGGACTGCAGACCAATTCTGGATCTCAGCAACTTAAACAAGTCTGTAAGAAAGTCCAAGTTCCAGATGGTAACACTGCAGTCAATACTCCCATTCTTGGGACAAGACAATTGGATGTGCTTGATAGACCTCCAGGATGCCTACTACCACATAAAAATGGACAGGCGATCCAAGAGACATCTGCACTTTCGGTTAGGAGCCAGCCATTACCAGTTTCGGGCTCTGCCTTTTGGCCTCACTACAGCCCCCAGTGTGTTCACCAAATGTATGGCAGTAGTCGCAGCTCACTTAAGACTCCTAGGATTCCGAGTGTTTCCATATCTAGATGATTGGCTCCTAACTGCCACCACAGAGCATCTACTAACAAAAGTGAGAGAGACTTCACCTTGCATCTCTGCTCTCAATTAGGGATCACAGTAAACTATGAAAAGTCTGCCTTGCTGCCCTCTCAGAGTATCATTTTTATAGGAGCAGAACTAGATACAACTAAGATGATGGCCAAACTCCGTCCAGAAAGGGTACAAGTTCTACAACAAGTTTTAAATCATCTTTCCAAGAAAACGGCGCAAGCAAGGACAGTTCTAAAAGTCTTGGAGACCATGTCCGCAGCAATAACCTTGATCCCATTAGCACGGCTGCACATGAGAATTCTCCAGTGGCTACTGTCCACTCAGTGATAAATGCAGAGACTACCTATGTCTCACAAGATATTGGTAATGTAATCTTGCAAAAAAGACCTTTGTTGGTGGCTTTACGCCACTCAGGTGACGCTAGGTCGACCCTTTGTACTTCCCCAACCATTAGCCACAGTGACCACGGATGCTTCTCAGATAAGGTGGGTGGGGCATTATCTGGGAAAGACAGTCCAAGGCACTTGGCAGGATCACGAAGCTCATTTGCACATCAGTGTCCTAGAGATGAGAGTGGTGCTTCTTGTGTTGCATGCATTCCAGGAATCTGTTCCTCTGGGAACTATTGCAATACAGACAGACAGCATGTCAGTTGTGTGGTACATAAACAAAGAGGAACCAGATCTTACCCCCTTTGCCAGGAAGCCCTGAGAGTATGGCAGTGGGTGACCTCCTCCCAATGCTTTCTGATGGCAACACACATCCCCGGAAAATCCAACGTGATAGCAGACAGACTCAGAGCGATTCTGATGCCTCACGAGTGGTTCCTAAAACAGGAAGTAGTGGAAAAGATTTTTCGCAAATGGGGTCAGCCTTGCTGCAACCTTTTTGCCACATCAATGAATGCCAAATACAACAGCTACATTGCCTTTATCCCACCTCCAGGGGATTCACCAAGGGATGCACTTGTACACAATTGGCCCTCGGGTCTCCTCTATGCCTTTCCTCCCTTTCCATTGATACCCAAAGTTCTTCAGAAAGCCAATTGCTTGGGAAGGGATTTGACACTCATCGCCCCTTACTGGCCTCATCAGATCTGGTTCTCCTTCCTGTGGCCTTAACTTCAGGAGGAGCCTTGGGTTTTGGACCCAGTTCTGGACCTTCTGACTCGTGCATCAGGAATGCTCCATCCCTTTCTTCAATCCCTCAAGTTGACAGCTTGGCTGCTCCAATTCCAGCCATAGCCAGCCTCCCTAACCTTTCTTCTTGAGTAAAACAAATCCTTATTTCTTCTCATAAAGCTTCAGCGAGAAAGATATATACAAATGGAAAAGATTTTCTTCATGGGCTTCAAATAATCACATTGATCCTTTTTCTGCCACAGTAACTTCCATTCTAGAATTCTTGGCAAAACTGTTCAGTGAAGGGGCAGCCATAGCTACAATTCGAGTTCAGTTAGTAGCAATATCCAGTTTCCATTTAGGTGAATCAGGTCTCAAAATTATATCTCACAGACTATGCAAAGCCTTTCTTAAAGATACCTTTTTATTAAGGCCACCTGTTAGAGACCCTCCAGCACCATGGGACTTAAATTTTGTCTTATCCCGTCTAGTTTTTCCCCCGGTTGAGTGAGTATCATACCTGCAATCTCAGATTTTTGTCTAGGAAAACTATTCTTTTGATAGCTATCACTTCTGCTTAGAAGGGTGTCAGAGCTACATGATTTTCCACAGAGACAGGGTATCCTTATGAAAAAAAACATGCTTTTTACCCAAAGTATGTTCAGACTCTAATTTGAACCAATTCATAGAGCTACCAGTGTTTTTCCCTAACTATGAGAATAAGGCAGAATAAATGCTGCACCAACTAGATGTACATAGACAATTATGCTTCTACTTATACAGGACTAAGGACTTCAGAAAATATGACCAACTATTTGTATCCTTTTCAGATTTAAGGAAAGGTGCTCCAGTTTAAAAAGTGACACTTTCAAAATGGCGCTCAGATTGTATAACCTTCATTTACAAATCTCAAAACAAAGATCTTTCCCATAAAATAAAAGGTCATTCTACAATGGCAATTGCATCCTCTTCCTCCTTTAGGGCTAGACTGCCCATTGATACTATTTGTGTTGCAGCAACATGGGAAAGACCACATACCTTTATCATTCATTACAAAGTCGACTTGGCCTGCAGGAACAGGGCCTCCTTTGGTTCCACAGTTCTGAAGAATATTCTCCTTTGAGCCACCCAAGAAAGATGGTGCTGGAAACGCTGTCCCAACCTGCTAAGAATGAAGGTGAGCTAGGACAACATCACATCAAGAAGTTATGCACTCACCATAACGTTCCATGTGTGTTGTCCATCTCACCTTCATTCTTACATCCCACCTTTTGCTCCTGGAAGACGGAGTTGATACAGTTGGCTACTAGTGTTCTCTGACCTTCTTGATTGCTGTATTAAGCTATCTTTAGTTTGTCATGCCTTTGTATAGCTGCAAACAAGATCTGGGGAGCTCCCCAAGTGCATGATGGGATAGGGGATAGCCTCAAGCTAGTGAAAGACCTCAAGCTGGTGTATAAGGCCAAGTCAGATCCGAGGATCGGATCTGAACCCAACCTGCTAAGAATGAAGGTGAAATGGACAACACACATGGAACGTTACGGTGACTACATAACTTCTTTTTTTATGCATTCTGAAGCCATTGTCAAGTCTGCTTATCAGAAATTCTAACCTTTTGTGCCTGGAATGAGTGCATTTTCAACTCCTTCACTACACTGAGTAATGTAGTTTTTGCACCTAAAGGATTTTATTCTAAGAATAAGTTATTTTTAAGTTGCCTTAATCAAAACTTAATTTTACAAATTTTAAAATTTTTCACAAGGTATGCAACTTTTTCTTTTTTTCTGATAAGCTTAAGCCTATTTCCTCATAACTGATTTCTATATTATAGGATAATTATTAATAGTTGACTTTAAGGTTGAAATTCAGTCATTTAAATGTCAGTTGCTTAAATTTTTTTTTTTAATTTGTATTTCAGTTTAAGACTGGAAGTATCATGATTCCCCTAGAAGGTAAATGTTTTTAATATATTTCTGTTAATTAAACTGTGTTTAAGTTTCATTATTAGTCAATTGCATGCAGCTTGAGTTGCCAGATAAAGCTGTAGAAATGGTTACTTAAAAGTTCTGGGGATAAGAATGTTGCTTTTTTTAATTTTACATGTATATTGCAGCAGACTTTTATTTTAATAAGAGATAACAGATCCTTTGAATATGTATATGTATATATATATATATATATATATATATATATATATATATATTACAGTGTTCTGACTGGATAATGTGGATAGCCTAGAGTTCTTACCTATTTCCAACTCATACATCCTTTGCTTTACTAGGTGTATCCGAGTGCCATCTGTGTATTGCCTGACATTCAGCACCAATTTGTTGCATGCTTGACTCCATGCGCATCAGCTATACATAAGCATGGGTTGATGTAATTGATGGGAGGTATGGAGCTACTGCTTTTGTGGCTTGTTATGTGGAGTCTGTGGGCTTTGAGGCCCTTATATCTGAAACAAATAAGGATAGTGATTCCTCCTTACGCTTAAGGCCCATAATGAACAACCACAAGCCTCCTAAGGTCTACTGTGGACTGGACTATGTCTACCATTCCTTTCTCTTGTAAGCATCTTAAGTATTTGGGGAAGAAGAGTCATCTTAGGTCATCTTCCTGTATACCACTTACCAGGAATGCTATCTCTACAGCCTGTAGGCTCTTGAAGTATATTTCTGCATCTCATATAAAAGCCAGTGCTTTTACATAAGCCTTAGCAGTTTGAATGTATTGAGATCCTGACCCAGACGTCTTCTGGCTAACACCTATTTGATCTTTTTAGTTCAGCATAGGAGTGAGAGACCACAGCAAGTTGACATTTTGCAAACAGATGAGGAGTCCAAAACTTTGGACAGAATGGGAAGATAGTATTTTCTTCTTCTTCTCCATTATTGTCTGCAGACCACAACTTTTTGTGTTACCTGTTCAGATGTTCTTCATGTTTCACTGTTGCAGTCATCACATTTGGGTTATCTGCCTGCAGGTAGACCTCAGTTGGCCTGAATACCAGGGTCTTGGGATTTCTGTGTCAGATGCTGTCGCTTCTTCCATGACGTCAGAATGTCATGGGTATAGAACATGCAGCCGACGCCATTACATCAGTCTTTCTTGCCGTGCAGTGTCCAAAACAGAAGCAAGTTTGCAAGTGCCGGTCGGCCACCTCCTGAAATTTTCATTTTTCGAGTTTCAGACCTGAAGTCTTCTAAAAGATAAGTACCTCGTTGGGGATCCTTTTTTCTTGCTCTAACCGATGTCAGAAAAAGTTAATAATTGTCTTGCCTGTGGAAAGCAAATACCTCAAAGAGATTTTCATTCTTACTGCACCATCTGTTAAGGCCCGGACCACGATATTCCTCACTGTCAGTTTTGTGCCTTGTTCAACGCCCGAACTATTCGTCGTCAGGCTATTTTTGTTACTAAATTCTTTTGCTCTTATTCTCGGCATTCCGAAATGGCTTCAATAAGCCATCCGACTACTGATCTTCTGAAAAAACGTAAGGATAAAGACAGAGAGAGACCGCATAGGCCCATACTCAGTGAGGCACCTTTGCAGCCCCTGATACCCGCTTCTACAGATTTGCAGGCCTCTGCTAAGACCCTTTCAGAGTCCGGTATGGCGCAAGTTGCTTCTTCTACTATGGAACCTGCGGATGTCTCTACCTTGGATGGGTCCAGAGCCGCTGTGCAGGTACCGGCTTCTGAGGGTGTATTCCAACGTTTTGATGTTCGTTTTAAACCAACATCTGTGTTTTTGACTAAAACTACCGAGTTTCTCAGGCCCAAAGTTTGCAGTTTGCCTAGAAAACCGAAGACGAAAGCGCATGCTCAAGCTCCCATGCCATGGAAACAAATACTTAGAATGGCTGAAGACCTAATAACTTTAATTAGTGGAAGCCAGCCTTCACCCTCTATAAGACAAAGGACTGATTTTCCTTCTGATGCTACAGACCATGAGCCTGATTACTCTGATCCCTCTGATTACCAGGACATTCCCTTATCTACATATGAGGTTTCAGAAGCAGAGAATTCCATCCCTTCTGCCTCCCCTCCAGAGGACTCTTCTTTTGGTGAAACCTTGCATACTTTAAGAGAGCATTTCCACTGGAAATGCCAGGACTACCCACAGTCCAAAAAGAGACTCAGAGAATTTTTAGACTTGCCTCAGCACAGGCCTCTAGCTATACCCCCTGTTCTGGAGATTGTAGATGATGTCTTCTTGGAATCCAGCCTTACCCCTGATACTTTGCCTGCAGTGGCCAGAAAACCTGACGGGTACTACAGAGTACCTAACTCCTACAAGTTTCTCTTTAAGAATCCTACTGCGGATCCAGAGACCATTTCCCAGAGACCTTAAGGCCAAAGTAGCCAAAAGCCCTACCCCTTTGGACAGGGACTCTAGGGCTTTAGACAGATGGGGTAAGAAGATATACACCTCTGCTACTCTAGCCATCAGGGCTTTAAATTGCCGGTTTCATATGTTAAAGTATCAGCAACATATTATGGAGCTAATTAAACAGAAAATGATGTTGATTCCTAATTGTGCAGACCATAAAGATTTATAAGAGTTAATGCATTCTGATAACCAAGTTGGAAAACATATTTTGCAATGTGGTTTTGATGCTTTAGAAGCATCTTGCAGGGCTGCTGTCACTGGGCCTGTTCTTAGAAGGCATGCTTGGCTTAAGGAACATATCTTGCCAGACTATGTCAAAGCAAAATTACTAGATGCACCACTAAATCAAGAACACCTGTTTGGCAATAAAGCAGAAGTTGTCAAAAAGATGGAGGAAAAAGCTAAATCTATGCAAACTGTTAAGTATTTCCTACAGGTACAGCCACCTAGATTAAGTAGACATTGGCCTTCTAAAAACTGGTCCTTTCCAGTCCCTCCCAGACCTTCTCAGTCCTAACCCAGGGGCAGCATACCACCACGATTACAGTTTCACGGTATGCACAGATCTAAGCAATGGAGTGCTCCCACCTCTAAAACAGGGAGTAGTAAGCCAACATCCTATGGTAAAATCTCACGCTAACTTATCCTTAATTCTTCCAAGTCTTGCCCAAGTACTTGCACCCTTAGGAGGAAAACTTGCCCCACATGTAAAAAAACTGGGTGTACATTACCCAGGACAGATGGGTCTTGAACACTGTATCCCAGGGATACAGATTCTACTTCCACTCACTGCCAACCCCAAGCGGATGGCCAGACCTTCCCCCAAACCAGTGGGCAGAGGCCCAAAAGCAAGTACTTTCTCTTCTCAGTATCAAGGCTATTCGACCTGTCCCAGTAGAGCATAGGGGACAAGGTTTTTACTCCAAACTGTTTCTGGTCCCCAGGAAAGAAAACTCTTGGTACCCTATCCTGAATCTGTCTATTCTCAACACCTTCCTGGTGGTTCCAAGGTTCAAGGTGCTTACTCTCCAACAGCTGCTTCCTGTGCTAGCCACCCTAGACTTAAAAGAAGCTTATCTGCACATCCCCATAAGGGAATCTTGCAGGAAATACCTATGTTTCAGAGCAGGTTCTATGCATTATCAATTCTCTGTACTTCCCTTTGGCTTATCTACTGTGCCTAAGGTATTCACAAAATGCCTAGCTCCAGCCATTGCATATTGCAGGCAGAGAATAATTCAAATTTAGACATGCTTGCACGGTTGCCTGATTCAGGCGGACAGTCAGGAATTGCTACTCCAGGACGTGACATTTGTAAAGAGACTTCTAACTTCACTGGGGTACACCATCAATGAAAAGAAATCACTTCAGGTACCCAACCAACAGATTGTATTCCTGGGAGCAAGCTTGAACACAACTTCCCAGATGGCATTCCTCACTCCAGAAAAACAAATGTATTTGACAAAACTACTTCAATCTACTGGCCATCAGAACCCAGATATCTGCAAGAAAAATACTGCAAGCCCTAGGGTTCATGGCCTCTTGCATTCTACTAATTCCATATGCAAGACTGCATATGACGAAACTTCAGTGGTACTTAAAAAGTCTCTGGTGTCAACTTTCTCAGGACCTGGAAACAATGATTCCTATCATTCCTTGCCTAAGGGCAGAGTTTCTTTGGTGGGCACAGGCCTGCTACCACAACAAAGGACTCCCTTTCACTCTACCCCCTGCTGCCCAGACCCTAACAACAGATGCATCAGACTATGCATGGGGGGCTCACATGGCAGGACAAGGTATTCAAGGCAAATGGAGCCCAAAGCAAATGCACCTGCATATCAATTAAAAAGAAATGTTAGCTGTACAGAATGCCCTGACAGCCTTTAAACACCTTATTCTTCCAGGGAAACTATTGATAAAGACAGACAACTCCACAGTTATGTGGTACATAAACAAGCAGGGGTGAACCCATTCCTACCCACTCTGCAGGTTAGCCATGGCTCTGTGGGACACAGCCTTGAGTAATCAAGTGCACCTGCAAGCTCAGTTCTTGCCAGGCAAACTAAATTCACTGGCAGACGACTTAAGCAGAAATCTAATGGACCCGCACGAGTGGAAACTGGAACCCAAATCATTCAAGCTGCTGATCCACAGGTGGGTGGGGGGCATCACAGGTGGACCTCTTCGCTTCCCCTCAGAACTTTCAGTTGAGCAAATATCGCACCAGAACTCCCCACAGCCAAGCATGAAAAGTGGATGCTCTGTCCTTTACATGGGAAAACCTTTCTCCCTCTGCCTCTCCTCTCAAAGGTTCTACTAAAGATCAAACAGGACAAGCCAAGGACAATCCTGATTGCACCAGACTGGCCATGCCAGCACTGGTACCCACCTTTATGCAGTCTGACAGTACTGCCACCTTGGCACCTGCCTCTGACCCCCTCCCGGCTGTCGCAGCAGGAGGGCCAGATTCTGCTTCCTCAGTTACAAACCCTGAACCTAGCAGCCTGGTTCATCCCCTGAACCCTCAGTAAACAGGTGCTGGATGTCTTCCTGGAGGCAAAAAGGCCTACTATTAGAAAATTCTATTCAGAAAAGTGGAAAAGATACTGTTCTTGGAGCCAGTCTCAAGGAATGGACATAAATGTGCCCAGCCTACCTCATATACTAGATTTACTTAACAGAAATGTTCCACAAAGGCTATCCTTCTCTTCAATTAAGATTCATGCCTCTGCCATCTCAGCTCATTATAATACTGAGCCACCCCCTCATCTCTCATCCTGTGGTCAAATAGTTCTTGAGAGGAGCCAGAAATTTAAGACCCCCCCAGGAGAGTTCCCACTCCAGCCTGGGACCTTAACTTTGTATTGGAAAAAACTCATGCTTCCACCCTTTGAACCTGCTGCTTCAGCAGAGTTAAAATTCCTCTCCAGGAAAACAGCTTTTATTCTAGCCATCATTTCAGCAAGAAGTGTGTCTGAATTGCAAGCCCTTATGGCTGTGGAACCCTTCATTATCTTCCATGTGGATAGGGTTCCCTCAGGACTAACACATCATTTATGCCAAAGATGGTATCTAGTGTGGCTTTAAACCAATCCGTTCATTTGCCAGCCTTTTTCCCTAATCCTCAGAATACAGGGGAAAGGATCCTGCACACCCTGGATGTGCACAGGCAGCTTAGGTTCTATCTGGACAGGTCTAAACCTTTCTGAAAATCTGACCAGCTGCTAGTCAGTTTTGCTACAGGGGCAGAGGGCAAACCATTTCTACATGACTAGCACACTGCATCCATTTCTGCTGCAAACATCATGGGAAACCTGTCCCACAGGGGGTCAGAACACATTCCACTAGGGCTACGTCAACCTCTACAGCATTTCTCAGGGGAGTCTGTGCCAGGGACATCCTGGAAGCTGCAACCTGGAGCTTCTGTACACACCTTCACCAAGCATTACCACTTCCCTATCTTTTCTAAATCCAGAGCTAGATTTGCTACAGCAGTCTTACAGGGCCTGCTTGCCAGCCCTAATGCTTCTTGACTGCCTCCACCCATCCTCAGCTTTGGGAATCAACTCAAATGTGATGACTTCAGCAGTGAAACATGAAGAACATAGTACATATGTGTACACATCATAAATGTAGATGTTCGAGTGTATTCACTGTTGCAGTCCTGGATGTTCTTCATGTTTCACTGTTGCAGTCATTACATTTGGGTAATCTGCTGGCAGGTTGCCCTCAGTCGGCCTGAATTCCAAAGTCTTGGGTCCTGTGTCGGTTGCTGTCTCCTCTTCCATGACGTCAGGTCATCAGGGGTGTAAAACATGCAGCTGACGCCATTTTATTTAGTCTTTCTTGCCGCGTGGTGCCCGAAGCAGAAGCATTTCACAAGTGCCGGTCTGCCGACTACTGAAATATTCGAATTTGAGTTTCAGAACCGAAGTCTTCACTAAAGTTAAGTACCCTGTTGGGGAAACTTTTTTCTTGTTCCATACCAATGTCAGAAAAAGTTAATAATTGTATTACTTGTGGGAAGCAAATACCTCATAAGCATTTCCATTTATACTGCATTCCTTGCCTAGGCCCTGATCACAACATGCCTGGCTGTTGGTTTTGTACTAGATTTAACCAACGCACTATTAAGCGTTGGTATATTTTTGCCTCAAAGTGTTTTGGAAACAGATTTAACTACCCAGAAATGTCATCAGATAGCAATCCGACTACCGGAGTACATAAAAAAATGCAAAGAAAAGGACAGAGAAAGGCAGTCGAGATCCAAAACCAATGACGAAGCTTCTCCTAAGCCAGTCACCGGTTCACTTAGTGAGGTGCTTTCGCAGCCCCTGATACCCGCTACTTTCGAGTTGCAGGCCTCTACCGACACCCATGTGGAGTCTGGCATGCCGCAAGATACTCAAGGTATTGGACTGATGGATGTATCTCCTTCGGATGGGTCTGGAGCCGCTGAGCAGGCACCGGCTTCTGAGGGTGTATTCAGACCTCAACGTTTGTATATCAAACTGACAGCTGCAAAACCAAAGAGAAAAGCAACTTCTAAAACTAAAAAACCGACGCATGGGCCACGTGCACAGGCCTCTATGCCTAAAAAAACAGATGATCAAAATGGCTGAAGACCTTATATTCAGGGGTACCCCATCCCCCTCCAGATAAGAGGCCTAGGCAAGACACTAATTACGATTCTTCAGATCATGTTTCTATTTCTTCTGATCAGGAATTATCTATACCTCCCTATGAGGATTCTGATGCAGAGGAGTCTATACCATCTGCATCTCCTCCTGAGGATTATTCATTTGGGGATACCTTGCATACTTTGAGGGAGCATTTTCACTGGGAGAGTCAGGATTTCTCAGAATCATAAAAGAGGCTCAGGGAATTCCTTCTTCTTCCTCAGCACAGGCCTTTAGCCATTCCCCCTGTTTTATACATTGTGGATGATGTGTTTTCGGAGTCAAGCTTGACCCCTGACTCCTTACCTCCGGCTCCCAGTAAGCCTGACAGATATTACAGGGTCCCTGACTCACATAGATTTTTATTTAGAAACCCTGCTGCTGATCCTGAAACTATTTCACAGGGTCCAAAGGGTGTTAAGGCCTCAACAACAAAAAATCCTACCCCCTCTGACAGAGATTCAAGGGCACTGGACAGATGGGGAAAAAATGGTTTATACATCTGCAATCTTGGCAATCAGAGCCTTAAACTGTCAATTTCATATGCTTAAGTATCAACAACATGTTATGGAATTGCTGAAACAGAAAATGATGTTGATTTCTGAATGTGCAGAAAATAAAGAATTGCAGGAATTTTTGCATGCAGCTGAACAGGTTGGAAGGCATACTTTGCTATGTGGTTTTGACTCCTTAGAGGCCTCCTGCAGGGCCGCAGTTACTGGATCTGTGATTAGGAGGCATGCCTGGCTAAAGGAACACAATTTGCCTGACCATGTTAAAACTAAATTGCTAGATGCCCCTTTACAGCATGATACTCTGTTTGGTATTAAGGCAGAAGAGGTTTTAAAGAAAATGGAAGACAAAGCTAAGTCTGTGCAAACTGTTAAAGACTTCTTACAAGTGCAGCCACCAAGATTCAGTAGACACTGGCCTACAAAGAATTGGTCATTTCCTGTGTCAGACAGAGCTCAAAGGGGAAAATCCAGATGCCCTAAGGGTTCCAGATACCAGGCACAAGATTCATACAAGTCAAATCAATGGGGCGCTTCTACCTCCAAATCTGGAGGAGATAAAGTGCAAACCTACAGAAAACAGTCTCAATGACTTCCCTGTGCCTACACCCTTAGGGGAAAATTAGCACTTTTTGCTCAAAATTGGCAGTTAAATAACCCAGGACAAGCGGGTACTAAACATAATATCAGAGGGATACAGATTCCATTTCCACACTCTGCCAATGGCAAATGGTTATCCAGATCTGCCAAAAAATCAATGGGCAGAGGCACAGAAACAGATTACTTCCCTCATGGATATGGGGGCCATTCAGCCAGTACCAGAACAGGAAAAATGACAAAGTTTTTACTCAAGACTGTTGTTGGTACCCAGAAAAGACAAGGCCTGGCAGCCAATACTGGATTTATAAATTTTGAACACATACCTAGACATTCCAAAATTCAAAATGCTGACTTCGCAGCAGCTTCTGCCCATGCTGGGCAAGAATGCTTGGCTGGTGACATTAGACCTAAAAGAGGCATACCTGCATGTCCCAATAAGACAATCGTGCAGAAGATGCCTCAGATTCAAGGCTGGCTTAATGCATTATCAATTCTCTGCACTGCCCTTTGGCTTATCTACTGCGCCCAGGGACTTCACAAAGTGCTTGGAGCCAGTAATTGCATTTTGCAGACAAAGAAGTATACAAATATACCCTTACTTGGACGACTGTCTCATTCAAGCAGAGAGCAAGGACATTCTTCTTCAACACCTGGTGTTTGTGAAAAGGCTTCTAACATGCCTAGGGTACACGATAAAAATAAATCACAACTGGTACTCTCTCAAAAGATCACATTCCTGGGTGCAAGCTTGAATACAACTGCCAAGATTGCTTACTTCACGCCAGACAAGCAAAGGCAACAGACTGCTTACTTCAAACTGATGGCAACAAAAACCCAGTTATCTGCAAGACAAATTCTGCAGGCTTTGGGCTTCATGGCATCCTGCATCCTACTGATTCCATATGCAAGACTGCATATGAGGAAACTTCAGTGGTACCTAAAAAGTTTATGGAGTCAACATTCTCAGTCTGGAAACAATGATTCCTCTCATACCCTGCCTACAACAGGAGTTTCTATGGTGGGAAATGGCATGTCACCAAAACATGGGATGGGCCTTAAGTCTACCCCTTGCCAGCCAAACCTTAACAACAGATGCATCAGATTATGCCGGGGGGCCCACATGGCAGGAAGATGCATTCACAGCATATGGACCCCAAAACAAATGCATCTACATATCAACCAGAAAGAGATGCTAGCTGTTCAAAATGCCGTAACAGCCTTGAAGGACTTACTTCATCCAGGACAACTGCTGATAAAGATGGACAACACCATGGTCATGTGGTATATAAACAAGCAAGGGGGCACACACTCATAGCCCCTTTGCAGATTAGCCATGGCACTGTGGGGCACAGCTTTGACCTACCAAATACATCTTCAAGCTCAATTCCTGCCAGGAAAGCAAAATACTCTGGCAGACGATTTAAGCAGAAACCTTATGGACCCTCACAAGTGGAAACTAAATCCACAAGCCTTCAGCATGATAACAGAGAAATGGGGGGAGCCCAGACATAGATCTATTTGCCTCTCCTCAAAATTATCACTTGAAAAGATTCTGCACAAGGACTTATCACAGACAAGCATGGAAAGTGGACGCCCTATCCTTCAGTTGGAAAAAAACAGTTTACGCCTTTCCTCCTCTGCCTCTTCTTCCCAAGATCCTCCTAAAAGTTAGACAAGAGAAACCAAAGATGATACTAATTGCCCCGGACTGGCCCCGCCAATACTGGTACCCAGTCCTAAGGAACTTGTCTCAATACCCAGCTTGGACCTTACCTCAAAGACTTTTAACTACTGTCCCAGCAAAACAGATCCTGCACAATCAACTCCAGACACTGAACCTGGCGGCATATTTGATCATGTAGTTATACAAACAACTCCTCTCAGTAAAGCTGTGATGGATGTCATTTTGGAAGCCAGAAGACCTAGTACTAGAAAATTTTATGCTGATAAATGGAAGAGATTCTGTGCTTGGAATCTAGCACAAGAAACTGATACAGCAGAACCAAATATTCCTCAGATATTACAATACTTAACTGAGATGCTTGACAAAGGCCTATCTTTCTTATCAATTAAAATCCATGCCTCTGCCATTTCGGCTCATTACAGTACAGAGCCACCAATCTTTTCTCATCCTTTACTAAAGCAGTATCTTAGAGGAGCCAAAAATTTAAGGCCTCCTAGAAGATCATCATTACCTGCATGGGACCTCAATTATGTATTGGAAAAGCTCACCCTGCCTCCATTTGAACCAGCTGCTACCGCTGATATAAAGTTCTTATTATGGAAAACAGCTCTGCTACTAGCAATTACTTCAGCAAGAAGAGTTTCAGAGCTACAGGCCCTCATGGCTGTAGAGCTTTTTATCATATTTTACCCAGACAGGGTGTCTCTGAGGACAAATCCTACATTTATGCCCAAGGTGGTTTCCAGTGTGACTCTTAACCAAACAATTCATCTGCCAACCTTTTAGCCAAATCCGCAGAACAAGTGGGAGAGAATTCTGCATTCCTTGGACGTACACAGACAGCTTAGATTCTACTTGAGCAGGACTAAAGCTCTAAGAAAAACTGAGCAGTTACTAGTGACATATGCTGCAGGATCAGAAGGAAAGGCTATTTCAAAGCAGACAGTTTCAAAGTGGATAAGCCACTGCATCCGTTTCTACTACTTACACCATGGTAAACCTGTGCCCAAGGGCATTAGGTCTCATTCCATCAGAGCTGCAGCTACTTCAGCAGCCTTTCTCAGAGGAGTACCAACCAAAGACATTCTAGAGGCTGCTACTTGGAGTTCTTTTCACACCATCACAAAACATTATAATTTGCCTCTCTACTCTAAGTCCAGGGCAGGCTTTGCCACTGCAGTTCTGCAGGGCCTTATAGCCGCACCTAATGCTGTTTAGCACCAGCCTCCCAACCATAGCTTTGGGATTCTACCCAAATATAATGACTGCAACAGCGAAACACTAAGAACATAGTACAGTTGTGTACACTTACCATAAATGTAGATGTTCGAGTGTATTCACTGTTGCAGTCCAGGTTACCCGCCCACCATCCCCCAGTCATACTGGAGTTTATCTTTCCTTCTCTATCTTCTGCAACCTATGTGGTGTATTTGCTTGTAGATGAAGGTAAAGTTTATATTGATGCATGTATATGTATATTTTTATATATTTTTGCTACCTTTTTGGGGGCACCTGACATCTGGGGCAAGAAAAACTAAAGAAAATGGTGCCGGCTGCATGTTTTATACCCCTGACATCATGGAAGAGGAGACAGCAACTGACGCAGGTCCCAAGACTTTGGAATTCAGGCTGACTGAGGCAACCTGCCAGCAGATTACCCAAATGTAATGACTGCAACAGTGAATACACTTGAACATCTACATTTATGGTATGTGTACACAACTGTACTTTACCCTCCCTCCAGCCTCCTGACCTCTCTTTACTTCTACCTATCCTTTTTGTTTGGCATACCTTATATCATTGGTATTTGCTTTTTGCTGGTAGTGTTCCACACCATGTAATTGCTTCCTATTTAGGGGGCTCCTGACATCTGGGACAAGAAAAACTGATGTAATGGTGTCGGCTTCATGTTTTATACCCATGATGTTCTGACGTCATGGAAGAAGCGACAGCATCTGACGCAGAAATAACAAGACTCTGGTATTCAGGCCGACTGAGGGCTACCTGCAGACAGATGACCCAAATGTGATGACTGCAACAGTGAATGCACTTGAACATCTACATTTATGGTAAGTGTACACAACTGTACTATTCCATTGTTCTCTACATGACCCGGCACTGCTTCCTAAGTCTGGGTTTACTGGAATTTGACATTTAGTCTAATTTTGACTGTGCTGTGGCAGTAGGCTAAGGTTTTTGCTTACACAGGATAACCTGCTGAGTCTGTTCTCCCTTAAGCAGAGCTCAGTCTGTTCTGGATGCCCCTTTAATAACTGAGGAAGAGCCCACGCAAGCATCACAGAGTCCTGCTCCCTTTAGTAACATGCAGGTTGCATTACACTACATTGTTTTAGTGGCAGAAGATGGCAATATGCTTACCTAGTCTGCTATTTTAAATATGTTTAACATTCTACCTCTCCTGCAACCATACCTTTTCCTTACCCCTTTTCCACTGTTCTCATGGTCTCTTGGATGTCTCTTTGCATTACCTCTCCACCATCTATTTTGGTAGTCAGTTCCATAGAGTGCAATTCTTTTTGTGAAGAAGCACATTGAAACTTCCAAGGGGTAGTTGTCCCTACAATTTTCTCCCTGTGCCTCCTCTTTCCACTTCATTCATTTCTGCCCAGAATTGACCTTTCACAGCACTTTGTAGTTTTGTGCATGAGTATCATGTCCTCCTGTCTCATTTGGTCCCAAGTGAGAAGAGCTCTAGCTCCTCTACAATATGGCTATACTCCCTCTGTGTCCATCCCACAGATATTTATGGTACCTCTCCTATGGATTCCTTCCACCAGCTTTCTTTCTTTTTACTTGTACGGTCTCCATAACTGCACACAGTACTCAAGGCATAATCTGACCAGGGTGATTTAGAGATGAAACATTGCCTCCTTCTGTGGACTTTGTCTCCACCTCAGAATGTATCCCAACATTCTGCTGATGCTGTCACTGTCATTTCATTCTGTTCTAGGTGGTCTGATCGACACCCCCAGATCCTTTTCTTGCTCTTTTATCACCATTTTCATTTCACCTAGCTAATATGTCATACCATATATATTGTTGACTAAGTGCAATACTTTCCATTTGTGTATGTTGAGTGTGAACTGCCACCTTTCTGTCAGTTTGTTCAGTCATTACAGATTCTTCAGCAGAATTTTCTCCTAATCCTGCACTGCTGCACCTGTGTTCCTGTCATTACCAAAGAGGTTCCAGATATAGCGCACACACACACACTGGAAAGAACTGGGCATGGAACAGTCCCCTGCAGTACACCATTAGTCACTTTTCCTAATTCTTGTCAGTATTCCTTTCACCACAACCCTCTCTGTCCTACCATTCAGCGAAACAGCTGACTGGTTCCTCAGTCTTGGTCCTACCCCGCTGCCCCTATAGTTTATCAGTCTGTTGTGTGTGACTCAGCAAAGGGTAATAGAATATGTCTGCTGGTACTTCGATTAATCAATAAGACAAGATCAGGTTTGACTTATAGCTCCTTGTAGCCATGAACACATGTTGGTTGCTGTCATGGAGATTATTGTCCTCACAGAATGCTGCCAACCTCACTCTTAGTATTCTTTACATGACTTTTCTTGCCCCTTTTGTTAAACTAATGAGCCTGTTTTCCCTTCTTCTTTGATGACACATGTAGAAGTGCAGTGTATCAACCACAGCAACAAGTTTAATGTGCCTGTGCTGCTCAGTGGTACTCAACTAGTCAGCAAGCTTCCTGTATGGAAAGTCACATATAGTCAGCATTTCTGTATCATGTAAACCATCAGTAAGGATGAAGTTGCATTGTTCCACAGGATCAGCAGACTGGCCTACTCCCTAGCACCTGACTACTACCTTCTAGGGGGCAAATGAGCTGATTAGGTTACATGGTCAGGGAGTGAATATGTTGTAGGTTTTTTTGTCCTGGCTAGAGAAGCCTGGCTCTTGCCTCTGAAGAGGAACAAATAGCCAGTTGGGTGCAGGAAGAGGAAGCGGTTGGCCAATCCTGTGGGCAGGGGGCAAGGGAGTGTTGGGATAATAACATCAAGGGTTTACACTCCCCTCCTGCTTTACTCTTTGACATTTTCCTTGTCTTCTTATCTAGATTCTTTGGGTTGCAGAGTAAGATCGAGCTGTCCATGGACCATGTCACCCTTGTTTGTTGTTCTGCTATGTTTGGCATTTGTCTACTGCTTAACACCTATACCTTTTCTGCTCCCATCTTAATTCTCTAGTGCAGCCATTGACCTGTATATTTCAGCCCTGCCCTACCACTGTTCATTCTGACCTAAGATGGATATTGTCCCTTACATAGAACTGTTTTTTTTTTTTTTCTGCCAGGTCTCCCCCATGTTCTTTCCTTCCTCTGTGTGTTGGCTGCTAGTAGAAGTACCATTTTTGAGATTGCTAACTCCAGCCTCCACTCCCAGCATCTCTCTATCACATTCTGGCATTGTTTGTTGCCACCTCAGCTGTTTCTTGTGACATGTCATTGGTGACAAGACTCTGCTTTGCTGGCTTAACTGTTGGAGTCCCGGCTACTGTCTTACACCATCTTTTAAAAGAATGGTGTTTCTCTGAGTTTTCCTTAGCTTAAAGAGCCATCAACAATGACCAGTATATTCTAGATGTAGTTATGCATATGCTCATGTTTTTGATCTCTTATGTCCTCCATAAGAAAGGGAATGATTCATGTATAAGACAGTCTCCCTAAACTTCCTGAAACAGACCATGAGTATAGTTTCAGAGGGGCTGTAAAGGCTGTTAGTCTTTTGGAACAAGACCAAGGGTTCTCCTGGCTCTTTCTGGCACCAAAGAGTAAAGGCTTCAGTACCATCTGTGACCTCATACAGTTCATTCAGGATGTCTGGTAAATTCTCCAGATTCTGTATAGTGATTTGCATTAGGTTATGCCCCTTTTACAGTAGGGTGGGGTGGCATGATGGTGTTGGTCGACTCGACAGATACTTTCTGACATGTCAGTATTTAGGGTCCTCACATGGGGTAATTTCAATTTGTTTTAAGTGCAGGCCACTGTCAGTATGAAGTGCTGACACTTAGGCTTATCTGTGCACTTAAAATGTTTACCAACGTGCAGGCCATGGTTGCAAAAACACTGCAGGAAAAGGTACTAAATATCTTCTGTTTAGATAACTAGGTTCTGATGAACCTGTTAGTGGACTCATTTGTGGCTTCCTTAAGTACATGATTCATGGATGCAGTTACTGCAGCTGGCCATAAACTGGAAGTCCTTTTTGACCTTATCTTAGGAGATCACCTTCCCTGGATAGAGTTGAACACTTAAAACCTTTCAGCCCTTTGAATTAATACCAGAAAATGTTTAACATGTTACCCTAGCTAGGCACAATGCAGAGTTCATTTCTAGACCTTTCTGTGCCTTCTGGGTTTGATGGTTCCCTTAATCCTCATAATGCCTTTGTCACACCTCAGATTGTGTAGGTGATTCACTAGACTGTGATAATTCCTTGACTGTAGACGTACCAGACAGTAGTCACAGATCTTCTCCTGGCATCAGATCCCTTTTGTTGGGACAGTAAGTGATCAACATTCTCCACCAGCTCTCAGTTTTGTCTCCTATTCCGAAATTTAGATTGTTTAAAAAAAACACTTCCAGGCTGAGGTGATTGTAGTTGTTTTCAGTAGAGAAATGTAAAGCTGTTTAAATTCTACAGTTTTTCTTATTCTTTACTGTTTTATGTAGACAAAGGTTTGACATTTTAAAGCTGCACAAAACCTGTAATTGTAATTTCCAGAAAAATTTGAAAGTTGAAAAAATATAATGGTCCTTAAAAATCAAGCATTTTCTTTTCTGCAAAATGCATTAGAGATTTGGAGCTAAAAGTGATTTTAGAGAAACACACACACACACACACACATATATGCGCTTTATTTTTTTCAAGTCTGCCACATCCTGCCAATTACTGTTCTACAATAAATAGACTAAAATTCTTCTACATAGCTGAGTGAGTTTGCAAACAGGATGCTTACATTTAAAACATGGATCCTAATGGAAATGTGAGACTCTAAAATACTTTGACTGCAGAGGGATAACTTACTATAAGAAGCACTATTGACTGAAAATTGCCTGTGATAATTTGTTCTAGAGCACCCCAATGGACATTTTTCAAGAAGTGTTATTGAAGTTGATAGGCAGTTGTAGGAAAAAGGCTTGCCTGTTGGAGTAGTGTGGACTATATGGATTAGGAAGTGTAATCTTGCTGAATGGAGACATTGAGGTCATTGTTGATACATTCTGCCTGTGAATGTTCAACAGCTTTTACACTTTTATAAAAAGATAGCAGTGCACATATTACGTAAATTTCAGCTAGTGGTAGTAATAAGATCAGATAGTAGTTAGCATTTTTTAAATACATCTGTCTTTTTCAACCTTTTGGTTTGTACTTCTTATACGAGAATATCATTGTCTCATATATTTAATATTTAAAGTAAATTTCTTAAGTTTATTTAATGGAAAAAAAAATAATTCTTTATTTTCAAAAGCTCACAACTGGAACCTAGACATGTAATGTGAAAGGATGAAGCCATGCATATGGTCCAGGCACCCTGGCAACATGGATGCTTGAAGAGTGGGTAGAGGAGAATGGGCTTGAGCAGCTTGAACCAGTCCGCCCATCATGAAAGTAGGGAGGTAGCTTGGTCCTCCACATTGGTGATGCCTAGCAGAGGTTAGGTCGTCACCTACAGAAGAGGCTGGGGAGGTGGGGAAGTTCATGCTGCTCCTGACACATTGTACTACTGAGCTGTGGAAGATAGTTGTGCATGGAAATGCACACTTCTGTCCCCTATACAGGCAGCTGTTGTGAGTTATTGACTCACTTGGCAGGATGGGAGAGTAATCCATTCTTTAAAATTTCTAGGCTGGTCTGCTGCCTACCTACCCATCTCTCTGTGCAGGCATAACAGATGGGTAGTTCAGGCTTCCTTCCTGTCTAGAATAGTTAGGCTATAGGTTTCTATTCTAGTCTGGGGATGCCCATCCCCTACCCTTGTGGAATGAATGGACCAGGTGAGGTACACATCTGGGAGCTTTGGATCATGATACTGTGGAGGCTGGGGCGAATTCATAGCTGGCTGTTTTTTAATGTATATTGTAATCGTTGCCAAAAATCAGTGAATTAACTGTTGACATCCACATTTCAGGGAGCAGCTACTAATGTCTTGAAGTTAAATCATTTTAAGAGTGTTTAGTAATTGAAACATTTGGTGTGCTGTACATATCAGATTGAGGGAAGTTTATTATCTAAAGGCCATGTATTTGATTATACAGAATTGTGTTAGGGAATTACAGATGTTCATCATGTTACCCTGCTGCAGTCATCACACTTGGGTTATCCTGCCGTCAGGCGGTCCCGCAGTCGGCCAGAATTCCAAAGTCTTGGTCCGGCGTCGGTTGCTGTCGCTTCTTCCCTGACGTCAGAGTGCCAGGGGTATATCAGAGGCATCCAACACCATTTTCTTCAATCTTTCTTGCCGCGTGATGCCTGAAGTAGAAGCAGTTAGCAAGTGCCAGTCGGCCGACACCTGAGATTTTCGAATCGAGTTTCAGTCTGAAGTCTTCAAAGCTAAGTACCCCATTGGGGAACCTTTTCTTGCTTCAGTCCGATGTCAGAAAAAGTTAATTGCATTTCTTGTGGGAAGCAAATACCTCATAAGGACTTTCATTCTTTTTGTATACCTTGCCTAGGCCCAGACCATGACGTCACTGGTTGTCGGTTTTGTGCTTGGTTCAATAAGCGATCTACAAAGCGTCGCTTTGATTTCGCACGACACTACTTCGGTAGAAAATTTAATTACACTATGCCGTTGGAGCAACCGACTACCGGCGTGCAAAAAAACCGCAAAGATAGGGACGGGCAGCCTAGATCCAAGCCAGACTCCAAGGCCTCGGCTGGCCCGGTCGCCGGTTTTCAGTGAGGCTCCTATGCAGCCCCTGGCTACCGCTGAATTGGATCCCCAGGCCGCATCGGATCCCCCAGCAGAGATTTCTAGGCCGATACAGCCTTTTTCCTTAGGCCCTACTGATGACATCACAGTAGGGGAAGCCGGTGCTGCAGAAACACCTTCAGTTTCTGAAGGTGTCTTCAGACCAACTACCCTCACCATAAAATCTTATGCTAAGCTTAAGACTCTTCTAAAACCAAAAAATCCTACACTTCAGTCTCCAGGTCAAGGCCCTATGCCTAAGAAATAGATGCTTAAAATGGCTGAAGATTTGATTTCTTTGATCAGGGGTTCCCAACCCCCCCCCCCTGACAAAAGGCCTAGACAAGAGGAGGATTATGCCTCCTCTGATCAGGTGTCTGTTTCCTCAGGCTCCTCCGAGGAACAGGATTACTCCTTTCCCCCTTATGAAGATTGTGATGCTGAAGACTCAATTCCCTCAGCTTCTCCCCCTGAAGACTACTCCTTTGGGGAAACCTTACACACCATGAGGGAACATTTCCACTGGGAAGGTCAGGACTACTCTGATTCAAAGAAAAGGCTCCGGGAGTTTCTTTTACTTCCCCAGCACAGACCTCTTGCTATCCCCCCAGTTTTGGACATAGTAGATGATGTTTTCTTAGAATCTAGTTTAAATCCAGATTCTCTGCTTCCTGCTCCAGCCAAACCAGATAGATACTATAGAGTGCCTGACTCTCACAAATTCCTTTACAAAAGTCCTGCTGCTGATCCAGAGACAATCTCCCAGGGTCCCAAAGGGGCTAAGGCTTCTATGGCTAAAAATCCTGTACCTTTGGAAAGGGACTCCAGAGCACTAGACAGGTGGGGGAAGAAGGTTTACACCTCAACTACTCTAGCTATGAGAGCACTAAATTGTCAATTTCACATGCTTAAATACCAGCAATTCCTCATTTCTCAAATAAAACAAAAGATGGGCACACTCCCTCAACAGTCTGAACTCAAGGAAATGCAAGATCTGTTGCATGCAGCTAAACAGGTGGGCAAACATACTTTACAATGTGGTTTTGATGCCTTGGAAGCTTCCTCCAGAGCAGCTGTAACTGGGTCTGTTATACGTAGGCATGCTTGGTTATAGGAACAATCTCTGCCTGATCATGTTAAAGCAAAGTTACTGGATGCGCCTTAACAGCAGGATGTTTTATTTGGGGTTAAAGCAGAGGAGGTTTTAAAGAAAATGGAGGATAAGGCAAAATCTATGCAGACGGTCAAAGATTTCTTACAGGTACAGCCTCCACGCTTCAGCAGAAATTGGGCCAACAAAAAATTGGTCCTTTCCAGCTTCTGACAGGCCACAGAGGGGTAAATACAGGCGCCCAAGGGGCAGAGGACAAGCACAAATCCCTTATAAACCTCGCCAATGGGGCACTGCAACACAGAAGGCAGGAGAAGACAGGTCCCAAACCACTAGAAAGGCAAACACAATGACTTAAACCTAAAACTGCCAAGCAAAACCCTCGTGGCAGCTCCCTTGGGAGGAAAATTAACACTTTTTGCAGACAACTGGCGCATCGTCACAAAGGACAAATGGGTCCTGGATATTATCTCACACGGATACAGATTCCATTTCCACACCTTGCCAAGGATAAAAGGAATGCCAAACCTGCCACAAAATCAATGGGCAGAGGCACAAAAACAAATTACAGCTCTCATGGACATGAGAGCCATCCAACTGGTACCTACACAGGAGCAAGGCCAAGGATTTTACTCAAGGCTCTTTCTAGTCCCCAGAAAGGACAATGCTTGGAGACCCATTCTGGACCTTTCAATTTTAAACACCTTCTTGAAAGTACCCAAATTCAAGATGCTAACACTACAGCAGTTTCTTCCCATGTTGGGCAAGAAAGCTTGGCTAGTTACGTTGGACCTCAGGGAGGCATACCTGCATGTCCCTATCAGACAAAATTGCAGAAGATACCTCCGTTTCATTGCAGGTTCAACCCATTACCAATTCTCTGCACTGCCCTTTGGCTTATCTACTGCTCCCAGGGTCTTCACAAAATGCCTGGCACCAGTAATTGCATACTGCAGACAGAGGGGAATTCAAATATACCCATACCTGGACGACTGTCTAATACAAGCAGAAAGCAAGGACATTCTTTTACAACACATGGCTTTTGTAAAACATCTTCTAAGTTGCCTAGGGTACACTGTAAATGAACAGAAATCAAAACTAGTGCCCTCACAAACTATGACATTCCTGGGTGCCAGCTTGAATACAACAGCCCAGATGGTTTATCTGACGCCAGACAAACAACTACAATTAACTCAATACTTCAGAACAATGGCAACAAAGACCCAACTCCCTGCAAGAATAATTCTGCAGGCCTTGTGCTTCATGGCATCTTGCATACTACTACTACCATTTGCAAAACTGCATATGAGGAAATTACAATGGTACCTAAAACACGTATGGACTCAACACAGCCACAGCTTGGAAACAATGATAACTCTCATTCCCTGCCTTCAACAGGAGTTACTATGGTGGTCACAGGCTTGTCACCTTAACAAGGGTCAGCCTTTCATCCTACTCCCAGCCAGGCAAATTATGACAACAGATGCATCGGACTATGCCTGGGGGGCACACATGGCAGGACGGTGCGTTCAAGGTTTATGGACAACAGATCAAAGGAATCTGCACATCAATCAAAAATAAATGCTAGCTGTACAAAATGTTCTGACAGCCTTCAAGGACCTCTTGCATCCAGGACAGCTTATCATAAGGACAGACAACACCACAGTAATGTAGTATGTAAACAAACAAGGAGGCACACACTCCTACCTTCTATGCAGGCAAGCAATGACCTTGTGGAACACAGCACTGGCTTACCAAGTTCAATTACAAACTCAATTCCTGCCAGGAAAAAAGAACATATTGGCAGATGACCTAAGCAGAAACATCATGGATCCCCACGAATGGAAACTGGATCCACAAGTATTCGCAATGATAACTCAAGAGTGGGGGCTCCCAGACATAGACTTGTTTGCCAGCCCTCAAAACTATCAGCTAACAAAGTTTTGCACAAGGACTTTTCATCATCAAGCTTGGAAAGTGGACGCACTCTCATTCAGTTGGAAAATGCTAACAGTATATGCCTTTCCTCCACTACCCCTTCTCGCAAAGGTGCTACTGAAAGTCAGGATGGAGAGACCCCGAATGATACTCATTGCTCCAGACTGGCCACGCCAGCACTGGTACCCACTATTAAGGAATATGGCCCAGGGCCCCCTATGGATTCTACCACAAATTACCCACCTGCTCACACAGCAAGACAATCAGATTCTTCACAGCCAGCTCAAAACCTTAAACTTGGCTGCATGGCAAATCACCTAGGCAACCAGCCAGCTCCTCTCTCACAAGCTGTTGTGGAAGTTATTCTGGAGGCCAGGAGGCCCAACACCAGGAAAGCCTACTCAGACAAATGGAAAAGGTTTTGCGCCTGGAACCAAGCTAAAGGCCAAAATACCCTACAGCCTGACATTCCTCAGATTCTGCAATATCTAACTGAGATGTTACACAAAGGGCTTTCTTTTTCATCTATTAAAATCCACGCCTCAGCCATTTCTGCTCACTACAACATGGATCCTCCCTTATTTTCACATCCACACTCAAGGCAGTTTCTCAGAGGGGCCAAGACCATTAGGCCTCCCAGGAGAGCACCAACACCTACTTGGGACCTCAATTTTGTTCTGGAAAAACTCACCCTACCTCCTTTTGAACCAGCTTTCTCAGCTGACTTAAAGTTTATATCATGGAAGACTGCCCTGCTGCTAGAAATCACTTCAGCTAGAAGAGTTTCAGAGCTTCATGCACTAATGGCAGTAGAGCCTTTCCTCATTTTTCATCAAGACAGGGTTTCTCTATGAACTAACCCCTCCTTTATGCCTAAGGTGGTATCCAGTGTGGCCCTAAATCAAACCATCCATTTACCCACCTTCTTTCCAAATCCACAGAACAAAGGAGAAAGACTCCTGCATTCCTTGGACATTCACAGACAGCTACGTTACCACTTGCATAAAACTAAGGTTTTCAGGAAATCTGACCAGCTTCTTGTATCCTATGCGACAGCATCACAAGGAAAGGCTATCTTAAAACAAACCATTTCCAAATGGATAGGACATTGCATACATTTCTGCTACACCCACCATGGAAAACAAGTTCCTGCTACCATAAGGCCCCACTCTACCAGGGCAGCAGCTACATCTACAGCCTTCCTCAGGGGGGTACCAACCAAGGATATTCTGGAAGCTGCAACTTGGAGTTCAGTACACACCTTCACCAAACATTATCACTTACCACTTTACTCTAAGACTAGAGTGGGCTTCGCCACTGCAGTTTTGCAGGGCCTTCTAGCCCCCTCTAACCCTGTTTGACTCCTCCACCCATCCTTAGCTTTAGGATTCTACCCAAGTGTGATGACTGCAGCAGGGTAACACGATGAACATAGTACAGTTTTGTACCTACCATAAATGTAGATGTTCGAGTGTATACCCTGCTGCAATCCAGGTTGCCCTCCCTCCATCCCCTCTAAAACTAGCTGAGCTTATCTCTATTCTATACTACCTCTGTGGTGTATTTGCTTGTGCCTAAGGGTTTTGTTTTACTTTTTTCAAGATAGCTATATATATATATGTATATATATATATATTTTTTTGCCTGCCTATTAGGGGCACCTGACATCTGGGGCAAGAAAAACTGAAGAAAATGGCGTCTGATGCCTCCGATATACCCCTGGCACTCTGACGTCAAGGAAGAAGCGACAGCAACCAACGCCGGACCAAGACTTTGGAATTCTGGCCGACTGCGGGACTGCCTGACGGCAGGATAACCCAAGTGTGATGACTGCAGCAGGGTATACACTTAAACATCTACATTTATGGTAGGTACAAAACTGTACTTTACTGTTGGTAAGACTGAGCTGGAAAGCAGTGATTTCAGGTAGGGTAATTGCCTGGAGAGAATTTTGCCTCCATTATTCAGCTGTCTAGTATTGAACTTATTGGGGTGTGGTGGGTATTAGTAAGGTAGGTGTGTGCATTTGCTGTACACTGTTAAGATTAGCTTGCTCACATTTTTGTCACTAGCAGTGGCACAGATTGTGATGATCAGTGGCTACAGTCTCACACCTGATGATTTGCTGGTAGCTTGGGATGCTCAATTCAGATTTTCCATGGGTCAGTTAAAATATTCTTACTTGGAGCAGGAATGCTTTACAAAACTCAATTGGAGCTATTCACAGTCCTGTTGCTGTAAGATTCATCAGAGTTAGATCCAAGGATGCCTTGTGTGCAAGGCATAGGTCACTTCTCAGTAGTTTGTAGGAAACAGAGTATACAGATAGGGCTTTGAGGCAAATCATATTTTTTTATCTACCATTTTATATGTTTATATATAAAACCTTACCTAGTCTCGAACCCACAACCTTCTACACCTGAAGCAGACACTAATAATGAACAGCACTGCCTTGTGACGGGTCAGCCCTTTTCCAAGGAGTCACCAAGGAAGAAAAAGCAGAAACATTAAAATTGTTTCTTCTACTGTTTCTTTAACAAAGGATAAGGATTTGCTAAGGATTACTGTCTGCTTTTAATGTGTGAAATCCTGGATATCCATCATAAATGGCTGCTGCAGTAGCTTTAGCCATATGGACTATATCCTGCCAAGGATGTAATACCTAGCCAGACTTCCAAAAACTTTCACTTCACCTCACATATGCTCCCAGACTGATGTGTCTTGAGCTTGTGTTTGGAGAGGACAACGGCTTAGGCACCACAACGGCTTAGGCACCACAATACTTCAGTACTTTCTTGCTACCCATGAGGACACTCTTCCTGGGCCTCAGAGGAATGACTTTTCAGTTCCAGTCTTCCTTTGCTGGGCAGATAATTCTTTTTTGATAAATAATTGCACCAGGTCTGTTTAAGAATACCTGCAATTTAATTGTGTTTACAGTTTTGTGGAAACATCTTATCTGGCAAGTTATTTTTTTTAGGAAGGACTGTCTATTCTGATACTGATTTGTGATTTTTATTGGAGTTTGTGTTTTTAGGTGAAAGTTAGAGGGTTTGTTGGCTTGTTTACACTCCAGTGATAGTTTGCCATTTACAGTCTCCATTCAGCAGCTTTGACTGGGGTTCATTCTTCATTTCCGGCTGGGATGTGGATCAGCTTACTGCTTCCTGGGTCCCTGTTCCTTCTGCTGTGAAGAAGAAACTGTCTAAGGAGCTCATGCTGGCACAGTGGGCTCAGTCAGTGACTTAGCAGTGGCTAGTTGTTGTGCTTCAGCCCACTCACCTTTTTCTCTGTATCCTTTTGGTGTAGTCCTTTCATCCAATATGGAACAGGTGTTAGTCATGTCCTCTGCAGCTGTTCACATGGCTTTAGTGGGCCTAGGAGAGCCACTTTCTTCAGGCATGGAAGTTTCAGCAGTGTGTGTATCTCTGCGTAACCAGGCACAGAGACTTATTCTCTGGGATATGGTATCTGTAAGTTGGTCCTCTTCTGTTGATGTCCCTAGAAAAAAAGAACAGCAAGTAAAACATTTATCTTCCTTAGAATGTTTTTCTGATGATAAGGGAGAATGTATTACTTTGGCTAAAGGTTTATTGCAGGCCTTAAAACCTCTAGAGTATGAATGGAATTTTATGGAAGAAATAAGTAATTTCCTTCAGTTTCTGACATCAGATGATCATGAGAGGATTGGGATAGGGCATCTTCTATATTTTCTACCCAAGTTCCAGATTCTGATAAAGGGAAAAGTGTTTCCTCAGAATATCCCTTAGAGGAATTTTCCTTTTCTGAAACACTGTCCAGAGTGAATAACTTGTTTCATTGGGAGCCAGTTGTTGTTTCCTCAAATCTGAAGAGATATTATAACATATTACAAGTGAATGTACCACTGCCAGTTCATATTTCTCCTTTGTTGCAAGCCTTGGAGGATGTTTTTCTTTTGCCTGCAGTATGTCTGATAGTTCACCTTTAGCCCTGAAGAGGCAGGCTGACGTTGATAAAGTTCTTCAGTCTTAATTATTTGATCTGATCTTGTCATTTTCATTCGTTCCTCAGTGAAAGGGTCTTGGATCCAACACGGCCACTTTTTTCTAGATTCTTAGTTCTGACTATTGAACTCTTCTATTTACTCATAATGCTCTTGACCACTGCATTACCTTAGGTCTCATATGCCACTGGAGAGATCTGGTTGGGATTGCATTCTCTCGAGGTCAACAGTTTTGTAATTTGGGAATAGTGAGTAAAATTCCCAAATTACAAACTAGTGGGTGGTGCAGTGGTTAGTGTTGTCCATCACAGCAAGAGGTTCTCCAGTTTGATTCACAGCTGGGGTGCCTTCTGTGTGGAGTCTGCATGTCCCCCCTGCATTCACATGGGTTTCCTTCGGGTGCTCCGGTTTCCTCCCACATTCCAAAGACATGCATCTGGAGCATTTCTTCCTGGGCCTCCGCTGAAAATGGGCTCTGTCCCAGTTGGACCTTCCCAGTAAACAAATGTTAAATCAAATAAAATAAAACTTGGAGTTTAACTTCAGTTTCTTTATTTATTATCTTTAATAGCATCCTTTGGTATTCTTCATTAACATAGCTGGTTCTCTTTTATTTTGACAGTATTTTTTGCCATTAGACATACTTCATAACAGTGGCTGAAAAGCCTACTGGATTTAAGAAGTGCACTTCCTGTGGGCAGGAGTTACCCAACTCTGATGGCCACAGGAAGTACATGTATTGTTTAGACCCTGCTCATCTACATACTTGTAATATTTATCCTGGTTTCAACACCAGAGCAGTCAGTGATCGATGTAACAAGTTAGTGCCTAAAGGCCTTATTCCTGCTTCAGTGTCTCCTACTACTGTCTCTACTTCAGGGGCTCAGACCCCTCTCAGAAATCAAAATCCATGGAGCCCAGGGAGCATAGAAAGTGCTGTCCTGTCAGATCTCCCAAATCTGCTCTGATTTTGGAGCCTACAGCTAAGATCCCCAAATACTCTTATTTGAAATCGTCAGATCTGAAACCTTCAGCCTCAAAGTCTCCTTGGCTCCGAAACCCTTGTTCTTCTCCAGAGCCAGTATCTCCAAGCCTAAGGTCTCCTTTCCTACAAGAGACCCCAAGAAAGTCATCTTGACCTCTTTCCAGTTCCTCTTTCATCAGGTCCTCCTGAAGTATTTCCAAAGCAGAGGTGGATAGAATGATGAGAAAATTCCTCAGAACAGATCTAGATGGGGCTCTTAATGCTTCCTCTCCCATTGGATCCATGAGCCTTGAACTTCCCTCGCATACTGTCATTACTCCTTCTCCGACCTTCTGTATCATATCCTTTGGATCCAAGATCACCAAGAGTCGAACCGTCTGATCTGAAGATACCCCAAGTTGACTCTGACTTACCTCCCTGATCTCTTTGGCTCTGACTCCCCTTGAGCAAGAAGTATCTCAGAAGCTTCTCCTCTGGCCCTTGGCATTGGACAACTTGGCTCAGACTCCTCCCTTGGAGTGGAGAGTCTGGGAAGGCCCTGGTTTATCTGATCTGAGAGTTTCTGCTCCGGTCAGATTGGCCTCTGCTTCTCATGATCCCTCTGCCTTCAGTGTGGTGGAGAGGGTCTTCTCTCACCTGAGAGTTGTCTCAACTCTTTAGCACACAACAGACTGGAAAATGAAACTCAAACCAAAAGCTGTAGCTGGAATGAAGGAGCGAATACAATTCTTTAGTACTTTCATTCAAATTTATTCTTCATGAACTTCTTCAGAAAAAAGTTAACCTCTCACAAAACACACCTTTTGTAAGGTACATCACACATCACATGACTTTCTGATACTTTAAATTAAAGGTGTAGACTTGCACGGTAAAAATAATAATAATAATAAAAATAAAAAAACTTTTTTGTTAACCAAACAGCTTAGAATATCAAAGCTTCATAAAAAATGTCTTAATGTAAAAACATTACCATATTGTTGTGATTTGAATGTTATTTTAATGCTAAAAAACACTTAGGGGGCTCTATCTGCTACCAAACTGATCTGCCACAATGACTCCTTGCATTCTAAAATCAAACTGGTTTTCCCTTCCACTTGTTGAACATAATCTATGACTGAAAAGGTGAACTTTTTAAAGTTCACATAGTGAATAGCATGCCTAGCTAAAGCATTGGTAAAGTCCTTTTTCTTAACAGCAAGTGTGTACGCATATATTCTACGCTTTAAACATCTAATGGTTTTTCCTGTGTAGTAACTAGAGCAAGGGTCACATACTGCCACATAAACTATGTTTGTACTCTCACAGATAAACAGTCTGTGGACACAAATAGTCCTTTTAAGATGTGTAATAAATGTACTAAATGTATTGCTTATATACCTACATTGTTTACACTAAGAAAGTACCACAAACACTGTTCACTTCAGTCAATTACTTACACCCTAGGCATATGAAGAAAGGGGTGATTAAGGAGCAATTTATTTGCCTCAGTAGACTCACAGCTGATGATGACACTTTTTTTCAAGAGGTCATCATGTTGAGACACATTTTTGAACAAAGGGGGTATGACCAGGCTTGGTTAACCAACATACATAAGGAAGTGTTTATTCTGAGACAAAACGCAGCCAAACCCATCATCAGGGGTGTTGGTGATGTAAGTAGCAACAGGAAAAAGAAGGACAACACGGTGTTTACTATTTCTTTCCCCATTGTCAATGAGATGGGTGTCATCAAACACATAATAAAGGACAATTGGAAGGTTCTGATAGGGAATAGGGAACTCATACAGGTAGTAGGTGTAGAACCTAAGTTCACCTACAAGAAAACTAAAAACATCAAAAACATTTTGGAAAATGGTGGGGGGGGGGTCACACTTTAGCATTGACTGAAGTGAATAGTCTAATTCTTCATTTAAGCCTAAAGTGGTTTCAAAATTTACTTTAAGCCAGACTGTTATTCTCCCTGTATTCT
>NC_056735.1:1811392733-1811610233 GCF_019279795.1 Protopterus annectens
GCCGAAGCCACTTTCTTTAGTCTTTCATGTCACGCGGTGCCCGAAGCAGAAGCATTTCTCAAGTGCTGTTCGGCAGACTACTGAAATATTCGAGTTTGAGTTTCAGAACCAAAGTCTTCACTAAAGCTAAGTACCCCATTGGGGAAACTTTTTTCTTGCTCCATACTGATGTCAGAAAAAGTTAATAATTGTATTACTTGTGGGAAGAAAATACCTCATAAGGATTTCCATTTATACTGTATTCTTTGCCTAGGCCCTGATCACAACGTGCCTGGCTGTCTGTTTTGTGCTAGATTTAACCAACGCACTATTAAGCATCGGTATATTTTTGCCTCGAAGTAGTTTGGAAACGCATATAATTACCCAGAAATGTCATCGGATAGTAATCCGACTACCGGAGTATATAAAAAATGCAAAGAAAAGGACAGAGAAAGGAAGTCGAGATCCAAAACCGACAACAAAGCTTCTCCTAAGCCAGTCACTGGTTCGCCGGTACTCAGGCACTTTCTCAGCCCCCTGATACCCACTACTTTCGAGTCGCAGGCCTCTACCGACACCCATGTGTAGTCCGGCATGCTGCAAAGGTACTCAAGGTATTGGACCGACGGATGTATCTCCCTCGGATGGGTCCGGAGCCGCTGAGCAGGCACCGTCTTCTGAGGGTGTATTCAGACCTTAACATTTGTATATCAAACCGACGACAGCTGCAAAACCAAAGAAAAAAGCAACTTCCAAAACTAAAAAAACGTCGCATGAGCCACGTGCACAGCCTTCTATGCCTAAAAAACAGATGATCAAAATGGCTGAAGACCTTATTACCTTGATCAGGGGTACCCATCCCCCTCCAGATAAGAGGCCTAGGCAAGACACTGATTATGAATCTTCAGATCAGGTTTCTATTTCTTCTGATTCCTCTTCTGATCAGGAATTATCTATACCTCCCTATGAGGATTCGGATGCAGAGGAGTCTGTTACATCTGCATCTCCTCCTGTGGATTATTCATTTGAAGAAACCTTGCATACTTTGAGGGAGCATTTTCACTGGGAGTCTCAAGATTTCTCAGAATCAAAAAAGAGGCTCAGGGATTTCCTCCTTCTTCCTCAGCACAGGCCTTTAGCCATTCCCCCTGTTTTAGACATTGTGGATGATGTGTTTTCGGAGTCAAGATTGACCCCCTGACTCCTTCCCTCCGGCACTCAATAAGCCTGACAGATATTACAGGGTCCCTGACTCTCATAAATTTTTATTTAGAAACCCTGCTGCTGATCCTGAAACTATTTCACAGGGTCCAAAGGGAGTTAAGGCCTCAACAGCAAAAAATCCTACCCCCTCTGACAGAGATTCAAGGGCACTAGACAGATGGGGGAAAAAGGTTTATACATCTGCAGCCTTGACAATCAGGGCCTTAAACTGTCAATTTCATATGCTTAAGTATCAACAACATGTTATGGGATTGCTGAAACAGAAAATTATGTTAATTTCTGAATGTGCAGAAAATAAAGAATTGCAGGAATTATTGCATGCAGCTGAACAGGTTGGAAAGCATACTTTGCTATGTGGTTTTGACTCCTTAGAGGCCTCCTGCAGGGCCGCAGTTACTGGATCTGTGATTAGGAGGCATGCCTGGCGAAAGGAACAAAATTTGCCCGATCATGTTAAAGCTAAATTGCTAGATGCACTTTTACAGCATGATACTCTGTTTGGTATTAAGGCAGAAGAGGTTTTAAAGAAAATGGAAGACAAAGCTAAGTCTGTGCAAACTGTTAAAGACTTCTTACAAGTGCAGCCACCAAGATTCAGTAAACACTGGCCTACAAAGAATTGGTCCTTTCCTGTGTCAGACAGAGCTCAAAGGGGCAAATCCAGATGCCCTAAGGGTTCCAGATACCAGGCGCAAGATACGTACAGGTCAAAGCAATGGGGCGCTTCTACCTCCAAATCTGATGGAGATAAAGCGCAAACCTACAGAAAACAGCCCCAGTGACTTCCCTCTGCCTACACCAAGCACTTATAACCAAGTTGAAAGCACCACAGTCGAGCTGAATATAGGCAAACAGTTTATTCAGTTCCAAACACCGAACACAATGTAAAAAGACCCACACTTAACGCTGTAGAAATACAAGTAACGTTTTCGTCATCAACTTCATCAGATAAATTTCACAATCCCATAATTCCCTTTATATAGACACACTAATTACAAAAAAACTAATTAAATCCAATTAATCAATTAATGTAAACAACAGGATGTCATTAAAAACTGTCCTTATATGGTCATGTCAGTATTTTAAACTCCATTTTACTTTAAGTTGATAAAAATCACTTTCATATATCAGAAAACACATCATATTCTTAAAATTGATTTTAAAAACACTTATCTTTTGGCAGCACCCTTAGGGGGAAAATTAGCACTTTTTACTCAAAATTGGCAGTTAATAACCCAGGACAAGTGGGTACTAAACATAGTATCACAGGGATACAGATTCCATTTCCACACTCTGCCAATGGCAAACAGATGGCCAGATCTGCCAAAAAATCAAAAAAATCAATGGGCAGAGACACAGAAACAGGTTACATCCCTCATGGATATGGGGGCCATTCAGCCAGTACCAGAACAGGAAAAAGGACAAGTTTTTTACTCAAGACTGTACTTGGTACCCAGAAAGGACAAGGCCTGGCGGCCAGTACTGGATTTATCGATTTTGAACACATACCTGGACATTCCAAAATTCAAAATGCTGACTTTGCAGCAGCTTCTGCTCATGCTGGGCAAGAATGCCTGGCTGGTGACATTAGACCCAAAAGAGGCATACCTGCATGTCCCAATAAGACAATCGTGCAGAAGATATCTCAGATTCAAGGTTGGCTTAATGCATTACCAATTCTCTGCACTGCTCTTTGGCTTATCTACTGCGCCCAGGGTCTTTACAAAGTGTCTGGCACCAGTAATTGCATTTTGCAGACAAAGAAGTAAACAAATATATCCTTACTTGGACGACTGTCTCATTCAAGCAGAGAACAAGGACATTCTTCTTCAACACCTGGAGTGTGTGAAAAGGCTTCTAACATGCCTAGGGTACACAGTAAACAAAAATAAATCACAACTGGTACCCTCTCAAAAGATAACATTCCAGGGTGCAAGCTTGAATACAACTGACCAGATGGCTTACCTCACGCCAGACAAGCAAAGGCAACTGACTACTTACTTCAAACTGATGGCAGCAAAAACCCAGTTATCTGCAAGACAAATTCTGCAGGCTTTGGGCTTCATGGCATCCTGCATCCTACTGATTCCATATGCAAGACTGCATATGAGGAAACTTCAATGGTACCTAAAAAGTTTATGGAGTCGACATTCTCACAGTCTGGAAACAATAATTCCTCTCATTCCCTGTCTACAACAGGAGATGTCCTTCAAGGATGCATCTGCAGTCCTAACATATGGGTTGTCCTGCCTCAGGCAGCCCTTCGGTCGGCCGGATTCCAAAGTCTGGGTCTGGCCTCGGCTGATGTCGCACTTCACCCGACGTCATAGCTGCTGTTTATTGGGTATAAAGGCATCAGCCGACGCCATTTTCCTCAGTCTTTCTTGCCGCGCGGTGCCCGAAGCAGAAGCTGTTCACAAGTGCCGGTCGGTCAGATCCAGAGATTTCTACTACCGAAGACTTCTAAAAGCTAAGTACCCCGTTGGGGACTCTTTCTTGCCTCAGCCGATGTCAGACAAAGTAAATAATTGTTTAACTTGTGGGAAACAAATACCTCATAAGGATTTCCACTCTTACTGCCTTCCTTGCTTAGGCCCAGACCACGACGTTTCAGCTTGTCTAGCCTGTGCTTCCTTCAACCGACGGACACTTAGACGTCGGTCGGAGTTTGCAGAGGAGTTTTTTGGTCCCGCTTTTGCATACAAAATGCCGTCGGAGACTCCGACTACTCAATTAGCTAAAAAGCGCAAGGAAAAGGACCGACACTCGCGGCCCGCGGTTTCGGCTGAAACCACGGTTAGGCCAACCACGAGTGTCTCGGTTTCGGCTGAAACCGATCCCCCGGTTCTTCCTTCGGCCGAAAGCATGCCTCCGATAGCCGAGGCCTCACAGAGCATGGCGGAATCTGCTACTGAATTTACTGCTACAGAAGCAGGCACCCAGGATTTGTCAGACACTATTCCTTTAGACATATCTACCCCTGCACATGGGGCTGCTAGACCCCCTGCTTCTATGTCTATCAAGGCTTTTGCCAGGGCTAAAGCAGCTAAATTTTCTAAGGCCTTACCTGCTAAAACTCCTGCACATAGGCCTACCTCTAGTTCCCAAATGCTCAGTCTGGCTGAGGATCTCATTTCTTTGATCAGGGGATCCCAACCTCACCCAGACAGGGCCTCTCAGCCCCCTCCAGACAAAAGGCCTAGGACTGAATCCCCGGAACTTGTCTCTACAGATTACTTCTCGGATGACTCAGACATTTCAGACCCTCACGAAGGCCCATATTCTCCTTATGAGGATTCTGATGCAGAAGACTCCATTCCTTCTGCTTCTCCTCCTGAAGAATTTTCCTTTGGGGAAACTTTGCATGCTATGAGGGAACACTTCCAATGGCAGGGCCAGGATTTTTCAGATTCAAGGAAAAGGCTTAGGACCTTTTTACACTTACCACAGCATAGGCCTTTAGCCATTCCGCCAGTACTAACAGTTGTTGATGATGCATATAATGATGCCTGTACTGCCCTGATTCTCTTCCTCCGGCCCCTGCCAAACCAGACAGATATTACAGGGTCCCGGACACATTAGCGTTTGTTTAAGGCTCCTGTTGCAGACCCTGAAACCATTTCACAGGGCCCTAAAGGTGTGGCAGCTGCCTCTGCCAAAAACCTCTTCCCTCTGAAAGGGAATCTAGAGCATTAGAGAGATGGGGTAAAAAGGTTTATACTTCTGCTACTCTTTCGGCCAGGGCCTTGAACTGTCAATTTCACATGATTCAGTACCAGGAATTTTTGTTAGACCAGATAAACAAAAAACTGTCTTCTCCTGAACCTTTAGATCGCAAGTCCCTTCAGGATTTGGTACATAACTCTCAGCAGGTCAGTAACCATTCCTTAAAATGTGGCTATGATGCACTGGAGGCTTCCTTTCAGATCAGCTATGACTGGAACAGTGATTCGAAGGCATGCCTGGTTAAAAGAACAATCCTTACCAGACCATGTTAAGTCAAAACTTCTACATGCTCCCATGGAGAAACAAAGTTTGTTTGGCTCCCCTGCACAGGAGGTTCTAAAGAAGGTGGAAGAAAAAGCAAAATCTGTCCAAACAGTCAAGGATTTCTTACAGGTCCAACCTCCGAGGTTTAGCCGAAATTGGCCTTCGAAGAATTGGTCCTTTCCAGACAACTCCAGAGCCCAGAGAGGCAGAAATAGACGCCCCAGAGGCAGAGGTCAATCTAGGGGTGCCTACAGGGGACGTCAGTGGCAACCTACCAACCAGAGAAATACTGCCACAGATGCAACTACAACAACTTCCACAGGGCAGACACAATGACTTGGCTCTAGTTCCACCTACCAGGGAACAACTGGAAGCACCCTTGGGCGGAAAGCTAGCCTTATTCTCCGACAACTGGCATTACATTACAGGAGACAAATGGACTTTACAAACAATAGACAAGGGCTACAGGTTTCACTTCCACACTCTACCAAAAAGAGAGGAATGCCAAACCTACCACCAAGCCAAAAACAGACGCTCTAAGACAAGTCAACAACTTACTAAGGATGAGAGCTATAGAAGAGGTACCACCTATGGAACAAGGCCAAGGATTTTACTCCAGGCTTTTCCTTGTACCAAGAAAAGAAAATCAATGGAGATCTATTCTAGACTTGTCCGCACTGAACACATACCTCATTGTTCCAAAATTCAAAATGCTGACCCTCCAGCAGCTTCTTCCCATGCTGGGCAAGGAGTCTTGGCTGGTGACTCTAGATCTCAAGGAGGCATACCTGCACGTCCCTATACGACCAGATTGCAGAAGACACCTCAGATTTCTTGCAGGATCAGAGCATTATCAATTCTCAGCATTGCCTTTTGGCTTATCTACTGTGCCCAGAGTATTCACGAAATGCCTGGCATCAGTAATTGCTCATTGCAGGCTTCAGGGAATTCAAATTTACCCATACCTGGACGACTGCCTAATACAAGCGGACAACAAGGCAAAATTAACAAAAGATTTGGAAAATGTCATACAACTGTTGCAAGCCTTGGGATACACAGTCAACATGCAAAAGTCAAGACTAGTACCATCCCAAAGGATAACATTCTTGGGTGCAGAACTGGATACATCAACTCAGATGGATTTTCTCACAGAAGAAAAACAAAAGCAACTACCAGCCTACTTCATGACTAACAACACAAACTCGGCTTACTGCAAGGAAAGTCCTGCAAGCCCTGGGCTACATGGCATCATGCATAATATTGGTTCCACATGCCAGGCTGCATATGAGAAAGCTACAATGGTACCTAAGGAATGTATGGTCTCAACACAAGCACAGTCTAGAAGCCCAGATTCCAATAATTCCATGCCTGAAGCAAGAAATCCTGTGGTGGGCTCAGGCCTGTCAGTGCAACAGAGGCTTGCCTTTCCACAAACCTCATCCAAGCCAGACCATCACCACGGACGCCTCAGACCTAGGATGGGGGGCACACATGGTGGACAAGTGTATTCAAGGCCTATGGACCCAAGACCAGCTGAATCTACACATAAATCTAAAGGAGATGCTGGCAGTGAAAAATGCGATCCAGGCATTCAGACAACATTCAACTTCAGGCCAGATTTGTACCAGGAAAAGAAAATTCTCTAGCAGACACCTTAAGCAGAACTACCATGGATGCTCACGAATGGATGCTGCATCCAGATATCTTCAAAGCCATAACAAAGAAATGGGGACTACCAGAGATAGACCTGTTCGCCTCCCCACACAACCACCAATTGAAGAAATTCTGCACAAGAGCATACCACCCACTTGCTTGGAGGGTGGACTCCCTTTCCTTCAGCTGGAAAAGCCTGACAGCATATGCATTTCCACCTCTTCCCTTGATGTACAAAGTTCTACTGAAGATCAGAGAGGATCAGCCAAGGGTAATCCCGATAGCTCCAGACTGGCTGAGGCAACATTGGTACCCGCTACTGAGAAGCATGTCTCGGACACATGCATGGCCTCTACCTCTATGTCCCTTACTTCTAACACAGGACAACTACAAGATCCTACATCCAAACTTGAAAACATTGCAGGTAGCTGCTTGGAATATTGCATAAAACAAAATAACCCAGGTTTATCCCAGAGGGTTAAGGACATTATCCTGGAGGCACGCAGACCTTCCACAAGGAAGACTTATTCAGCCAAGTGGAAAAGATACCTCATTTGGAGTGCAGCAAAGGGAGAAAATGTGTCATTGGCAAACATAGCACACATCCTGGAATATTTAGCAGAACTGTTCCACAATGGCCTGTCTTACTCCTCCATTAAGATTCATGCATCAGCAATTTCAGCAGAATACAACATGGATCCTCCTGTTTTCTCTCATCCTCTTCTCAGGCAGTTCTTGAGAGGAATCAAAAATGTAAAACCTCCAAGGAAACCACCTGTACCTACATGGGATCTCAACTTTGTGCTGGAAAAGTTAACACTTCCTCCTTTTGAACCAGCAGCAACAGCAGAATTACAGTTCTTGTCTTGGAAAACTGCTTTCCTGCTAGCAATCACTTCAGCAAGAAGGGTATCTGAGTTACAGGCATTAATGGCAGTACAACCCTTCCTTATCTTCCATCAGGACAGAGTCTCTCTGAGAACTAACCCTACCTTTATGCCAAAAGTGGTCTCCAGAGTATCATTGAACCAAGCGATTCATTTACCTACATTCTTCCCCAACCCACAGAACAGGGGAAAGACTACTACATACCTTGGATGTGCACAGACAATTACGCTACTATCTGGACAGAACTAAGACCAGCAGAAAACTGACCAGCTTCTGGTAGCATATGCAACAGGAATGCAAGGAAAAGCAATTTCAAAACAGACAATCTCAAAATGGATAGGAAATTGCATTCGATTTTGCTACTCTTTTCATGGAAAGACAACTCCTGAAAATATCAGACCTCATTCCACAAGAGCTACAGCCACCACTACAGCTTTCCTACGAGGAGTGGCTACCAAAGACATTTTAGAAGCTGCTACTTGGAGCTCCGTGCATACATTTGCCAAGCATTATAATCTTCCCTTATATTCTAGATCTCGAGCAGGTTTTGCAACTGCTGTTTTGCAAGGGATCTTAACTACACCATCTTGATCTTAGTGCCTCCTCCCCCAGTTTGGCTATGGTATTCTACCCATATGTTAGGACTGCAGATGCATCCTTGAAGGACATAGTGCAGTTTTGTACCTACCATAAATGTAGATGTCCGATAGGTATGCATCTGCAGTCAGGATTACCCACCCTCCTTCCCCTCTGTGGTATTCCTAGGGTATTTACCCCTCTTTTAGCTAGCTGGGGGAATCTATTATGGTGTATTTGTTGGTATATATATATATATATATATATATATATATATATATATATATATATATATATATATATAGTTATATTCTTATATTGTTTGCTCTCTACTGTTTGGAATTATTTGCATTTATCCAAATTTAGCCTTCCTAGAGGGCACCTGGCATCTGGGGCAAGAAACACTGAGGAAAATGGCGTCGGCTGATGCCTTTATACCCAATAAACAGCAGCTATGACGTCGGGTGAAGTGCGACATCAGCCGAGGCCAGACCCAGACTTTGGAATCCGGCCGACCGAAGGGCTGCCTGAGGCAGGACAACCCATATGTTAGGACTGCAGATGCATACCTATCGGACATCTACATTTATGGTAGGTACAAAACTGTACTTTTCTATGATGGGCAAAGGCATGTCACCAAAACATGTGACGGGCCTTCACTCTACCCCCTGCCAGCCAAACCTTAACAACAGACGCATCAGATTATGCTTGGGGGGCCCCCATGGCAGGAAGATGCATTCAGGGCATATGGACCCCAAAACAAATGCATCTGCATATCAACCAGAAAGAGATGCTAGCTGTTCAAAATGCCCTAACAGCCTTCAAGGACTTACTTCATCCAGGACAACTACTGATAAAGATGGACAACACCACGGTCATGTGGTATATAAACAAGCAAGGGGGCACACACTCATACCCCCTTTGCAGATTAGCCACTGTGAGACACAGCTTTGACCTACCAAATACATCTTCAAGCTCAATTCCTGCCAGGAAAGCAAAATACTCTGGCAGACGATTTAAGAAGAAACCTTGTGGATCCTCACGAGTGGAAACTAAATCCAGAAGTCTTCAGCATGATAACAGAGAAATGGGGGAGCCCAGACATAGATCTATTTGCCTCTCCTCAAAATTATCAATTGAAAAGATTCTGCACAAGAACTTATCACAGACAAGCATGGAAAGTGGATGCCCTATCCTTCAGTTAGAAAAAACTTATCAGTTTACGCCTCCTCTGCCTCTTCTTTCCAAGGTCCTCCTAAAAGACAAGAGAAACCAAAGATAATACTAATTGCCCCGGACTGGCCCCTCTAATACTGGTACCCAATCCTAAGGAACTTGTCTCAATACCCAGCTTGGACCTTACCTCAAAGACCTCAACTACTGTCCCAGCAAAACAATCAGATCCTGCACAATCAACTCCAGACACTGAACCTGGCAGCATGGCTGATCATGTAGTTATACGAACAACACCTCTCAGTAAAGCTGTGATGGATGTCATTTTGGAAGCCAGAAGGCCTAGTACTAGAAAATCTTATGCTGATAAATGGAAGAGATTCTGTGCTTGGAATCTAGCACAAGGAACTGATACAGCAGAACCAAATATTCCTCAGATATTACAATACTTAACTGAGATTCTTGACAAAGGCCTATCTTTCTCATCACTTAAAATCCATGCCTCTGCCATTTCGGCTCATTACAATACAGAGCCACCAATCTTTTCTCATCCTTTACTAAAGCAGCATCTTAGAGGAGCCAAAAATTTAAGGCCTCCTAGAAGATCACCATTACCTACATGGGACCTCAATTATGTGTTGGAAAAGCTCACCCTGCTTCCATTTGAACCAGCTGCTACCCCTGATATAAAGTTTTTGTCATGGAAAACCGCTCTGCTACTAGCAATTACTTCAGCAAGAAGAGTTTCAGAGCTACAGGCCCTCATGGCTGTAGAGTCTTTTATCATATTTTACCCAGACGGGGTGTCTGAGGACAAATCCTACATTTATGCCTAAGGTTGTTTCCAGTGTGGCTCTTAACCAAACAATTCATCTGCCAACCTTTTATCCAAGTCCGCAGAACAAGGGGGAGAGAATTCTGCATTCCTTGGATGTACACAGACAGCTAAGATTCTACTTGAGCAGGACTAAAGCTCTAAGAAACACTGAGCAATTACTAGTGACATATGCTGCAGGATCAGAAGGAAAGGCTATTTCAAAGCAGACAATTTCAAAGTGGATAAGCCACTGCATCCGTTTCTGCTACTTACACCATGGTAAACCTGTGCCCAAGGGCATTAGGTCTCATTCCACCAGAGCTGCAGCTACTTCAGCAGCCTTTCTCAGAGGAGTACCAACCAAAGACATTCTAGATGCTGCTTTTTGGAGTTCTGTTCACACCTTTACAAAGCATTATCATTTGCCTCTCTAAGTCCAGGGCAGGCTTTGCCACTGCTGTTCTGCAGGGCCTTATAGCCCCACCTAATGCTGTTGAGCTCCAGCCTCCCAACCATAGCTTTGGGATTCTACCCAAGCATAATGACTGCAACAGTGAAACACGAAGAACATAGTACAGTTGTGTACACTTACCATAAATGTAGATGTTCGAGTGTATTCACTGTTGCAGTCCAGGTTACCCTCCCGCCATCCCCCTGTCATTCTGGAGTTTATCTTTCCTTCTCTATCGTCTACAACCTATGTGGTGTATTTGCTTGTAGATGAAGGTACATTGATGCATGTGTGTATGCATATTTTTATATATATATATATATATATATATATATATATGGTTTACTATCAAATTGTCGATCCCGTTTTGTGCGACGCGCATTGCCCGAACGCGGAACTGCGAACGTCACAACACCGACGCCCAGATGTGCGAACGGCAAAACCTCGCCCCCATCCGACCCATGGTAGCATGGGTGTGGAGGTGTTGCGTGGCCGGTAATGTCGATCGTCGGTGTTTCGCGGTTTCGGTTCACTATCGAAATGGTTTTGGTGTTTCGGTTCGCGCAAACGCGTCAATGGGGTCGCCGTTCGCACGGAGTGCATTCGCACATTTAATAGTAAATATATATATATATATATATATATATATATATATATATATAAATATTTTTTTTTTTTTGGCTGCCTTTTTGGAGGCACCTGACATCTGGGGCAAGAAAAACTAAAGAAAATGGCGTTGGCTGCATGTTTTATACCCCTGACGTCATGGAAGAGGAGCCAGCAACCGATGCAGGACCCAAGACTTTGGAATTCAGGCTGACTGAGGGCAACCTGCCAGCAGATTACCCAAATATAATGACTGCAACAGTGAATACACTCAAACATCTACATTTATGGCAAGTGTACACAACTGTACTATCTTGTTGCTGCTTACTTAGCTTCTGTAGAGAAACTGTTTCTGCTTTGTAACATTTTGGTTTGAAGGATTTTGACTTCCCTTTTTCTAGTTGTGATTTTATTGTTCTGATATCGATTGTTTTTGATCCCTGTCATTTTCCAGGTCATATATTTCCATTTTTTTTCCTGTTTTCTAATAGATTTGCGTTGAGAGCTTCCACATGTTTTGGGCTGCACCCTGCTGCCATGCGTTTACACCCTTCTGATGTGTTATTTTTCAAGTATTTGTGTGGTTGCTGCTGTTATTTTGAGTTGTAATTGTGCTTGGCCATGTGTGTTTCATTTTAACTGTTTGTGATGGAGAAACTGCAAGAGTTAAAAAGAAATTAGAGTTTTTTTGGAGGAAAATATCACCCTAGAACAGACACATAAGGTGTTTGATAATAGCTGAAGTAAACTTTTATTAAATACAGATGAAACCCCAAGGCATTTCTTCCCTGATGAGTCTGTTTTCTCCCAGGGAAGAGACTGATAAATCTTAGTCCTCAAGGGAGGCAGATTTGGTTTCTGCCAAAAAGTTGAGGACTTTTGATCAGATAGATGTGCATATTGAATCTCTGGAGTTTCTAAGTTGACAGTTAATGTGGTTGAGGATAGATGACCTAAACTTCTTAGTCAGGATAGCCTCCTCTTTATTCTCTGAGGCTGAAGTGGGTGGAGTGAACTTCTCTAGACTCCTGAATGTTAAGTCTTATCAGTCAGGTACATCTATTTCACCCTGTCATAGTAGGTCAGTTACAATGGACATTTACTGTGATAAAATTATGAAATTGGTGTTGCATGCACATTATCAGATAGCTCTTGTTCCTTTCCCTTCTCTTGCTAGAGTGGATAAGGACCGATTTGTTTTGCAAACTTTTTGCAATACCTGCTCTTCAGCCTGTCTCTTGGTCTCTCGCCTGACAAGGCTAATGAACAGCCTACTAGCTCCAAAATTGGTGCAAGTAGATGCATTGGCAACAAGTGAGATTGTGTGTTTTGTGTCATAGTCTTTGTTTTGAGTGCATCTCACATCATCAGTATTGTCAGTCCCAGCAAGTTCAGCACAAGTTCCTCTGGTGTTCATGGTGCTGAAGGTCTCATTGGATTCAGTACTCGTTCTTCGTGCCATTTTAGCACTCAGCCACCTTGGCCTTCAAATATTTGATGCTGACCTTGTTTCCAGGTGACCTCTTGATGCTAGTGAATGCTGAGGTTGACAGATCAGTGCCAATTATGAAATCAGTGGTAATGGTGTTGGTTATTTTCATATCTGGCCTTCAGCATGAGTGTCACTAGGAATGAAAGGGTTCTTAATCATGCCTGGGTTGTCATTGTTGCAGACTTAATTGCATGGACCCTTCTGGTGTAAGGTGCAGTCCAAACTTTGATCCAGGCCCTTCTAATATTTGTTTCTTCAACTCTTCACTCCCTTACCATAAGGACTGGATAGCCACTGGTGTTATTCTTTTAAGTGGTATGGCTATTTTTGTGCTTCCTTGCCCTCCCCAGAGTCATCCCCACCAAGGAAGAGATGTAAGCATCCATGTAAAGAGAAAGAATGTGTGCATCTATCTCTTCCTGTGGAGCTTTGCATGCTAGACATGAACAATGGATATGCATGTGATTCCCCAACCCCCACTCAGAGAGATAGTGAAAAAGATAGACTACAGGGGTGAGTGGTTCTCCCATTTGTCTCGAGGCTCTTGCAGGAGGCATTCTGATCTCCCCTTCAGCCTCTTAGGTGGCTCCCCTGCTGACAGAGCAGTGTGTTTTGTCTTTGAGTGTTTGAAGCAGTCAGATGTGGTGACATCTGTTTGTAGATCAGCCTTGATTTTCTGGCCACTTCAGCAGTGGAACATCTGTGTTCAGAAATATATAGGATCATAGGAGGTTGTTAGGTTATCGACCTGGAGGTCATTTCAAGCATAGCCATTTCATCCCAATGTAATGCCATATATATTCTAGTCAATACCCAGGATTGTATTTAATAATGACTGCCCATGTTAAGGAGGGTTGTGGTCGCTATCCCCAATAAAAAATTTATGGTGCCCCATCCACTCATCCATGTTCCTTTTGAACAGTGTCATAGAGGTGCTCTGCTTCATATGAACTGGCAGCCTATTTCAAAGATGTGGCAGTCACTGGGTGACAAATTTCCCTCCAGCAAATCCTATTCAAGTCGTAAGCCATATTTAGGTCCCTGGAATGGGGGTAGCTCTAGTCCCATTTGATTTACCAATGTGCAACAAATTCATTAGGTTTGGGTCAGAGAGTGCTGTTAGGCAAGCATAAATCTCCCCTAAGAAGTTTCTGTGATACTGAGTATAGTGACAGGGACTTTAGTTAGTCATTGTGTGTAAGGCATGTACAAGTATAGAGGAGTTATAACCTCTTTGCTCTGGAAGTGATGCCTTTGCTAATCACGTGTGTTATGTAGAAAGCCTTCCTTACTACAGTAGACCCATGATGGTCAAAGTTAAGGTTGCAGTCTACTTGTGATCCCAGATCTCTTACTACTTTGTAGGTACATAGGGTATTCATAGGTTCATAGGCTGGTACTAGGCTATCGGCCCTATGGCCTATACAAGCCTAGCCATAACAATTCCCTGGCTATTTCTTCCCACACTATTTACTTCCCTGGACCCCTGTCTAGCAAGGCGACTGACGTGATCCCTGGGGGGAATTTCTTTTCTCCCATCCAATCATCAAGGTTCCTTTTGAAGAGGGCCAAAGAGGCTCTCTGCTTGACATGTATGGGCAGTCTATTCCAGAGTCTGGGGAGTCTCTGGGTCAGGAACCTATCCCTCCAGCATGTTTTGTTTATTGTAATGACAAGGTTTAGATCCCTGGAGCGTGTGGCTCTGAGGGATTGGGATTTCTTTAAGTGTAGCATGTCCATCAGCTGTGGGTTTGACATGTCCGTGTATGTTAAGCAGATATCGCCTCGGAGTAGACAATATGCGACAGGCAGTCTGCAGAGGGCATTTGTTTAGACCTGTGATTCTTTTAGTGAGGTATTTCTGCGGCCTTTCCAATTGTTGCAGATGTCTTGAGAGGTACATACCAAATGGAGTGTTGTATTCTATAATGGGTCTAATGAAGGATGAGTACACTGGGACAATGACCTCCTTTTTTCTGGATGAAAAGCCCTTAGTGATGAGGTGTGCCACATAGAAGGATTTCCTGACTGTTGTGGCGATGTGGTTATTGAAGGTGAGACCACTGTCCACTTGTGTCCCTAAGTCTCTTTTCACACTTTCGGTGTTTAGTGTACTGCCACCTATGTGGTAATTCACCGATACATGTTTTTTCCCAAAGGGGATAACTATGCATTTCTTGGCGTTGAGCTTGAGACCATTACTCTGGCACCAATCATCTGTTTCTGTAAGGCCCTTTTGTAAAGTATCGACATCATTTGGAGATTCAATAATGGCTCCCAGTTTGCAGCCATCTGCGAACTTTGTTAGCCAAAGTCCCTTAGTGTTGACCTGTACTACAGAGAAGCAGATGCCAAACAAGAGAGGTCCCAGGACTGAACCCTGAGGTACTCCTTGTCTGGAGCTGGATTTGGAGTCAGCTACTTTTATAATGTGGGTTCTGTCAGTAAGCCAGTTGGCAACCCATCGAGTGACATAGGGATTAATGCCCAGCTTAGTAAGTTTATCTATGATTCCATAGTGGGGGATGGTGTCAAAGGCCTTGGCGAGGTCCAGATAGGCTGTGTGGACTGTCTTAACTTTGTTCACGGCTCTGGAGACTGATTCGAAGAAGGCAGTCAGGTTCAGGAGACAAGATAGGCTCTTCACGAACCCAAACTGGGTGGGGTCCAGTGTTTTAAGGTTGCCAGTGTCTTTGTTTATAAGTTCCGTGATAATACGTTCCATGGCCTTGCAGATCAGGCTCGTCACACTGATGGGGCGGTAGTTCCCGGGATCCAAGGTGGATCCCCCCTTGTGGAGTGGGATAACTGTAGCTGTGCGCCACTCAGTGGGCATGAAGCCTGAGGTGAGGGTATGATTAAACATGACACTTAGGTGAGGTGCCAGTTCATTTTGTAGTTCATGTAGTACACAGCCCTTGATGTCATCTAGTCCCATGGATGCTATATTCTTAGCATTGGAGAGTGCATTTTCTACCCGTGTGACCGTTATTACCGGAATTTGGCAATCTTCCGGTATTGAGATGGGCCCTTTAGGTGGTGAGAGGGGGGTGAAGTTGGCACTGAATTGATCTGCCAGGATATTGGCAATATCCTTGGGATCAGTATATATAATGTCATTCTGTTGTAGCTCAGAGCAGATCTGAGCATTGCTTTTAGATTCTTGACATAGTTATAGAATGCCTTGTGGTTGTCTTTGGAATCTTTGCAGTTTTATTTTTGTAACTAGCTTTGGAGGATTTTATGAGGGATCTCAGCTTCTTACTGAGACTGGTAAGGGAGTTTTTTGCATCCTGGGATTTTCCTCTTTTCTGCAACAGTTTCTTCCTTTTGTTGTAAAGTTTGTTTATAGCAGGGGACCACCAGATTGGCTTCCTTTTTTTGGAGGAGAACATCTTGGTTCTGTTTGGGATTGCACGATTCATGCATGAGTGGATGTGCTCATACAGTGCCTTAGTGTAGGACTCAGCAGTCGAACTTTCAGTTCCCGTTTGCATGGGTGTCATGAAGTTTGTAACTTCTGACTTGAGTAGCATGAAGTTGGCTTTGGAGAAGTTTTTATGGAGGTTTCCTTACTGGGGAGTGGGGGTGGGATGTGGATGTTAAGGGTGATTAGCTTATGGTCTGACCTGACCAACAAGGGAGTGACCATAGGTGTGGAGCATTGATTTCCCATGTTGGTAATGACCAGGTCTAGGATATTGGAGCCCCTGGTGGGACTATGGATTAGTTGATTCAGGGCATTGGAATTTATGAATTCCAAGAACCGTTGGGCAAAGGTGTTGGTACATGAGTAGTTTTCCCAGTTAATGGCAGGGTAGTTGAAATCACCCAGTATTAGGGTGTTTGGTTGTATATTAATATTTTCCAGTATGTTTAGAAAGATGTAGTGAGAATCTTGGGGCATGGTGGGGGATCTGTAGCAAGCTACAATTTGGATTGCAGTCTTACATAGTGTTAGTTGCACCTGGAGAATTTCAGACGCATTGTGTTGGGCAACTAACCTGGTTGTGTGAATATCCTTGGTGAATATGGACACTCCTACACCTTTAGTGTTTCGATCCTGGTTTGGTGGCCGAAAAGTGTGGTAAGAGTTGTAGCCTGGTATTGCAGGGGTGCTGTCTGGAGCCTTGAACCAGGTCTCAGTTACTGCACAGATATCGATGTTCTCCATTTTTAGAAGTGCCCTGAGATGGTGCATTTTGAGGTTTAGACTTCTAGCATTGAGTAGCATTACCTTCAGATTTTGCATGCTTGTACCTGTTACGGTGGTAGTTTTGTCCTTTAAACTTTGCCTAAAAAAGGCACTATTGGGGTGGCAAGAGCCTTAGCCAGTAACCTGAATCCCAGGGGCGAAAGGTGCAGACCATCTCTGGTAAAGCATCGTGGTTTGTCAATCATGTCATCCCAGGCAGACAGATACTGGATCCCCTTTGAATGACACCAGAAGCTTAGCCAATTGTTGAAGTCAATCATTTTGTCCTTATATTGTGGTATCATTCTGGGCGAAGGCAGGATTCTACTCGGGGCTCGGGTCATACCTGCCTGGGCCACATGATCCGAGGGCTCTTCCATGTCTCTCTTCATGTAGTCCAGGGAGATGCTTCTCAAGTCATTCACTCCAACATGGACAATGACAGAGTCATATTTGTACTTGTTGTGGAGTGACTTGAGTGCATGAGTTATGTGGCAGATTCTGGCACCTGACAGGCAGCTCATTGTAACTTTCTCCTTGTTCAGCCTGGTGAGTGGGACATCAATGTGCTTGACTATAGAGTCACCTATGACTAAAGTGTTAGGTATGTTGTCTTGCTTTAGGGGCTGTTGCTGGGTGGCACACCGGTGTTGTGAGCTATGTGACACTTTGGTTGTGATTGGTGTTTGTGTTTCAGCTTCGGAGGTCCTTGTTGCTTGGGCAGGTTACAGTTAAGGGCCTCTGCATATGTGGACATAGTGTTGCTATGTGTGAGTGTTGGTGGTGTGAGTTTAGAAGGGCTATGTGTTGCTTGAGGTGTAGTGCGGGTGTTAACCTTCTCCTCTTGACTGTCTAGCATAATCTTGGGTGGAGAGAGCTTTGCTTCCAGTTTGGCTATGTAAGTGCATATTTCTCAGATTGTAGTGATGGGTGGTAGGAGGAGAGGGTTGTCTGTATACATGAGGCAATTGCTGCATTGCCTCAGTATGCCCATATTTACCAGGTGGACAGGAGAAATCAATGGAAGCTGACCCTTGGACATGCCTGGTTTGGTGTTTTTTTTTTTTTTGAAAAGTACTGGAGCTGTTTTCCCGTACCTTAGCAAGGTACTTTGCAATTATAGGCTGTTTAGTGCCTATTATTAATTTCTTCTTAATAAGGAGAGTTGAGTGCTTGTATCAGTTTAAGGCTTCCTAGTGCTTTCCAGCAGATGTTAGAGCAAGTGCTAGTCACAGGGATGCTTAAAGGTAAGATGAAAAAAATGATTTATCCTAAACACTGCAGTGTGCACTAGAGAAGTTAGATGTGAAAGTAGGTAACTTTAGTTTTACCTGTCTAAAAATTTATGTTTTAGTGGAGAGTCACTATTTTTAAAACAGCAAGATAGATTGAAAGGGGGTGATCAATTTTGTATTCCGGTACTATGCAATACAGTAGAATGGCCAATAAATTTGAATAGTTGAAGGGGAGTGTTTTCACAAAATGATAATTTTGTGCTTACTCACACAAGTCAGTGAATGCTGAGAGGAAATAAGTTTTAGGTCAAATTAACATAAGAGGCAGGCAACTAGAAAGACAGTGGTAATTAAGAACACGATAGTGACAGGGTTGGGGGGATTTCTGCCTGACTCACAAGAGACAGAACTGGGGTGTCTTTTGAAGTTTTAATATGCAGTTAAAAGCAGAACACAAGCAAAACACAAGGTAAAGAAAACAAATCACAGCACTCAAAATGTAAAAAGGCAATAAACTAATACAAAGTACAACAAATAAAAAGCAAACCAACCTTTCCCTCCCTGCAAAGTGTAGCAGAGTCTGGGTGAGCCTTTCCAATAAAGCTCTAAAATGTTGTTAATTTGATAGTGTGAAGGTAAACATTTTTTACTGAAGGGAATGATGATGCATTTCTTTGCCTTCAGTTTGAGACCATGACTAAGACACCAAGTCCGTTGGTCTCCCTAAGACCCTCCTGACATATACTGACATCATTTGGGGAGTCAGTAATTGCACCCAGTTTCTAGTCGTCCACAAACCTGGTCAGCCACAGCCCTTTAGTTTTGGCTTGAACGTCTGAGAAGTATATATCAAACAGTAGGGAGCCCAGCAATGACCCTTGTGACATCCCACTGGTGACAGATCTGCTGGTTGATGTGGAGTAACCTGCTTTGATAATGTGTGACCGATTTGTGAGCCAGTTGGGAGCCCATCTTACAGCAAAGGGGCGTACATTCAGTTTTCTATGTTTATTGGTAATGCCTGAGCCTGGTATTGTGTCAAAAGCCTTTGCCAAGTTGAGGTATGCTGTGTGCACAGATATGCCCTTGTCAATAGCCCTGGTCACATTTTTGAAGAAATACACCAGGTTTAACAGACACGATCTGCTCTTGACGAAGGCGAATTGGGTCGGATCCAGGGTTTGCGGTTGCATATTTCTTTCTTTATGAGGTCTATGATGATATGTTACATGGCTTTACATATGAGGCTGGTCAGACTTATGGGTCTGTTGCTAAGCCACCTTTGTTGCCGTTTTCCATTCTGCAGCAACAAAACCTACGGTTAGGCTGTGATTGAATGGGTACATAATGGTGATGTGAGTTCATATTTTAGTTTGTTTAGAAGACAGCCTGGGATGCCTTCTAGTCCCATAGAGGCTGTGTTTTTTGCCTTAGTCAAGTCTTTAATGACCTGCTCTTCCCATATGTGTGTGTGTGTGGGGGGGGGGGGGGGTTGGGGACAAGGATTGTGATAAGTTTGGAGGGGATAAGGGAGTGAATTTTTCACCAAACCTGTCCACTAACAGGTTTGCTATAATTTCGGGATCAATGTGTGTGATACTGTTAATCACTAGTTAGGACATGCTTGGGTCCTATCTTTTAGGCTACCTATGTAGCTGTAAAAGGCCTTGTGGTTTTCCTTGGCTCTGATTGTTAAATTTTTTTTCAAATTTACCCTTAGAGGATTTGACATGTTGTCTTATTTGCCTTTTGAGGCTGAGGAGGGTGCTTTTCCACTTTTGTGGCCATGCCTTAGTTTTCTTAGACAGCAACTTTTTGCTTTTGTTAAATTTTGTTGATGTTGGATGTCCACCAGGATGGCTTGTTTTTACTTGGGGCTCTGACTTTGATTCTCTCTGGAACAGCTGAGTCTGTACACTTATACAAGTGATTGTACAGTGTAAGCTTTGGTGTAGTTGCCACTTCCAGCTGGGGGTGGGGCTTGGAAGGCATTTATACCTTCGCCTAGGAGAGTATAGTTTGCTTTGGTGAAGTTTTTTAGTCTGAATTCACCCTTTGTGAGTTGTGGTGTTAGTGCCAGTTCAAAGGCAACTGATTTGTGGTCAGATTTGACTAATGATGGTCCGGCAGTTGAGGTGGTGCATCCGTCATGTTAGTGAGGAACAGATCTAGTATGTTTGTTCCTCTTGTTGGGGTTTAAACAATTTGTTCTGTGTATTTTAGTTAACAGAGCCAGGGAACTTTTGCACCAGGGAGTTAGGGCTAGAGTAGGTTTCCCAGTTGATGGTTGGCTAATTGAAATCCCCCATGACCAGAATGTTTGGCAGTATTTGGATTGACTGCGGTTTGGCCAAGTAGGCCTCATGCGCATCATGATCCATGGAAAGAGATCTATAATTAGCTATGGCGGTCTTACCCACAGTAATCTGAACTTGAGTGACTTCACAGAGTTGTCCAATCTAACTAGTTGGGAGGTGAATTTATCCCTAATATAGATAGAATATGCTGCGGTAATAAGGCGGTAGCGTTGTTACCTCACAGCAAGAGGTTCTCCCTTCCGATTCTCGGCGTGGCTTGGGAGTGCCTTCTGTGTGGAGTCTGCATGTCCTCCCCGAGGTTGGGTAGTGTTTGAAAGACATGCGTGCGTAAATGGGTGTGCCTTTGTTGAAGGTTGGGCGTCGAGCTGGCACCTTGGCGTTTCATAAAAATCTACTGCCAATCATTAGCGGACCGGAGTTCCGCTGTGGCGACCCCTTAGCGGGAAAAAGCCAAAAGACAAACATAGATAGAAACACTGCCTCCTTTGGTTCTCACATGTCCATTTTGCAGACTGAAGATGTGAAATACATTCTAGCCTTGCACTGCCAGAGTACTCTTTGAGGCCTTGAACCAGGTTTCTTTGACTGTGCAGACATCTTCTTCCTCCAGTAATAGTAGTGCTTCCAAAGTGTGCAGTTTTTGATATAAGCTCCTAGCATTTAGCAGCGTAACTCTTAATTTGTTATGGGTTTCAATTTTCATGTTGGCAATTTTGTTTTTGAGCCCTTGCCTAAAAAACAGCACTATGGGGGAGGCAAGAGCCTTTGCCATAGTTGAAAGCCTTGTGTTGCTAGGTGCAAACCATTTCTGGCAAAGCAGTGAGGTTTGTCAATCATGTTATCCCAGGTTGACAGAAACGGGATCCTCTTTGAATGACATCAAAAACTAAGACAATCATTGAAATCAGTAATTTTTTGTTAATACTGTAGCATCATTCAAGGTGAGGGTATTATGCTGCTCAAGGCTAGGGACATACCTGCCTGGGACACATACTCAGCTCAGTCATGTCTTTACATATAGTCCAGTTAGGTACTTCTCAGGTCGTTCACTCCAACATGAACTATGACAGAGTCGTGGTGATACTTGTTGCCGAGAGACCTGAGTGCATGTGTGATCTGATGAATCCTGGCAGTGGACAGGAAGCTGACCGTGACTTTCTCCTTATCTAACCTGGTGAGTGGGATATCTGTGTGTTTCACTATGGAGTCTCCAGTGACAAGAAAATTTGTTTTTTGAGTGTTGCTTCTTAAGGGCTTGGCAGGTGAGACACTGTTGTTGCTATGTGTCTTGGGTGCTGTGGAACTGTTAGTTGTAGCAGTCTTTTGTTTTGGTGGACTCTGGTATTTCAGTAATTTTTTGAGAGAACCTCCGTGTATGTTGATTTGTGTGTTGGGTGCGTACTATGTGTATGAGTAGTGATACTGTGTGTGTACATGAATAGTGGTGAGTGAGTTGAAAACCTCTTCAGTGTTACTGTTTCAAGTGTGCAAGAGCAGGAATTCAAGATTGTTGGTGTAGATACATTTCTTGCACTCTACTGGAGTGAGTTGTTAGTAGAGGGGTTATCAGTGCACATAAGGCAGTTGCTACACTGCCTCAGGAGACCCAAGTCAACAAGACCGGCAGGAGAAACAAGGGTAGTCCAGCTGTCATAATACTAGGTTTGAAGAACTGGTGTCACAAAGGGGGTGCTTTCAGGACTGATCTAGGAGGTGCACTGTAGATGGGTATTTCTGACAGGGTTTTTGGCTGATAGTTTAATAGGTCACAGCTCATTAGCAATACTACTTAGACTGGAGATGTACTAAAAATGAGACCTACACTAATGTATTACAGCTATACGTAAGGGAAAAATTGTCGGAATTGTTTGTGAAGCACAATTGTGCGGTGCTGAGTGATGCGGAAATAAGCATAAACCCGCTGAAATGCAGGGCTTAAATACCAGAAGCTTAAAAACATAAAAACTTTTAAAAACTCAAAAGAACCAATGAAGATGCGTACTGCAAGCCCTAGACCAATCACCCTTTACCAGACAGGTTCCAATCAGCTGACATCTCTCACAAAGTTGCAGAAAGGCCCCTTCCAGTCAAAGATGGCTTGGAAAATGTGCTCAGAATACAGCAGCCACTACAAACAGACCCAGATGAAGCAAACTTATATCCGGACTATGCTACAGCTACTAGCTGCACTAATTTAGGTGGGAAACACTAAAAAAAATGTAAACACCAGAAAAACAGCAGTGAGACACTAAAAAATGTTTTAAATGGCAATCAAATCAGTACTTAAAACACTGCTTGGCAGGAAAGTAGAACAAATAGAATGGATGCTTTGCAAACAGTGAAAAGTAGTAATAATTATTTTGCAAACAGTGAAAACATCAACAAAATACTTTTTAACAGGCACAGTAAGGTAGACAAATGCAGTACAAACAGTGCATATTAGTTTACAGTATTAAAATGCAGTAATTAAATAAGAACAACACAATAAAAAGTGGAGTAAATAGTATAATCATGCAAACCCCCCCCCCAAAAAAAAATAGGCAGCTTATGCCTCTAGTTGTCCAGTATCTCAGCTCAGAATTGTGGCTGGAAGCCTACTTCAGTTCAGCTCGGTTCAAACTTGCAGAAACCCACTTAAATACCAGGAGAAACTTAAATAATTTTCGAAAAACTCAAAAGAACCAATCAGGGTGCTTTAATCCACCAGGCCCTTGACCAATCACCCTTCACCAAGACAGGTTCCAATCAGCAAACTTCTCAATAAGGGCCCCTTTTAATCAAAGATGGCTTGGAAAATGTGCTGAGAATACAGCAGCCACTACAGATAGACCCAGATGCAGCAAACTTGTATTTGGACTGTGCTACAGCTACTAGCTACACTAATTTAGGGGGGAAAGACTAACAAATGTTTTAAGCAGCAGAAAAACAGCAGTGAGACACTAAAACACGTTTTAAACAGCATAAAAACAACAAGGAGACACTAAAGAGTGTTTTAAGTAGTGAAGAAAACAGTTATTTGAAACACTGCTAGGTGGGGAAACAGAATAAACCAAACTGTTTTGCAAACATTGAACAATTGCAGCAATTACTTTGCAAACAGTGAAAACCGCAACAGAGTATGATTTAACAGGCACAGTAAGGCAGAGAAATGCTGTACAAACCATGTAGTTTAGTGTACAGTATCAAAATATAATATTAAATGAGCAGAGCACAATAAAAAGTGCAGTAAGTGGCGTAATCAAGCAAAAAATTTATTCCATCCATACTGCAGGAGTCCAAAAAAAGAAAGTTGCTGTGACTTCCAGAGTACAGCAGTCTGTCCCCCACCTCATCAAAAACTAAAGAAACCTGGACATTGGACTCTGGAAAGTGTGCATCTACATTACCTACCTTTCTCACATGTTACGTGTCCTGTATGAGCTTGTGGATGGGATAAGCATGATACTGGAGAGCCAAACTTTTTCTCAGCAGGTACCTTATTATCCATTTCTAACCTCACTACATGCTCAGAGGGACAGCATTACTGTCCATCACCACATATTTTTGTACTGTACTGATTTTTCTGAGAACTGCAAGGTGTCCTCCTTTAATCTTCCCTTTAATGGAATTGATATATTTGGTCCTAATATCAAGGAAAATCTCTAAGACAGTGAGAAGGAAGGTGAGACTTTGACCATGTTGGCTTTTGTTCTGAAACACTGCAACACAATTGCCAGTTTTGGTGCAGGCACAAGTAACAGCCACAGAAAGGTCAGCAGTCTATGAACCAATGGGATTATTGTGAATTTCAGAGTGGACATCCACCTACAGGGAGGAATTCTCAGCCCAGCCAGAGGTACCACATCTCCTTATCTGGGAGATGAACACAGCAAAATCTGTGAGGACTTGCATGTTTGTCCCCCAGTGGAAGCCAGTGTCTTTTGTGCTTCCACCTATTCATATAGATTGCCTTCATACGTGGCAGGTGGAGTTGGAGACTCATATTCAAAGACCACAAGATCACATTCCATACCTCTGCAGTACTGCACTGTTGGCTATTACTTAACAGTTCACTCATTGAATAAAGTGCAGCAGAAAGAATAGTCTTAAACCTACTTTGAAAAGGCCATCTATGAGGTCCCACCAGACCAAAAAGGATCCAGGTACTACTCTAGATTGATTTTAGTTTGATAAAAGACCAAGGATATCTCAGACAATCCCAGATCTCTGCAGAGCCAAAGAGTTCATTTGAAAACAGAATTTCTGGATAGTCTCACTGCAGTCTGTTCTTGCCAAGAGGGCATTGAATATGCTGTTTGGACTTCCACAGCATCTGGCTGGGCATTAGGGTAGTGCAGAAGGCAAGAAATCTCTTACACTTCTGAGCAGGGGCCAGCCATTTTCAGTTTTGGACCCTTCCATTTTGTCTCACAATGCACCCAGCAAATGTATGTTAATTGTCATACCAAGCCAGATGGAGCAGGATGCCAAGCTATGCCCATGCTTATCAATGAGGGTTTGTGGCGGGGGGGGGGGGGTTAAATGTTTGACAGCATTAATAGAACAATGATGATCAAGAAAATATCACTGTCATGGGGGGGTCTGGATGGAGAGAAAGCATTCAACAGAGTAAGCTGGGATTTTATGAGTAAAGCAATGGAAGCATTTACATCCACTGACTCAATAATAAAGTTGTTTAGGAGAATATGTATAAGGGATCAGTGGCAAATATGTGTGTGTGTGTGTGTGTGTGTGTGTGTGTGTGTGTGTGTTTGGGGAGGGTTCCTGTCTGATATGCTCTGTTTGAACAGAGGAAGCAGGCAAGGGTGTCCTCTTTCTCCTTTGTGTTGTATTTAGAGCCACTGGCAAAGAAAATAAGGGACTCAGAAATTCTATGATATAATTAGTATGGAAATTAAGAAAAGTTGGCTTTATTTGCAGATGATATTATTTTGCACGTAATAAAACTGGAAAGGGACATTTCAGTGTTGTGGAATATTCTGAGAGAGTTTCATGTCTTTTTGGGATGCAAAATTAATGAGGATAAAACAAAGGCAGTAGCTGTAAACCATACCCACACAAAACAGGTTCAGAAGTACCCATATTTATGGGGACATGATAAATTGAAGTACTTAGGAATATGGATTAAAAAGGATTCTGTTTGGCAGCTAATGATATGTGGGAAGAAACTAAACAGCAGAAAATACAATAACTGAGAAACTGGAAGCTGTATTTTATGGATATGGGTAGCAGGATACAAGCAGTGAAAATGTTTTTAGCCCATTCAGTTTTATACGGAGATCAGGCATATTTTTATCAACCAGTGGAGAAGTTGTGGATAGTAATTATTAATGAGTTGAAGGATTTTATCGGAGGAGAAGAGGGCAAGAATTAATTGAGATAAGTTGATGTCCTTCCATATCACTGTTGCAGTATTCTTCACCTTAGGGATCTCCTGCCAAGAACAGCCTCCATCAGGCCAGTATACCAAAGCCTTTCACTCTTATAGGTGTTGTATGTCACACACATGCTCCCTGTGCAAAGCATAGGGCATAAAGGTGACGTATGGATGCAAGCACTCAAAATTTCTTTGCCTCTGGTCTGAACTCTCTTCTGCTGTGCTGGTTACTAAGCCATGTTTTTCAGATAACTGTCCTGTTGGGAGTTGTTCTCTTCTTTTTCCTATTGTTTGTGTCATCCAGAAAGGGAAAATGTCAGTGCGGGACGCAGATTCCCCATAAAGATCATCACGAATATATTTTTTGTTTAGGTGCTTCCCCCAGTCATACAGAGTGTCCTTTCTGCCAGGCATTTATGTCTTAAGTCTCTACGTAGTCATGTCTACTCATTGTGCATGCACCTAGAGAACCATAGTCTTAAGTTGCTGGCTTAGGGTGCTGTGGTGGAATCCTCCCATCCTGAGGACCAACTTTCTACTAAGAAAAAGGCCAGAAATGAGTTGCTCTCCAGCTTCCCCCCTGACGCCTCTCTAGATGCCAGTAAAAGCCTTGAAGACCATCTAGTGCTTGTTTTGGATTCCTTGGCTGCGACCCCGTTTAAGGTCGGCATGGATCCGGCTTCTTGCATGTCCTTGGAGGCTTTTTAGATGTCTCTGCTTGATGTTGAGGAGGAACCTTGGCTGATAATATCTGAAGGACCAAGGGAAATTCCTCAGATTTTAGTGAGGTAGGATTTTCCTACAACTATTAGAGTTGTTTCGGGGGTCTGGCCCTCTGAGTTTGTTTCCAGTGGATGTCCCGCAGAAAAAGAAACAAAAGACAAAGCATGTTACCCCTGTTGTGAATGATTCCCAATGTGAATGGCAAGATTTCACTCAGGGATTATTTAATGTTTTGATGGCCCTGAAGCCACCTGAAGGGATCTCTGTTCCTGTTTCCCCCTGGTCTTCCACTCCACTTAAGAGGCCTAGGTAATTGGATTCCTCATATGAGGATCTGAACTCTGGAAGAATCCCTGGCTTATTTTTCCTACTAACTTTCCCTTTGGACTACAGTTCAGAACAGGATGATTCCTTAAGTCTAGATTCCCCTTTGGAAGAGCTCTCCTTTGGGGATACCATTGCCTTGTTTCTAGGTCTCTGATATTCAAAAAAGGTATTATGAACTCCTACATATGGAGTCTCCCAAACCATCTGCATTCCTCCTGTTCTGCTTCTGTAGCCCATGACTCTCCGCCTCCTGCACCAAAAAGCCAGATATTTATTTATTTTTATTTATTTAACATTTGTTTGCCAGGATAGTCCGACTGGACAACGTGTCCATTTTCAGTGGAGTTCTGGGGAGAAAAACTCCATAAGTTTACAGAGAAGAAAAATTTACAAAAGAGACATTACAGAGTAGTAGCATACCGATTGTAGACTTTACAGCCATTAGTATACAATAAGAGGATATTCCCCCTTTTGGTTGAAAATACAGTTGTACAGAAAGATAAAGAAGATAGTCAGACACCTGTCATGAGGGATGCCAGCAACAACCTGCTCGCCAGTCTACAGGGCATCAAAGGCAGATGGAAGGAGTATTTCCAGCATCTTCTGAATGAAGAAAACCCTACAGAAGCTGTACTGCTGCAGAAACAGCCTACAGTGAGAGAAGAAGAGGAACCCACCTTAGAAGAAGTAAGAACAGCACTAAGGAAAATGAATCCGGGAAAGCAGCAAGCTCAGATGAGGTCACAGCAGATATGATAGATGCTGGGTGAGATAGGGGAGAAATGGCTCCTGAGGGTACTAATAACAGTGTGGAGAGAAAGGCATATCCCAGATGACTGGAGAATAAGCATACTCGTGCCAGTGTACAAGAACAAAGGGCACATCCACAACTGTGGGCAGTACAGAGGCATCAAACTCCTACCACATTGTATGAAAGTTCTGGAGAGGGTGGTTGATAAACGGATATGCAGAGTAGTAGAATGTAAGATGGGAGATGAGCAGTTTGGATTCAGATCAGGATGTAGCACAATTAACCCAATGTTTGCATTGAGACAGATACTTGAGAAGAAGCTAGAGATGAGGAGAGAGTCCAACTGGGCATTCCTAGACTTGGAGAAAGCATATGACAAGGTCCCAAGAAATCTGATGTGTGCAGTACTGCGGTGGTTTGAAGTCCCAGAAACATTGGTAGAATTAGTGCAGGCTATGTACAAGGACCCAGTGACTCACGTACGAACAGTGTTTGGCCTCACAGAGGGGTTCCCAGTGGGTGTTGGGTGTACACCAGGGTTCAACTCAGAGCCCACTGCTGTTCATACTGGTGATGGACTACATTAGCAAACAGGTTGGAGGGGACAGATCAACAAAGCTGCTGTATGCAGATGATGTGGCAGTACAGGCAGACTGTGAGCTAGAACTTCAGCAAAGGATAGGAGAATGGAATGCAAATCTGAAGGCACGTGTAATGAAACTAAGCACAGATAAGATGGTGGTAATGGCAGCAAATTGGGGAAGTCCGAAGAAGATGAGAATAGAGATAGAAGGGAAGACAGTGGAACAGGTACACAGTTTCAAGCATCTGGGAGGAGTGGTTGAGGAGAAGGGTAGTCTGAATGAAAAGGTCATAGCTAGAATCAGAGTGGCTGCTACCAGCTGGCATAGAGTATGTAGTCTATGACAGAAGAATGCCAAAGAAGCTGAAAAGTAAGGTGTACAAGACAGTGGTGCGACCAGTACTGCTGTATGGTACAGAAACAACCTGGGCAGTAAAGGCAGAACAGTTGAAGAATTTAGAGGTGATGGAAATTAAGTGCCTGAGAAAGGTGGTAGGATGTGCACTGTAGGACAGACGAAATGAAGATATAAGAGCAGAAGCCACAGTAGCTCCAATTGCAGAAAAGATCAAAGAGAACAGATTACGGTGGTTTGGGCACATGTAGAAAAGCAGAAGACATTCTGGTGAGGAAGACTTGGGACAGACAGGAAAAAGGTAAAAGGAAGCGAGGAAGTCCAGCAAAGAGAGGGATGGATTGTGTGAAAGAAGATCTGTGACAGTCAGGCATGAGTGTTGAAGAAGGCAGGAGTGTGGCACTGAATCGAGAGAGTTGGCAACAGTTAACACGATACTCCAACCCCATGTAGAAAAGAAACGGGGAAAAAGGGGGCTGCTGCTGCTGATGATCAAGGCCAAACCTTTGGATGCCCCTTTGAATAATAAAAATATTTTTGGATCTACTGCTACTTGACTTATCAAGTCCCACCAGGATAAGCGCAAAGTCTTCAGGAACTGAAACATATTTTTGTTTCTCCTGTTCTAAATTTCAAAGGAACTATCCTTTCAAGTCTGCCTTTGTTCGTAGGCAGTCTAATCCTCCTCACAAGGATAAGAGGTTCTAAGTGTATTCCTCTTGGAAAGTCTACTCAGACTTCTGCCTCTTAGAAACCCTCTTTTCAGGAGCAGCCTGTTTCTTTTTGACTGTTTGCTTCCCCTCTCTTCTTGACCAGGTTTCCTTATGTCTTCATCTTCCCCTGTCTCTTCCAAATTGGCTATGAATCACCTCAGGCTCTTGGGTTCTGTCTGTTATCTGTCAGGGATATTTCATGGTTTGGAAGTCCCTTCCTCCCTTTCCAGGTATTCCTAAGCCTCCTTGGGAGCAGCTTTCTAATTTCCTACAGGTTCTTCACTCTCTTTTGGATCAGAGCAACATTCAAGCTATGCCTTTCACCCAGGTAGGGAAGGAATTTTATTCCATAATGTTTTTGGTCTCACCAGAGGAAGGTATATGCAGACCAATTCTGGATCGTTCCCCGCCAAACACTTTTCTCAGGATACCTTCAGACATTGTTTCCTTGTTTACTTCCTCAGGTCTTTCTAATGTCTCTGGATCTTCTGGATGAATGCCTTTCCATCTCCACACATCTTCTTTTCAGGAAGTTTTTATGTTTTTCTGTCTCTTCCTTACATTTTCAGTTCTCTGCTTTGCCTTTGGCCTCTCTTTTGCCCTAAGGGTATTCACTAAATGCTTTGCTACTGACATTGCTTTTTACAGGGTTCGAGGTATTCATATTTTTCTGTATCTAGACAACCTGCTTATTCAAACTCCATCCCCCAGCAAACTGCTTCAGGACCCCCGGTTTACTTCTTGCCTTTTGCACAGTCTGGGGTTCACCATAAACCTCCTGAAATCAGTTTTGATTCATTTTTAGAATCATATTTTCCTCAAATACAGGCTTCAGATGGTTCCCATGGCATCTCTTCTTGCCACTAAGGCTCTGTCTCTGATAACATTTTCCAGTCCCTTCTTCCTCTGGCATCTGTCACTGCCAGGGAATTTCCCAGGGTCCTGGGATTCACAGCTTCCACTATTCCCGTGCTCCCTCTCACCAGGCTCCATATGAGGAAACTTCAATGGTACAGCAAATTAGTGTGACTTCAATCCACCCTCTGGAGTTCATGGTGCCTTTTCTTCCCTGTCTCAGGCTCAAGCTTCAGTGGTGGATTCATCAATTCTCTCTCTGTCTGGAGCTTCCTTTTCAAGCTCCATTTCCTACTAAAGAGCTTTTTACAGATGCCTCAGATGAGGTGGGGTTCCTCCTGTGGCCCTTGAAGGTATAGGTTCTTTGCCTCCTCATCAGATGTCAGACCATATCAACATAAAAGAGATGAGAGCTGTGCTTCTGGCTCTGCAAGCTTTTCATTCCTTGTTTCATCCCTGGCCCCTCATAGTTTTCATAGACAATACCACAGTGATGTGGTATATCAACAAGCAAGGGGGAATGAGGTCCTGTCTTCTTTGCAGAGTAGCTTTTCAGGTATGGGATCTAGCTATCCATTGTCAAGTGACTGTACAGGCAGTTTTCATTCCCACAGAGCACAGTCTAGTGGCAGACTCCTTGAGCAGGTGAAGCACACAAGCTGACAAATGGATGCTTCACAGAGATGTGTTCCTGGGCATTATCCATCAGTAGGGTATTCTTCAGGTAGATGTTTTTGCCTCCCCTCTGAACAGAAAACTTATTTTCTGCTCCAGAGTCCCAAGTTGTCTGGCTTCGAAAGTGGACATCCCGTCTTTTTCTTGAAAGGGGATCTTTCTGTTTGCTTCCGTACTCCTTCTCTGTTGCCATGAGTTCTGCACAAGATCAGGCAGGACTCTCCCAGAATATTACTGGTGACTCCCTTTTGGCTGAGACAGCATAATTTCTCTTTCCTTTCTCACTTGGTCAGGAGTAGTCACTATAAGTTACTTCACTGGGTGGATCTTCTCACACAATCGAGGGGGTCTCTTATCCGTCCTTATCTGTGCATTCTTGAAATGACACTGTGGATGATAGAGTTTTGATCCCTTTTAGACACCTAATTTCTGAAGACATGCTTTGGGTTCTGTAGGAGGCCAGGAAGCCCAATACCAGAAAGCCATGTATTTTCAGATGGGAAAGATTTTCTGTCTGTTGCCTCTCTCGCCATCAGGATCCCCTGTCTGTGGAGTTTCCTTTAGTTCTCTCTTATTTGTGTGATTTGCTCCATACTGGTTTGGCATGTTTTTCAGTTAAAGCTTACCTGTCAACAATTTCCACTTGTTCATAGGAGGTTACTTGGCTAATGGCCTTAAGGCCTTTACAAGCCTAACCTTGTAAAAACTCGAGTACCCTTATTGACCATAGTTAGATGGTCATTGTTAGCAGACTGATTCTGTGATCAGCACCAACTGCCCCTGTCCATGAAAAACGAGTGCCACCCTGGGGTAAATTTGCAAAATGTTAATTAATTTAATTTGAATTAACTAATTTAAGAAATGTAGGCACTACAGTGTAAAAAAAAGAAGAAACATCTGGTCAAAAGAGCAGGATACAAGAAAAACTGACATGCATTTTTCACTCTTGCATAAGGCAATGATGATTAAGGCCTTGGCTTCATCTAGTAGCAAGTTTTAAGAGGAAGCAAATAAACGAAGAACATTGTCTACCAAACAAGTTAGTGCTTGTAGAAGCAGCTCTGTATCTGGTTCTCATTTCTCTATGGAGTCAATCTGATAAAGAGCAATAAAAACATAATACTTATTTGTTTTAATGGCTTTCTTTCAATTGTTAGAAGATACTATTCTCTGAAATCATTCTAGTGTTTTCCCAGTCTGGTAGAGTAAAATGATGAGACAAAACCAAACAGCACAAATTTATTTATATTCCATTTGTTACATAAAGGAAAAAAGTTCCAAGATAAATCAGAAATCATTGCAAAAAAGAAATTATAATATTAGTTGAAAGAAATTGATAAGCAAATAAGAAAAGCAGTGTAAATAGCACAGAAGAGGAGTAAAAACTGATGCATTAGGGGACAGTATTCAGTGAAGGAAAAAAGAGGGGAAGGTGTAGTAGACGAGGGAAGAATGAGCTATATGAAGAGCATTGTACAATGCCCACTTTGGTATGTACCTAACCAGGCATATCCAGCAATTGGAATGTCCACAGAGGCTCCTCACTAAAAGAATACAGGGAGTAAGTAATATGCCCTGTGCAGACTGCCTCAAGGCCCTAGCCCTGAATTCTGTCTCCTACAAGATTTTGAGGAGAGATCTATGCCTGACATACAGGGCATTGTCAGACCCCACTCTGATGGACCTCCTGCAAATCGACAAAATAAACAACACCAGAATTACCCATTATGAAGACTTAAAACTTGCCTGTGATATAAATAGGACCTGCTGGAGAGAGAGGTATGTATCCCAGAGACTACCCTCATCTATGGAACAGGCTCCCTATCCACGTAAAGCAAAGTTCCTCCGTAACCCAATTCAAGTGCAACTTGGACAGTTGGATAGGAAACTGGAAATTCATGCCTGGTTTGGCACCTGTATCTCTAATGGACATGGATAACCTGTAAATGGTTAATCTGCCAGGCCCATGCTTACACTTATCAAGGGTAGCAGAATTTGTCAGAGATTTGGGATGCATGGCTAGGCTTAAAAAGACCCTTGTGGTTGTTAGCCTAGTAAACAGCTATGAACCTATGATTAGTCTGGCTTACAGTAGGAACAAAGCCTTGTGTTGTCAAAGTGTCCCCCAAGCAGTAATTTAAATTTGGATGAGTTGCTAGTGCTGAGTATGTCCTATGATATAATGTTCCAAGCTTTTGCTATTACGCTGGAATGTAAGGAATCCCAGTGAGTATTATTTGATTTAGTAACTTTCAGAAGTAGTTTTTTGGAGGATCTTAGAGTTCTACTGTTGGAGTAGGGTTGAACTATGTGACTAATGGCTGGACAGTTATCTGAGTGATACAGGGTGGAGTGGGCTAGTGTTAGCTGGTTAAAGGTTAGTAAGTTAGGTAGTTCCATCCAGTTTAGTTGGTGTAGAGCTTTGCAGTGATAAGATCTTGATGGGTGGTTGGAAGTGAAACTTGCTACTTTGTTATAGCAGGATTCAAGTTTGTTTAAGTGACATTTTCTTAACTTTGTGAATATTGGTAAGGCATAGAAGACTGTTGATAGTAGGTGTGTTCTGGAAATGGCTTGTTTGGTGGAATAAGTTAGAAAGGGCTTGATTCTATATAGTCAACCTAGCTTAAAGTGTACCTTCTTAGTGATTAGTACTAGATGTTTATCAAATTTGAGACCTTTGTTAATGGTGACCCCAAGCAGCTTAGTGTGATTTACTGGTTCAATCATAGTAGTATTTGATGAGTAGATGGTGAACAGGGGAGGGTGATTAATTTTTTTGCTACTGGAGAAGAGCATTAACTTTGTTTTGCTGAGGTTCGGAATATGTTGGGAGTTAGAGAGGTTATTTTTCAATGTCCAGAAAGGAATATTTTTTTTTTTGCTGGAGAACTGAAAGGGAGGGAGCAGAGCATGTGAGAGAGGAGTCATCAGCATATTGAAATGTTATTGCATGTTGAGTGGCTGTGCAGAGTGTATTTGTGAATATGAAGAGGACAGGACCAAGTGTAGACACTTGAGGTATGCCCATAGAGAGAAGTAAGAGTGAAGAAAGTTCATTTTGCCACCTGGCTGCCTCTTGACGGTCAGTTAGGTAGCTGATGCACCAGGCAAGGGTAGATGGGAGAGGTTAATGGAGGCTAGCTCTCTGATAAGCTTTTGATATGAAACAGTGTCAAAGGCCCTGGATAAGTCAAGGAAGATAGAAGAGGTGAGTAGACCATTGTTTCTGTGTTGGTTGACTGTGTTGATGAAACTGACTAAGGCAGCTGTTGTACTGAGTTTAGGATGCATGCCATGTTGAGTTGTGGATGAGAGGTTCTTTTTAAGGAGGTGGTCAAGTAATTGAGTGTAAACACATTTTTCTAGTATTTAGGTTATGTGTGTGAGGATGGCTATAGGCCTGTAATTAGAAAAGTCAGTAGAGGTGCCACCCTTGTACAGGGGGATTATGTAAAATACTTTCCAAACTTTTGGCACCTATTGTTCACTGATGGTCCACTTAATTAGGAGGGATATGGGGTATGCGGTGACGTCTGCAACAAGTTTGAGGTATTCTTTGCCAGTTGGTCAGCAGCAAGGGATGAAGGTTTGAGTTTAGATGGGAGGAGGTTTATGTTACAAGTCTGTATAGAACTAAAGTGGAAAGAATCAGGGTTTGTTTCCATTTCTGCTGGGACTGGTAGATGAGAATTGCTATCTTTTTTACTGGAGATAATTTTGAATTAATGAAGTGTTTGTTAAATTGAGTAGCAGTATTATCAGTGGAGTTACTTTTGGATGGGCTTGGGGTAGCAGAATGTCTGGTTTAAGCAATTGGTTGATGGCTCCCCAGAATTTTTAGGGTAATTTTGGTTCCTTAGTTGGATTGTTGTATAGTGGGGTTTTTTTTGTCATGTTTAATTTGTTTTTTTTTGTTAGGTTACAAATATGGTGGTAGCTTTGAAGGGTTGCTTGGTTTTTGGTGATCCGGTGATGGTGCCATGCTATGTCCATCAGTTTAAGAACCATTTTAGTGTTAACAGTAAGCCAAGAGATGGATATAGCTTTTACATGTATCCTCCTAAGGAGACCAGGCTATTTAGTATGGTGAGAAATTTATCATTGAAATAATGAACTGCTAGGTCTAGGTGGAGCTGTTTTAGGGAGGACCAGTCGACTTATTGAAAAAGTGTAATAAAGGTTTTGGGTGCAAAGTTTCTTTGTGTTATGGATTTGTTTGTATATGGTGTCTATAGGGGTACATGTGCATCATCTTAGATAGTTGGGCAATTGATTACTTAGGCAGTCTGAAAGACAGCATGACTGATAACAGTTGAAGATTGTACTTGTAAGAGCCCAGTCCAGGATGGATTGTTTATTACTATGTTTATAAAATCTGGTTGGATTTTGTATTAATTGAGTGAAACCATGAAAGTTAATAAAGTTATAGGGATTATTGGCGGAGCATGTATGCCAATCTGTCGAAGTCTTCCGTTATGATGGTTTCCTGACTTAGTGTTGAAGGAGCACCAGCTAAGGAGGTCTTCAGTAGTAGTTGGATTATTACCTGGGGGATGTAGATGGCTATAATAATGATGTGCTTGTTAAGGTTTATTTGAAGACTGGTAATCAGTATTTCTACATTTGAAAATATGGGGGGCTGATATCTAGACGTTCAAGTTTGAGATTATTTTTGAATAGTATTGTGACAATGCCACTATGTTTGAGTCCTATGTTGTCTTTGGATATCATAGCCTTGAGTTAAGATTTCTTGATCTTGGATGTGGGGTTTTAGCCATGTTTCTGTTAAGATAGAAATATCTGGTGAGTATTAATCAATGGTTGCATGAATTCATGGATTTTGTTAAGTAGGCTTCTAAGGTTCATGTTTAGTATTAAAAGATCAGTGGTACTGTGTTGCAAATTTCTGTGTGTTAGGAGAGAGAAGTGTACTCTGAGGGATAACGTTACATTTATGGAATGGAGGACCTGGGTTGGGGTGTATGTCTCTACATAATATAACTTGGATAGTTGTGGCTGGGTATAGGTGCACGAGTTTACTAAGTAGTCTTAATAATTTATTAGATTATCAGGTGGGTTTGCATTGCATTTTGAGTCAAAATGTTTAAATGAGAAAAGTTTGGTGATGAAGTTGAACAGTTGAGGTGAAATGCTAAGGCTGATGAGAGTGGTTGTGTGGTGTATACTAGTTTGGGTGGTTGGAGGGTGAATAAATGTGATTTGTTGGTTTTGGTAGGATGTTGAAAGGTAAGTGTATACACGTAAGGTCATTAATGTAGTGAGGTGAAGTAACATGGTGTTACAGTTATCTAGTGTATATATATATATATATATATATATATATATATATATATATATATATATATATATATAGGAGGTAGAATTAATGTATTGTTTTAGGAAACTGTAAGTAGTTAGGGGATGGTTAGATAATATTTAGAATTGGCTTAATAAAGTAGCTGAGTAATTATTTGATTAAAATGAGCTGATTGGATAAGACTGAAAGTGGGTGTGTAAGTGAATTAGTTTAAGTATGGGGATAGAGGGGTTGGGTGGGAATTGGGAGTAGGGTAGGGAAGCAGAGTGCACCTGAGTGGAGCAAGGACGAATGGAGTGGGAAGTGCCAATCATAGGTAAGGAACGGAAAGGAGAAACAATAAGTAAGATTACCTTGCAGTTTTTGTTTTTCTCATTATTCTTATTCAGTCAGATATTACAATGATAGTTATATTTTATTTGTTGTTTAAAAATATATTCAGTGCTGCTAGGACTTTACATGAGGGAGAAATTGTGGATATTAATGAGCTAACCTTGAAAAAGGGGGGAGGGAACACTTTTCTTGCTTCCTTTGCTGTGAGCTTTGCTATTTCAAAAATTACCAGACCAAAAGACATACACACTAGTGTCTTTAACTTTTCTTAGTTTCAGGTTTTAAGCTTTTAGTTAGTGTAGCAGGATTTGTGTAGTGAATGGAGTAAGTGGGAAATCCAATTCTGTTTGCTTGGTTGCCGGAATTTGAAGTTAATAAAGAGGGAGGCAAAAGCAGTAGTGTCTTTAACAATCCTTAATTTCAGGTTTTAAGCCTTTAATCAGTGTAACTGGACTTTTGCTGTGAATGGAGCAAGTGTGGAGTCCAATTCTGATTTCTTGGTTGCCGGGATTTGAAGTTAATAGAGAAAGAGGCGAAAAGTCAAGTGCAGGAAACGAAGCGTTGAGACAGCACTTAGTAGAAGCACAAGGCTGTACCATGCATTTTGTCATCGGTAGCCTTCCTTTTAGGTTAATCCAAGTTTGTGAGAATGGCTGTCAGTCTGGGACAGTTGTGTCTGTTAGGGGGAAAACTTCAATATTTGAAGATGTACATAGTTTTGTGTGTTAATATTAAGTTAATAGGTTGTAGGGGTGTATTGGGGGTGTTTTTTGTTGGAGGACTTTCAGTAAAACAAAAATTTTTATAAAGATGTGATGGGCTCAAATGGATATGATAAGAAACAACTGTATAAAAGATCAACCTCGCAAACAGTGTATGCATGTAACACAAAAGCTGGAACTACACACTTAAAAAAGCTGTTGCACACAAAAGGTGGGAATAATAACTTTCTAACATAATGAGGCTTTCTATGATATATAAATGTAAATAGTCTTACAGACATATGAAAAAAAGAGGGAGTAGTGAACTATATTAAAAAATGTAGAGTGCAAGAAACTATGCTACATGAGACACATTTGGAAAGAAATTAACATGTGAAGTTGATAAAGAAAGGTTTTCAGGATGGTTATTCAGTGGAATACCTGGGACAAAGGAAAAGAGAAGTTCTTATATTAATTGCAAGAAGAACTCCAATAGTGATAGAAGAGGATAAAGTTATAGTAATGGATGATATGTAGCACTAAGGGACTACTGGCAAGGGAGAGGGATTACACTGGTATGTATTTATGTTCTACCTAAACCTGCTGTAATGAAGCTTAAGAACATTTTGGGAGAAATAATTAGCTTTCACCAGAGAATATTACTTATAGGTCGGGGATGGAATATGATTTGCAGAAGGGAAGATGTATCTGGGATTCCCAAATGGAAAATATAACAAAGGAGGGTAGATTTTTGAAGAAATTTATGTAAATATTTGGCATGGAAGATGTGAATTGAGTAGTACGAATTCAGAGTGAATTTATCTGTTATTCTCCAAGATCCAAAAACTGGGCTAGACAAAACTTGCATTTCACAGGAACACGTGCATTTATTTGAAAGTTTTGATATACATCCTATAACTCTTTCAGATTATGTGCCAAGAATAACAAAAACACAAGGTAATAAAATGAGACACAGACACTTTCCTACCTATCTGCTGAAAAGAGAAGAATTTAAAGAATGTGTAGTGGAAAAATTTCAGAAGTTATTAGAGAAGACAGGAATGTCTTAAAATATAGCTAGACAGTGGGTTAAAATTAAAGTGGAGCTTAAAAATAGGGTGTAAATAAAATAAACAGAGATATGGTTAAGAAGTAACTAAATTATTTGTATTACAGGATAGGCAGAATCTCACCGAACAAGAAGAGGAGCAGTTACAGTGAGCTAAGCAAAAAATAAAGGATTACCTCGATAATGTGCTATTAAGCAACTGTTTTTTGATGATAATGTGCCAGAGCGCACAAACTTTTAGCGCAGCAACTCAGGCAACAGAAAGTGAAAATGGTTGTCACCAAGCTTAGGGAGCCTCTACCAAGGAAGATAACATCTTGTAGAGGTACTAGAAATATTTCAGAAATTGTGTGAATGTATAAAGCAGAGAAATATGGAGATCAAAAAAGTACAAATATCAGTGTTTATGGAAGAATGAAATATGCCAAGGTTAAAGGTAGATACGACTCTATTACTAATAGTTAGGATAGGAGGAGATGAGATAAAATAGTGATGTATAACCAATTTACAGGAAAATCCCCAGGAATAGATGGTATTGCTGTGGAAGTTTGGAAGCTAGGAGAGAAAAAAATGATAAAGGTCTGGAAGGTTTTGTTAAACAGTATTTTGAGAGGAGGCGAAACACTAACCCTGGAAAAAAGCGGTGGTTGGTGCAGTGCCTAAATAGGGTAAAGACCCATCAGATCCAGCTTCTTCCAGGCCCATTTCAATCGTAAACCATGATTATAAAGTGTTTTTGTCTATAATGGCTAAAAGAATGGCAAAAGTGTTGCCAAAATTGAAAGGCGTGGATTAATGTGGTTTTGTGGAGGGAATCCAAACATCAAAGGCCAGCATAGAAAGTACAAAAGACATTTGTAAGTTGAGTGAACTAAAAGTTTCCTTTATTCAGACCGGTTTTGGCTACCCAGCCTACTTCAGTGAAACAAAATCACTGAAGAAGGCTGGGTAGCTGAAACTGGTCTGAATAAAGGAAACTTTTAGTGCAGTCAACTTACAAGTGTCTTTTATACTTTCTATGCTGGGCTTTGGTGTTTGGATTTGTTCATGGTCTGGCCGGGCATTCCGTACTTGCAAAGCATTTGGTTTGTTCTTTTGTGGAGGGGAGGCAAACATTTGACAATATTAACAGAACACTGATGATCCTAAGAGAAGCAGAATGAAAGAAAATATCGTTGTTGTTGGGTCTTGATGCAGAGAAAGCATTTGACAGAGTAAGCTGGGAGTTTATGAGCAGGGCAATGGAAGCATTTGCATTCCCTGATAAAATTATAAGGTCGATTAGGAGAATATATTAGGACTGGAGGCGAAAATTAAAATAGTGTGCTCTTCTCTGATAATTTTTGTTTGAGCAGAGGAACCAGACATGGGTAACTTCTTTCCCGTTTATTTGTATTATATTTAGAACCATTGGCAAAGAAGTAAGGGACTCAAAAATTCAAAGATATAATTAAGGTAATCATGAAAAGCTGGCTGTATATGCAGATATTATTTTGTACCTGATAAAACCAGAAAAGGATATTTTAGTGGTGTGGAATACTTTGAGAAGGTTTCGCATTTTTTCGGGGTACAAAATTAATCATAGGTTACTAGGCTAATGGAAGCCTATCCGAATTCAACCCTTGTTCCCAAATGTGCAAAGCAGACCAGGCAGTAAAATCAGCACCTATTGCCCCTGTCCAAGAGGGACACAGGTGGAACCCCCAATGTGAATTTCTGGTTACCCATCCAGTCATCTAAATTGCACTTAAATAGGGTCAATGAGGGGCTCTGTTTAACATGTTCCAAAAGTGGGACAACCTCTGGGAGAGAAATCTGATGTTCTTCGTGTTTCACTGTTGCAGTCATTACATTTGGGTAATCCTGCTGGCAGCTTGCTCTCAGCCGGCCTGAATTCCAAAGTCTTGGATCCTGTGTCGGCTGCTGTCACCCCTTCCCTGATGTCAGGTCATCAGGGGTATAAAAGAAGCAGCCAACGCCATTTTCTTTAGTCTTTCTTGTCGCGTGGTGCCCAAAGCAGAAGCAGTTTGCAAGTGCCGGTCGGCCGACTCCTGAGATTTTCGTGTTCGAGTTTCAGATCCGAAGTCTTCAATAAAGCTAAGTACCCCGTTGGGGAAACTTTTTTCTTGCTCCAGACCGATGTCAGAAAAAGTTAATAATTGTATTTCTTGTGGGAAGCAAATACCTCATAAGGATTTTCATTCTTACTGTATTCCTTGCCTAGGCCCTGATCACAATGTTTCTGGTTGTCGGTTTTGTGCCAGATTTAACCAACGCACTATTAAGCATCGGTATGATTTTGCTTTAAACTGTTTTGGACACCGGTTTAATTATCCAGAAATGTCGTTGGATAGCCATCTGACTGCTGAAGTTCACAAGAAACGCAAAGAAAAAGAAAGAGATAGACAACCGCGGCCCAAAACTGTCAACGAAGCTTCTCTTAAGCCAGTCGCCGGTTCGCCGGTCCTCAGTGAGGCGCTTTCACAGCCCCTGACGCCCACTACTTTAGAGTCGCAGGCTGCTACCAACTCCCATGTGGAGTCGGCCATGCCGCTGGAAACTCAAGGTATTGGAGCCTTGGATATTATCCCTTCAGATGGGTCCGGAGCCGCTGAGCAGGCACCAGCTTCTGAGGATGTATTCAGACCTAAACATCTTTAAATCAAACCGACTTCAGCTTCAAAGGCAAAGACTAAAGCACCTTCCAAAGCAAAGAAACAAACTCAAGAGCCACGTGGTCAGGCCTCTATGCCAAAAAAACAGATGCTCAAAATGGCCGAAGACTTGATTACCTTGATCAGGGGTTCCCATCCCCCTCCTGATAAGAGGCCTAGGCAAGAGACTGACTATGAATCTTCAGATCAGGTTTCCATTTCTTCTGATTCCTCTTCTGATCAGGAATATTCTCTTCCCCCCTATGAGGATTCTGATGCTGAAGAATCTATACCTTCAGCTTCTCCTCCAAAGGACTATTTTTTTGGGGGAAACCTTACATACCATGAGAGAGCATTTCCACTGGGAGAGCCAAGATTTTTCAGAATCTAAAAAGAGGCCCAGGGATTTCCTTTTACTACCTCAACACAAGCCACTAGCCATCCCACCTGTGTTAGACATTGTAGATGATGTGTTTTCGGAGTCTAGTCTTACCCCTGACTCCTTACCTCTAGCTCCTGTTAAGCCTGACAGATATTACAGGGTTCCTGACTCTCATAAATTCCTTTTTAAAAACCCTGCTGCAGACCCAGAAACTATTTCTCAGGGTCCCAAAGGAGTTAATACTTCTGCTGCAAAAAAACCTACCCCCTCTGACAGAGATTCTAGGGCACTGGATAGATGGGGAAAAAGGTTTACACATCTGCTACCTTGGCTATAAGGGCCTTAAACTGTCCGTTTCATATTGCTCAAATATCAGCAACATGTCATGGCATTGCTTAAACAGAAAATGTTGTTAAACTCTGAATGTGCAGAAAACAAGGAAATGCAGGATTTATTGCATGTAGCTGAACAAGTTGGAAAGCATACTTTGCAATGTGGGTTTGATTCTTTAGAGGTCTCCTGCAGGGCCGCAGTTACAGGTTCTGTAATTAGGATACATGCTTGGTTAAAGGAACAAAGTCTGCCTGATCATGTTAGAGTTAAATTATTAGATGCACCTTTACAGCATGATACTTTGTTTGGTGTTAAAGCAGATGAGGTGTTAAAGAAAATGGAGGGCAAAGCTAAATCTATGCAAACGGTCAAAGGTTTGGTAGACACTGGCCAACAAAGAATTGGTCCTTTCCTGTGTCACACCTCAAAGGGGCAGATCCAGATGCCCTAGAGGCAGATCCCAGGTGCAAGGTTCATACCACTCAAAGCAATGTGGGGCTTCTACCTCCAAAATTGGAGAAGACAAATCACAACCATACAGGAAACAGTCCCAATGACTTCCCCCTGCCTGCACCAAGCACTTATCTCCTGGCAGCACCCTTAGAGGGAAAATTAGCACTTTTTTCTCAAAATTGGCACATTATAACCCAGGACAAGTGAGTCCTAAATATCGTGTCACAAGGCTACAAGTTCCATTTCCATACCCTGCTAAAGGCAAACGGCTGGCCAGATCTGCCAAAAAATCAATGGGCAGAGGCACAAAAACAAGTCTCATCCCTCATGGACATGGGGGCCATTCAACAGGTACCAGAGCAAGAGCAGGGACAAGGATTTTACTCAAGACTGTTCTTGGTACCCAGAAAGGACAAGGCCTGGAGGCCAATACTGGACCTATCTATTTTGAACACATTCCTGGATATACCAAAATTCAAGATATTGACTTTGCAGCAGTTTCTGCCCATGCTGGGCGAGAATGCTTGGCTTGTGACTTTAGACCTAAAAGAGGCATACCTGCATGTCCCAATCAGACAAATATGCAGAAGATACCTCAGATTCAAGGCTGGCTCAATGCATTACCAATTCTCTGCACTGCTCTTTGGCTTATCTACTGTGCCCAGGGTCTTTACAAAGTGCCTGGCACCAGTAATTGAATTCTGCAGACAAAGAAGAATACAAATATATCCTTACTTGGACGACTGTCTAATTCAAGCAGAGAACAAGGACATTCTTCTACAGCATCTGGCGTTTGTGAAAAGACTTCTAACATGCCTAGGGTACACAGTCAACGAAAAGAAATCAAAACTAGTACCCTCTCAAGAGATAATATTCCTGGGTGCAAGCTTAAATACAACTGCCCAGATGGCTTATCTCATGCTAGACAAACAAAGGCAACTGACTACCTATTTCAAAATGTTGGCAACAAAGGCTCCCTATTTCAAAATGTTGGCAACAAAGGCTCAGTTATCTGCAAGAAAATTTCTGCAGGCTTTGGGCTTCATGGCATCCTGCATCCTACTAATTCCATATGCAAGACTACATATGAGGAAACTTCAATGGTACCTAAAAAGTGTTTGGACTCAACATTGCCACAGCCTGGAAACTATGATTACTCTCACTCGCTGCCTGCAACAAGAGTTTCAGTGGTGGCAAAGGCTTGTCACCAAAACAAGGGACAGCCATTCACATTACCCCCAGCCAGGCAGACACTAACAACGGATGCATCAAATTATGCCTGGGGGCCCACATGGCAGGAAGATGCATTCAGGGCACATGGACCTCAAACCAAATGCATCTACATATCAATCAAAAAGACAGACAACACCACAGTCATGTGGTATATAAACAAGCAGGGGGGCACACATTCTTACCCCCTTTGCAGACTAGCCATGACTTTGTGGGACACAGCATTGACTTACCAAGTACATCTGCAGGCACAATTCCTGCCAGGAAGGAAAAATACTCTGGCAGATGAACTAAGCAGAAACCTCATGGATCCCCACGAGTGGCACCTGGACCCACAAGTCTTCAGCATAGGTTCATAGGTTCATACTAGGCTATCTGCCCTAGGGCATTTATAAGCCTAGCCAGAGTGTGTATGGCTTTCGCCACCCATTTTAAATTAATTTTGCTATGCCCTTTTTCGAGGTTAGTATACTGTGCCTCTGTCTAACAGTGACACAGAAGTGATACCCGGGGTAAACCTACGATCTCCCATCCACTCATCAAGATTCTTCTTGAAGAGAGTCAATGAGGGACTCTGCCTAACCTGGACTGGGATTTTATTCCAGAGTGAAGGGAGCCTCTGGGTTATGAATCTGTCCCTCCAGCATGTCCTATTTATTTCAGTGCTGAGGTTTAAGTCCCTCGAGCGTGTAGCTCGATGGGATTTGGATTTTCTGAGGTGCAGCATGTCCATTAATTCCGGGTTGGACATGGCTTTATACGTCAGGCACAGATCACCTCTGAGTAGGCGGTATGCCACTGAGTAGAGCTGGAGTTTCTTTAACCGGGCAGCATAGGGCATCTGTTTGAGCCCCTTGATGCTCTTGGTGAGGTACTTTTGGGGTCTTTCCAGTTGCTGCAGGTGTCTGGTAAGGTACATCCCAAAAGGGGCATTGTACTCAATTATGGGCCTGATGAGGGATGAGTAAAGAGGCACGATGACCTCCCCTGATCTAGATGTGAATCCCTTCATGATTAGGTGGGCTATATAAAATGTTTTTCTAACCACTTTGACCACGTGGTTGTCAAATGAGAGATTGTGATAAGAAAATGGGGATGCCTGGACATAGATCTATTTGCTTCCCCTCACAGCTGCCAACTAAAAAGATTCTGCACAAGGATTTATCACAGACAAGTATGGCAAGTGTATGCCCTATCTTTCAGCTGGAAAAACCTATCAGTATATGCATTTCTCCCTTTCTCTCCTCCCCAAGGTACTCCTAAAGGTCAGACAGGAGAAGCCAAAGATGATACTGATTGCCCCAGACTGGCCCCGCCAGTACTGGTATCCGATACTAAGGAGCTTGTTTCAATGCCCAGCTTGGACCTTACCTCAAATACCTCAGCTCCTGTCCCAGCAAAACAGTCAGATCCTGCACAGCCAACTCAGAACTTTAAACCTGACAGCATGGCGAATAATGTAGTCATACAAAACACACCTCTCAGTAAAGCTGTGATGAATGTCATTTTGGAAGCCAGAAGGCCTAGTACTAGAAAATCTTATGCTGGAAAATGGAAGAGATTCTGTGCTTGGAACCAGGCACAAGGAACTGATACAGCTGTGCCAAATATTCCTCAGATTTTGCAATACTTAACTGAGATGCTGGACAAAGGCCTATCTTTTTAATCTATTAAAATTCATGCCTCTGCCATTTTGGCTCATTACAATGTATAGCCACCAATATTTTCTCATCCCTTAAAGCAGTGCCTCAGAGGAGCCAAAAATTTAAGACCTCCAAGGAGATCACCAATGTCTGCATGGGACCTCAACTATGTCTTGAAAAAACTCACCCTGCCTCCTTTTGAGCCAGCTGCTACTGCTGATATAAAGTTTTTATCTTGGAAAACAGCCCTGCTCCTAGCAATAACTTCTGAAAGATGAGTTTCAGAGCTACAGGGTCTCTCTGAGGACAAGCTAAACATTTATGCCTAAGGTGGTGTCCATTGTGGCTCTCAACCAAACTATTCACCTGCCAACCTTTTATCCAAATCCACAGAACAAGGGGGAGAGAATTCTGCATTCTATGGACATACACAGACAGCTTAGATTATACTTGAACAGAACCAAAGTTTTCAGAAAGACAGAGCAATTACTAGTGACATATGCTGCAGGATCACAAGGAAAGGCTATCTCAAAGCAGACTATTTCAAAGTGGATAGGCCACTGAGTACCTACCAAGGATATTTTAGAGGCTGATACTTGGAGTTCAGTGCACACCTTTACAAAGCACTATTATCTGCCATTCTACTCTAAATCCAGGGCAGGCTTTGCCACTGCAGTTCTGCAGGGCCTCATAGCCACTCCTAATGCTGTTTAGCTCCAGCCTCCCAACATTAGCTTTGGGACTCTACCCAAATGTAATGACTGCAACAGTGAAACACGAAGAACATAATACAGTTGTGTACACATACCATAAATGTAGATGTTCGAGTGTATTCACTGTTGCAGTTCAGGTTACCCACCCACCATCCCCCCTTTCTTCTGTTGGAACCTATCTTTTCTTCTCTGATTTATATAACCTATGTGGTGTATTTGCTTGTAGAGGAAGGTAAATTTTATATTGGTGCATGTAATTATACATATATAAATTTTGGCAACCATTTTTGGGGGCACCTGACATCTGGGGCAAGAAAAACTAAAGAAAATGGCGTCTGCTGCTTCTTTTATACCCCATGACGACCTGACATCAGGGAAGGGGTGGCAGCAGCCGACGTAGGACACAAAACTTTGGAATTCAGGCCGGCCGAGGGCAACCTGCCAGCAGGATTACCCAAATGTAATGACTGCAACAGTGAATACACTTGAACATCTACATTTATGGTAAGTGTATACAACTGTACTTTTCTCCATCAGGTTCTGTTGATGTCGCATACCAGGTTAAGGTCCTTAGATTGAGTTAGCCATGTACCATTTGACTTGTAAATGTGCAGCATTTCCATTAAAGCGGGGTCAGAAATTGCCTTATATACAGGGCACAGGTCCCCCTCTGAGCAGTCTGTATGACACAGAGAAAGTGACAGTACTTTCAATCTGTCCACATATGACAGATGCTGGAGACCCTGAATTTTCTTTGTAAAGAACCTCTGTGGTCTCTCCGATTGCTGCAGGTGCTTGGAAAGGTACATACCAAAGGGAGCATTGTACTTTATTATTGGCCTGATGAGGGAAGAGTACCGGGGGGTTATAACGTCTTTTTTCTGGAGGCAGTGCCCTTACCTATGAGATGAGCAATATAAAATGGCCTTCTGACCACTGTGGAGACATGATGATCAAAGTTAAGGTTACTGTCAACCTGTGTGCCCAGATCTCTCACCACCGAATGCGTGCTTAGGATATTGCTATTGAAGTGGTAGTTTGCAGGAACATCGCCCTTGCCAAATGGGATGAAATGCATTTTTTTGCATTTAGTTTAAGACCATGACTTTGGTACCAATCATGAGTCTGCTTAAATCCTTTTTGCAGGACGTTGACATCATTAGAGGACTTAATGACCAGTCCCATTATGCAGTCATCAGCAAACTTTGTCAGCCACAGACCTTTGGTTTTTGCTTGAACTTCAGAGAAATAGATTCCAAACAGTAGGGGTCCCAGAACCAATCCCTGTGGGACACCACTGGTTACGGGTCTGCTGGAGGAGTCCCCTGTTTTAACTGTATGAGTTCTGTCACTGAGCTAGTTCGCAATCCACCTGACAATGTATGGGTTTGTGCCCAACTGGTTGAATTTACCAGTGATGCCTGAGTGGGGAATTCTGTCAAAGGCCTTGGCCAAGTCCCAGGTAGGCCATATGCACAGATTTACCCTTATCTAGGGCTTTGGTATCTGATTCAAAGAAGTTCACTAAGTTTAATAGGCATGATCTCCCCCTGACAAAGCCAAACTGAGTGGGGTCAAGAGTTTGGAGATTTCCTGTGTCTTTGTTGTTAAGGTCCATGATGATTCTCTCCATGGCCTTGCAGATAAAGCTAGTCAAGCTAATGGGTCTATAATTCTGGGCATCAGTGGATGCACCCCCTTTGTGCAAAGGGATGACGGTAGCTGTTTTCCATTTCTCTGGGATGAAGCCAGTGCTTAGACTGTGACTGAAGAGACTTCCCAGTGGTGATGCTAATTCCTTATTTAACTCATGTAGAACACGGCCTGGGATGTTATCTGGTCCCATAGTGGTTGTGTTTTTGGCCTTGGAGAGGGCAGTTAAGACCTGCTCCTTAGAAATACTAGGTGATTGACAGGCAGTAGGGATGCTTTGAGGTATGTTTGGCGTGGACAAGGGAGTGACGTTTTCAATGAACCTGTCAGCCAGCAGGTTTGCTAAGTCCACAGGTTCTGTATATATATTACCATTAACTATACAAGTTCAGTGCAAATCTGGGACTTTCCTTTGAGTTTACGGATGTATTTAAAGAACACCTTATGGTTGTTGTTAGTTTGGGAAGCTAATTTGGATTCATAGTTAACTTTGGGGTACTTCACAAAGAGCCTTATTTGCTTGTTTAATATGAGGACAGCGTCTCCAGTTTTGAGACCCTTCCTTCTTATTCTTAGGCAGCACTTTCTTTCTTTCTCATACTGTATAGCCTGTTAATAACAGATGTCCACCAGGTCAGTTTGTTCTTCCTTGAAGATCTTATTTTGGTCCTATCTGGTACGGCAGAGTTAATAGAATTGTACAGACATTCGTATAAAGCACTGGTATATAACTCAGCATAGGCCCCCATTCCATCTATGGGGGGAGGAACTATGAAGCTATTTATGCCATCTCATTAAAGGTTGTAACTGGCCTTGGAGAAGTTTTTTAGTCTAGTTGCTGCAAAGGAGGGGGGGGGGGTCTGGTGTTACAGTTCCTTCTAATGACATTGATTTGTGGTTAGATCTCACCAGGGAGGGCAGTATACTGGGGGTGGTGCAACAGTCCCCCATGTTGGTGAGCATCAGGTTCAAGATACTTGATCCCTTTGTGGGGGTATCAACCAGCTGATCCAGGGCATTGCAGTTAACGAAATCCAGGAACCTTTGTGCTAGTGAGTTGAAGTAAAATACCTTACTTGCATTAACTTAAACAAATGTTAGTGAGTGTATTAGTACATTTCTGCTGTATAGTTCCTTAGTCAAACCTCTGTACTGATGAGTACATCACCAGGACTAAACAGTTGTATATTGCTCTCCAGTTAGTGCCCCCCCCCCAACTAAAGTCAAGTTTCTTTTGAGAAATACTCAAATCTATAAAAGAGCATTTCTTTTCCTCTCCTGTTTCATCTGTAACTAACCCCAGCTTTAATTCTATATCCTTTTAAGAATGTCATAACATAGCCTATAACTTCGTGCAAACATATTAAATTACAGTTAAAATTTCAGTTGAACATATTACAATTTAAGCTAACATTACATACTTACCAAAGCCTAAAGAAACACTTAGAGTCGGTGTTAGCCCGCTTCGCTCGCCCTCGCTGCGCTCGGGCTTGCTCCCCTCCCTGCCCCCTATTCCCACCCGCCCCACTACTTCTCCTTTTATTCTAACCCCTAATCACCTGACCAGTAGTCCAACCCCTAATTCCCTAACAACTAGCCCAACCCACTCATCCTACCTCCCCCCACCCCCCAATCCAATTATATCCCACTCCCAAAACACATTCCCAGGCAACACAACTCTACCCTCACACACAACCAACCAGGAATCCTAGTTGTACTTCTCACTCAAAGTAGTATCATGTTACCCACACTCACATCCCTATCACTAGCTCTACTATCGCTAACCTTCCTAACTTCCTTACAAACTGATCTACCGTTGCACAACTGCTATCACACTAGCCCACCCTCTCAAACTCACTTAGACTTCTACATCTGCCCTACAATCATAAATCTTACAACTACATATTACTCACTAACAAAAATTACACCATCTCATCACACTAAGAAAAACTCTCATAGACCAAGCTCGCAAACAATTAATATTAAAAAACACATACTGACACTCCTACAAATTCTGCTAACCTCTGGTGACATTCACCCAAATCCAGGTCCCCTCTCAGCTAGACAAACATCTGACCTGCTAATCCTAAATCTCAACATAAGAAGTATTACCAATAAGCTAACAGACCTACATGCATTCATAGCCCACTACAACCCTGATATACTCGCCATTACAGAGACCTGGCTTACACCCAGTATCCAAGATGAAGTCTTTCTTCCCCCAGGGTATAATACACTTAGATCTGATAGAACAAACAGGAAAGGAGGAGGAGTAGCCATTCTCTTTAAAACACCCTTAACCTCCAGCTCCTGCACACCACACCACCCACTTTTCAAACTGCTGAAGTCCTGTTTTCTGTCCTATCCATAAGAAACACCAAGAAGATTAATATAATATGCTGCTATATACCTCCAGGCAACAACTCGCTCATAATAGAAGACATCCTACACTGGACAAAGGACAATCTACCTCAGGAAACTATCCTACTAGGAGACCTTAACACTGACTGGGCAACCTGTAACTCCAGCAGCCCCTCTACACATATCAATCTTTATGGGTTCTCTCAACTAATTAAAGAACCAACTAGAATAGATGAGAAAACAAAGAGAGAATCCATACTGGACTGGACACTAACCAACTATCCCAAACAAAACTATACAGTAGGCTGCCTCCCAGATGACTTAAGTGATCATCTCCCCACCTTCCTACTCCAGAAACACTCCAATCACCCCAAACCAGTAGTCTACAAATTTGTACGAGATGACCGTAACCTTACCCCACGATACCTAAATACTGTCCTAAGCCACTGCAACTGGGAACCACTACGGACACTCGGATTAGACCAGGCAGTAGACTACTTCAATACAACCTTCTCTAACATCCTTAATAGTCTAGCTCCCAGTAGAAAGATCAGAGTTAAAGCCAACTACGCACCCTGGCTAAATAGAGACACCAGAGCCTTACTAAAAGCTAGAGATAAAGCCTGGAAAATCTGGAAAACTGACAAAACCCCTAGCTCCAGACAATACTATCAACAGCTTAGAAACAAGGCCAAGGCTGAATCCAAAATAAACAAACAAAACTATTTTCTTAGCCCAAAGGAAATATTCAAATAGTCCACAAAATTCTGGCATGCCATTAACTCCCTACTAAAGCCAGGCAAAACCACAACCCCAGCACCCATCTCTACTAACAATACCCTAGACACAGCTTCTCAATTTAATAACCATTTTACTAAATCCATCTTGGCCCTGTCCAGTCAAATAACCAAAACAGTCTACCTCAGTCACAACATAACCTATTCCACACCACCCCTCTTTCAGCCTATCACCAGTGCCCACCTCAACTATCAAAAACTCCTCCTAAAACTAAAGCCAACCACACTAGCAGCTGATAACATACCTGCTGCATACCTAAAACTGGCTAGTGACTCCTTATCATATCCTGTCTCCATCCTTATCCACCGCTCCATACTAGAATCCTACATACCCAAAGTCTGGAAAGTATCTCGATCATTCCTCTCCATAAAGGAGGTAATTCTTATGAATTCTCCAACTACCGACCTATTGCCATCCTTTGCCCCTTATCCAAAATTCTTGAGAAATGCATCCACTTGCAAGTGATGACATTTCTTAACACACACAATCTACTATCTACCACACAACACGGTTTCCGTCCACATCACAGCACTACCACAGCCCTTTTATCTTTCACTAATTATATAAACCTTCACAGGAATGATAACAAATATGTATCAGCCATTTTCCTAGACCTCTCAAAAGCATTTGATATGGTCTCCCACTCCATTCAACTAGACTCACTAACATCATTATCCTTCACCTCCTCTACTATAGCCTGGTTCAGAAGCTAGTTGTCTGACAGGCAACAATCAGTCCAGTGGAAAGGAACTCTGTCTACACAACTTCCAGCCACCATAGCTGTCCCACAGGGCTCTATACTGGGCCCGCTGTTGTTCTCTATTTTCACAAATAACCTCAAATGCTCTACACAACATGCCACACTCATACAATATGCAGATGATTCAACTCTGATCTGCTCCGCCTCATCTCCCACCACCCTACGTACACTCACTCAAGATACCTTTATCTCAGTAGAAAAATGGATATCTGGGATCCAACTAATTCTAAATCCCAAAAGACAAAACTGCTACTATTTACCCCTAATAGATCAAAAATCCCTCTCCTTTACCATAACCTCTAATGACGGCACCACCATCTCCCCTTCTAACCACACCAAACTTCTGGGCATTGAAATAGACAATAATCTCCACTTTGATGTTCACATCTCACATACCATAAAACTAGTACACAAAAAACTAGGCTCCCTATACAGGCATAAGTCCTTTCTCTCACAAAAAGCAAGAGTCACTCTTGCACAAAGCCACCTCCTCTCAACTCTATTATACGCAGCACCAATCTTTACCCAAATCAGACAATGTGACCTAGACAAACTAGAATCATGCTACAATAAAATAGCCAAGTTTGCTACTAACTCAACCTATAGAACCCATCACTGTGCTGCACTAAAAGAACTAAAATGGCGTGAGCTACCATAGCTACTTAACTATCACCATCTGGGCACAGCCTGCAATATTCTCAAATATCCTGAAAAAACCCCCTCATTATCCAACCTACTTACTATCTATACTACAAACCGATACCTAAGATCCAGTGAAAAATCTCTCCTCTCCATCACCAAGGCTAACAATAATGCAGGGAAAGTGCTCTACTCCCACACCATTGCCAGAAATTGGAACTCTCTTCCCCTATCTGTGTCCACTGCCCCCTCCACATCCATATTCAAAAACTCCCTCAAATCGCACCTTCTTAGTACATGGTTATGCCCTTGTATCACATAACCCTACCCATACTACTATTAACTCCCCAAATTCCTCTCTGATCACATGCTGGAGCTCTGATCCCCTGTAGGCTTGGTCATCTGAAAGGGTACTTTTAACTGTAGAATCTTACTTGATATATTTTCTTTTCTTACCAAAGTATGATTGACATTGTCTTTTTACCCATGTTCTATATCTTTTACCTGGAGTGTTTTTATTAATTCTTGTTATATTACTATGCTCAGCATACAAGATGTAACCTGTTTTGTGTATTATGCTGGATGTACTGTATTTGTATAACTTGATGTTGGAGCTTTTCTCCCCGGGCCTCCGCTGAAAATGGACCTGGTCCAGTCGGAATTTCCCAGTTAACAAATGTAAAATAAAATAAAATAAAATAAATAAATAAATAAATAAATAATTTACCCAGTCAATGGGCAGGTAATTAAAGTCACCCCAAACCAGGGTGTTTGGTTGTATCTTGATTGACTCAGGTAGATCCAAATAGGCTGCATGGATGTCCTGATTCATGGAGGGATCTTGTAGCTGCAATAACTTGAAGAGGGGTCTTACCAAAAGTCCATTGCATCTGAAGTAATTCCAGGGAATCGTGGTGTATAACCAATCTAGAGGTGTTTTTAACTTTAATGAATAATGACACACCACCTCCTTTAGTTCTTGTGTCTTCAGTTTGTGGTCTTCAGCATCTTCCAAGGTAAGGGCTGCTTCCATCAAGTGCAGTTTCAGGTTCAGACTCCTAGCATTTAGCAGCATAGCCTTGAGGTTGTTTTTATATGGTATTTTTACACTGGGAATTTTGTTCTTGACATTGCCTAGAAAAATACACTATGGGGGTGGCAAAAGCCTTAGCCAGTAGCTGAAATCCATGGGGTGATAGATGAAGACCATCTGTGGCAAAGCATTGAGGTCTGTTGACGATACCATCCCAGGCTGACAGTTACTGGATCACCTTAGAATGACATCAAAAACTTAACCAATTGTTTAAGTCAGTCATTTTTTTGTTTGTATTGTGGCATAATTCTAGGTGAAAATTCAAATACTGCTTAAAGTTAGGGACATACCTGCCTGAGACACACAGAGAGCTCAGTCATGTCTGTCTTTGTATAGTCCAGTGAGGTATGTCTGAAGTTATTCACACCACCATGGACTATGATGGGAGTCATAACAGTGCATGTTGTTGAGGGACTTGAGTGTGTGTGTGATGTGGCGGATCCTGACACCTGACAGACAGCTGACCGTGACCTTTTCCTTATCCAACCTGGTGAGAGGGACATCTGTGTGTCTCACAATACAGTCACCTATGACTAAGATGTTTGGTTTTGTATTATGCCTTAGGGTATTGTCTGATGAGAGACTGGTGTGTGAGATGTTATGTGAACTATGTTCTGCGGGGGATGTACTGTGTGAAGTATGCTTGTGGTTGGGAGGTCTCTGGTGTTTAGGTAAGCTTCTGGTAAGGACTTTTGCTTATGTAGATTTATGTGTTGTTGGTTTGGTTGGTATAGTAGGGGTGGTATGTGTGCTGACAAACCTGCTTAGTGTCAGATGTACTGACTGGTGAGCGAGAGACCCTGGATTCTAGGTTCTTAATATAGATGCATCCCTCACGTATTGAATTTGTGTGAACTGGAAGAAATGGGTTGTCAGTGTACATTAAGCAATTGCTACACTGCCCCAGGATGCCCATGTCGATCAGGCTGGTTGGAGAAACTGTGGGAAATTGTCTGTCCATAATTCTAGGCAGGTTAAGTGTGGTCAGAAACAGGGAGAGGACAGGAAAGACCAGGTAAAGTAGCAGACAGGAGAAGTGGTCAAAAAATACGAAGGGTTAGTGGGTAAGATCTGTGTTGGTACCTCAAGAGCATTGTGCCTCATTGACAGATTTTCATTAAACAATCGCAAGAACTCACTGGTGGGGCACCAGCAGAGTACTAAGGGAAAAGTTGCAGGAAAAAATATTTGCATCCATAACCGCCAACGATAGCAACTTCTGAGTGGCAGTGCACGATGGTGTGCTTTTTGCAAACATGGAGCTTATGTAGCAAACTGATTTAAACAAATTAACCAATGAAAAAGCTCAAACTGAGCTCTGTTCCAGTAACCTTCAGTCAGATGAGTACTAGCTGCACACTCTAGCCAAAAAGGTGCAGGGGAACCCCCTCCAACAAAAGATAGCCTGGTTTAGTGCTCAAGTTATCCAAACAGAACTAGATTCAGCAGGTCTGAATCTAGTCTATGCTACAGCAAACAAAGTGCAACAAAATTGGTAAAAACAGCTCAAATAAACAGTGATACAGTGAAAATACAGTTCAAAAGTACAAAATGCAGTGAAAAATTGATGCGAAAAAATGAAGCTAAAACAAAGGCAATAGCTGTAAATTATGTAACGACACAAATTGATTCAGCAATATCCATGTTTATGGGGACATGATAAAATGTAATACTTAGGAGTATGGATTAAAAAGGATTCTGTTATGGCAGTTAAGGATATGTGGGAAGAGACTAAGCAAAAGATAATACAAAAACTGAGAAATTGGAGGCTCTGTTTTATGGATTTGGATAACAAGGTACAAGCAGTTAAAAGTTTAGTCATTTAGTTTTATACAGAGATCAGGCATATTTTTATTGACCAGAAGTTGTGGATAGTTAATAAAGAGCCAAAGTATTTTATCTGGGAGGGGAAAATGGCAATAGTCAAATGGGATAAGGTGATATTTCAAATAGAACAAGGCGGCCTGGGATTACCCGATTGGGAAGGAGTATTTCAGAGCTACACAGTTAAGGCTCCTATACACAGCAGAAGCAGAAACCTATAATTCAAAGTGGAAAGGGATGATGATGAAATGGGGAGAAAGGTCAAAAAACAAAGAATGGGATTTTGGATGCAGATTCTTAAGGAGAATAACAATAACCATACAGAATATTATATTCATAAAGTAGCAGAAAGTATTCCAAGAACTAAGTCAACACATGAAAAGTGAAAGGAGATTCTGCCAATAGAGATGACTGCATTTAGGAATACAGACAGTATACAAGAGGGGGCTGGAATTTGTTGGAGAAAACCGGTAAAAGAACCAATGTATTGGGAGGTAATAGAATGGGAAGAGGAAAATAATTTATTTGGACTGCAAGATAGAGATTGCTTTCCCTATCAAGGAGTGATCCCCATCAGAGTATAGGCAAAGAGAAATAAATCAGGGATCCTAAGCAAAAGAACAGCACTGGTAGAGCTTTTAGTAGAATCTAGAACAGAAACTGCTGTTAAAAAAGGAATAATTCATAGAACATACATTTCGCATGATAGCTAAAAGAATAAGTCAGAGGATGTTAGGATTGGGAAGAGAGAATGGATAAGCAATTCACAAAAAAAAAAACAGTGGGAGATGTATGTATGTCTCTCAAATATGCAACAAAGTCTAGAAGATGTAAGATTTTTGATTGGAAGTGTTTACACAGGTATTTCTATACCCCAAGTACACTGGTAGACAGAAAATGTTGGAGGTGTGATGGGGAAGAAAGAGGTGTAACTGGGAACATATTTTTGGGAAGTGTATTGAGATGGCAGACTTTATAGATTCCCTGCAGACTGCTGTGTCTAAGATACTTGGTGAGCAATTTGGTGTTAAGGAAATGACTTTTTGAGCTGTAATAACTGGGGACGAACATTCTGTAGTACCCTGCTGTCCCTAAGAATGTCCTCACCTGCTTTTTCTGGAAAATGTCCACAAGCGGCAGGTAGAAGCCAACAAGTAACCAGGTTTTATTCCACAACAAAAAGACAATAAAAGTTAGGGCTTTCATCCTGCTTCAGTGAGCAGGACTTCTTCAGTCCTTGAGTCTAAATAAAACCTGGTAACTTGTTGGATTCCACCTGCCACTTGTAGACTTTTTTCCAGTTTTTGCAGTTTTTTCTTCACCAGTTTCTCACCTGCTTTTTGGTAACAGGTGTAGACCTTGCCTGAATGGCTTCCACTTTGGCACGTTCCGGCCTGATCTTACCACTACCCTCTCTGTCCCAGGTAGGAGACCTCTGCCATACCCACCTGACATTGGCTTGGTTTAATGGTCAACTTTGCCCTCTGTAGTCTGCTCAGCATCCCCCTGAAATGCTGAAGGTGCTCTTGGGAGGAATGGCTGTAGATGGCAATAGCATCTAGGTAAGCAAGGGCAAACCCTCCTGCTAGGATATGATCTACCAGCTTCTAGAAAGTTGTTGGGACATTTTTCATCGCAAAGGGCATCTTTGTGAACTCATACAACCAAAAGGATTCACAAAGGCTGACCTCTCTCTAGCACTGGGAGTCAAGGGCACCTGCCAGTAACTCTTGGTAAGATCAGTGGTGGTAAGATACTTAGCCCCACCCAGCTGCTCTAGGGTGTCATCCAATTTAGGCATGGGGTACGCATCTGACTCTGTGTGACTATTTAATTTCCTGTAGTCCACACAGAACCTGGTGCTGCCATCCTTCTTTGGCACCAGCACCACCGGGGAGGCCCAAGGAATGTTGGACTCTTGAATTACCCGTGGTTCCAAAATTTCCTGTATCTCCTCCCTCAGAGTCTGTCTGACTCTCTCTCAGGCACCCTATAAGGGGCTTGCCTAATAGGCCTTTGGGGTCCTGTATCCACCTGGTGTTGTACCAGGTGGGTGCACCCTGATTTCCCAGTGAACATGCCCCCAAACTCCTGGAGCACTGGTCGGATGTCTCGAACCTGGGTAGGAGATAGCTGCTGGGACATTGCTACCCTTTAACTGAGGTGTCAGTCCAAGTCTCACTGAGGAGATCAGTCAGCAGATCTCCCTCAGACTCCTCCTGCAGTCCACTGCATATACTCAGCATAAGGGTCTCCCTGTCATGGTAAGGTTCCATTATGTTAACATGGTACAATTTGTGCTCCTGCCTCTTGCCTAACAGTTCCACCATGTAGTTAACATCACTGACCTTCCTTACCACATTGTAGGGTCCCTACCAGGCTGTTTACAGCTTGTGCCTGACAGGAATGAGAACCATCACCTGCTGCCCTTCAGCTTACTCTCTAGCTTGAGCATTCCTGTCATACCAGACCTTTTTCTGCTGTTGGGCTTCTGCTAGGTTCTCCTGGGCCAAGCCCATGAGTTCCCTGAGCCTTGTCTTGACATTTAGGATATATGCCACAACAGACTCCTTCTGAGATTCAGACTCGCCTTCCCACTCATCATGAATTAAATCTAGAGGCCCCCTCACCCTATGTCCATACAGCAACTCAAAGGTTGAAAAGCCTGTGGATTCCTGGGGAACCTCTGTAGGCAAACAGATGGGGCAAATATTTGTCCCATAGGTTCATAGGTTGGTACTAGGCTATCAGCCCTAGGACCTATACAAGCCTAGCCATAACAATTCCCTGGCTATTTCTTCCCACACTATTTACTTTCCTGGACCCCTGTCTAGCAGGGCAACTGACATGATCCCCGGGGTGAATTTTCTTTCTCCCATCCAATCATCAGGGTTCCTTTTGAAGAGGGCCAGAGAGGCACTCTGCTTGACATGTATGGGCAATCTGTTCCAGAGTCTGGGGAGTCTCTGGGTCAGGAAACTATCCCTCCAGCATGTTTTGTTTATTGTGATGACAAGGTTTAGATCCCTGGAGCGTGTGGCTCTGAGTGATTGGGATTTCTTTAAGTGTAGCATGTCCAACAGCTCTGGGTTTGACATGGCCTTGTATGTTAAGCAGAGATCGCCTCTGAGTAGACGATATGCGACAGAGTATAGCTGGAGTTTTTTAAAGCGGGCATCTGCTTTAGGCCTGTGATTCTTTTAGTGAGGTATTTCTGCAGCCTTTCCAGTTGTTGCAGATGTCTTGAGAGGTTACCAAGTGGGGCGTTGTATTCTATAATGGGTCTAATGAGGGATGAGTACAGTGGGACAATGACCTCCTTTTTTCTGGATGAAAAGCCCTTAGTGATGAGGTGTGCCACATAGAAGGATTTCCTGACTGTTGTGGCGATGTGGTTATCGAAGGTGAGACCACTGTCCACCTGTGTCCCTAAGTCTCTTATCACACTTTCTGTGTTTAGTGTACTGCCACCTATATGGTAATTCATGGATACATGTTTTTTCCCAAAGGGGATAACTATACATTTCTTGGCATTGAGCTTGAGCCCATGGCTCTGGCACCAGGCATCTGTGTCTGTAAGGCCCTTTTGTAGAGTATCCACATCATTTGGGGATTCAATAATGGCTCCCAGTTTGCAGTCATCTGCGAACTTTGTTAGCCAGAATCCCTTAGTGTTGGCCTGTACTTCAGAGAAGTAAATGCCAAACAAGAGCGGTCCCAAGACTGAACCCTGAGGTACTCCACTTGTCACTTGTTTGGAGCTGGATTTGGAGTTGGCCACTTTTACAGTGTGGGTTCTTTCAGTAAGCCAGTTAGCAACCCATTGGGTGATGTAGGGATTAATGCCCAGTTTAGTAAGTTTATCTATGATTCCAGAGTGGGGGATGGTGTCAAAGGCCTTGGCAAGGTCTAGATAGGCTGTGTGGACCACCTTACCCTTGTCCATGGCTCTGGAGACTGATTCGAAGAAGTCAGTCAGGTTCAGGAGACAAGATCGGCCCTTCACGATCCCAAACTGGGTGGGGTCCAGTGTTTGAAGGTTGCCAATGTCTTTGTTTATAAGTTCCATGATAATACGCTCCATGGCCTTGCAGATAAGGCTTGTCAGACTGATTGTGGAGTGGGATAACTGTAGCTGTGCGCCACTCAGTGGGCATGAATCCTGAGGTGAGGCTATGATTAAACAAGACACTTAGGTGAGGTGCCAGTTCATTTTGTAGTTCATGTAGTGCACAGCCCAGGATGTCATCTGGTCCCATGGATGCTGTATTCTTAGCTTTGGAGAGTGCGTTTTTTACCTGTGTGGCCATTATTACCGGAATTTGGCACTCTTCCGGTATTGAGATGGGCCATTTAGGGGGTGAGAGGGGGTGAGTTGGCACTGAATTGATCTGCCAGGATATTGGCAATATCCTTGGGATCAGTATATTTAATGCCATTCTGTTTTAGCTCAGAGCAGATCTGAGCATTGCCATTTAGATTCTTGACATAGTTATAGAATGTCTTGTGGTTGTCTTTGGAATCTTTGGCAATTTTATTTTCCTAACTAGCCTTGGAGGATTTTATGAGAGATCTCAGTTTCTTACTGAGGCTTGTAAGGGAGTTTTTTGCATCCTGGGATTTTCCTCTTTTCTGCAACAGTTTCTTCCTTTTATTGTAAAGTTTGTTTATGTCAGGGGACCGCCAGAATGGCTTCCTTTTTTTGGATGAGAGCACCTTGTTTCTATTTGGGATGGCACGATTCATGCATGAGTGAATGTGCTCGTACAGTGCCTTAGTGTAGGATTCAGCAGTTGAACTTTCAGTTCCCGTCTGCATGGGTGTCATGAAGTTTGTCACTTCTGACTTGAGTAGTATGAAGTTAGCTTTGGAGAAGTTTTTTATGGAGGTTTCCTTACTGGGGAGTGGGGGTGGGATCTGGATGTTTAGGGTGATTAGCTTATGGTCAGACCTGACTAACTCCCTCTTAAACTGGTCTGCAAATGTCCGTAGCATGGACTTGAGTGTAGAGTTTAACTTCTCAACAGGACCATTAGTCTGAGGATGGTAGGGGGTGGTCTGTAGGTGGTTCACCCCACAGTACTTCCATAGACAAGCCAGCAGGTCTGACATGAAATTGGCACCTCTGTCAGTCAGTATTTCTTTTGGGAAACCTACCCTGCTGAAAATCTCTAATAACAAAGCATTTGCCACCTTTTCCACCTCAGTGGAGGACAAAGCCACTGCCACAGGGTATCTTGTAGCATAATATACTACCACTAGGATATACTTTTTCCCAGTGGAACTTGGGGTACTCAGAGGCCCCACAATATCCATAACTACCCTCTGAAATGGCTCCTCAGTTACAGACAAAGGCATCAAAGGAGCTCTCACCTTGTCTCCTGCCTTGCCTACCTTTTGACACTGCTCACAGGTCCTGCAGTACTGTTACATCTCTGGAAATTCCAGGCCAATAGAAGTTCTGCATAATACATCTCTTTGTACGTTTTATGCCCATATGACCTGCAAAGGGAATTTCATGGGCTATGGCTAGAAGTGCCAGAAGGTAGGCTCTAGGTACTACCAACTGCTGTATTCTCTCACCTTCTAGCCCTCCCTCAGGGGCACACACTCTATACAGTAACCCTTTATCCCAGTATACAGATTCCCCCTTCCCTTGAGAATCAGGTGCCTCACCAGCTACCTGCCTCTGGCCTTGTAATGTAGGGTCTGAGAGCTGAGCCTGTCTAAACTCTTTGTAACCCTTCCTAGCTCCCCTTCCACAGGACATCTGGCATCCTCTGACAGCGGTGCCTCACTGTCAGCCTGGGTACTACTACTCACCTCTACCTTTGCAATCACTCTGTCCAAGGGACCATCAGTACCCACAAGCAGCTGTGGCTCACCTCAAGTCTCACTGTTACAGAGTAGCTCCCTCCCTGAAGTAACCACCTCATCAGTCTTGGCTGCAAGTATGCAGTTTGACTGGGTATACTCCAGGCTACCAGACCCACGTGCTTGTCTCCAAGCCTGACTGCGTGTAACTGCATGAGCACATGGTACTGCATTATCAAAATCATTCCCTATCAGGACATCTGCAGGGATATCCTCAAACACACCTACTTGCTGGCTTCCTTTTCCACCCTTCCAGTCAAGGTGAACCCTATCCAAAGGTATTTGGAGTGGAGTCCCTCCTAACGCTCTGACTGGAGTAGTCTGCTCAGGCAAGTAGTGCTCCTCTGTAACCATTACAGGCTTCACAATGGTTATGGCAGTGGCTGTCTCTGTCTTAGCAATGGCCTCCTTGCCATTCACTATGATAGGATGTAACCTCTGGTGGTAGTTTGGTACCCTGGTTGTCTCAAGACAACCTACAGTTGGCATTTTGTCCTTCCCACTTACTGGCTCCCTCACATTTTGTTCCCCACCTTGCCTATGTAGACATCTATATGCCACATGGCCCCACTGGTTGCATTCAGAACATTTAACTCTAGGTCCTGGATGTGTACCTGGACTAATGGCTTCCCCTGCTCTTGGCAGATTCTGTTGGGGCAGTCTGGACTGCCCACCATGGATTCCCTTAGACACATGAGCAGCACTGGGTGTCCCTTTCCTGTGCATTGATACCCTGCTTGCTAGGTATGTGTCTCCCTTCTTCCCCAACTCATCTGAAGTAGCACATTGTCTATCAGCTAGCCAGATCCTCATGTCCTCAGGCAGAGTGCTGAAGGCTTGTTCCCTCACCAAAATGTCTGCCAGCCCTTCAAACGTGGTGACCTGATATCCACCTATGAAAATAAGTGCTTAGTTCAGCAACATATTCACACACACTTTCATCTGCATTGCGTCTATGCTCACAAAACTTTTTCCTATAAGCTTCAGGTGTTAGCTTAAAAAATTCTAGCAAATAATTGTTAACAGCAGTATAATCAAAAAATTCACGATCAGATAATTTAGACAGCACAGTTTTAGATTTACCATGGAGTAAGGGGGTCAGGAACCATACCCAGAGCCTTTGATCAGCATCATACTTTTTGCATACCCTCTCAAACATATGAATGAAACTATCAAAATTATCCCCCTCTGTAAACTGCGGAAGAAATTTACTGACCTTTTATGCTTCTAGGGTCCGGTTACCCCCTTCCCCATTATCTCCATGTCTCTGGCAAAGAGTCAGCATCTCCTTTTCATGCTGCTTCTGCCTCTCCTCCTCCTCAGCTTCCAGGCGTAGCTGTTTCCTCATTCTCCTCAGCCTGTAGACATCTCAGTCTTTCTGCTGCCTCTGTTTCCAAAAGCCTTGCCTCCGACTCAAGTCTCTTTAGCTCCAGATGGATTTTTAAGTCATCTGCAGAAAGGTTGAGCTGTCCATTCTGTGAGTGTTGTACATCTCCACGGCCAGTCTGATCTTCCTCCTGCTTGCTATTCTCTGATGCAGCTGTGACCAAAGCTGCAATCATGTCTGCTTTAGTCAGGTTTCCATGCATCAGTCCTTTAGCCTGGCACATCTCAGCCAACTGGCTTCTTGTCAGCTTACAGTACTCCTCTGCTGACATGCTTGCATGCTGTCCCTGACTAAGTAAGCTAACAAAAGAAATAATACAATTGTGATCTGAACTCTGAATATTCACTGTGTGGCTGATTGAGTACAAAACCACCTCCAGTGATCACTGTACACAAGCTACAGGAATTCAGTGTCCACACCACTACAAGCCAATATATGATGTGGCTATCTCATCACAATCAAACAATTAATATTTGATGTGGATATCCCACCACTGCCAAACAGTTAATATGTGGTGTGGATATCCCACCACTACCATCCAATTAATATGTGACACCCACACACTGGCCCAGTAATCAAGGAGTCTCAATCCTCTCCACTAGCACCAGTGAGGGATGTGTACATTGGGGGGATAACAAGTACACACACAGAAAAGTACAATTTCCCTTAAGAGCACACAGAGATCACAATCAGTCTGGGGCTGGTTTCTCCCGATCCCCAGTAAGATTCCCCACTGGCACAGCTTTAGGGTCCATATCTCAGCCTAGTGATCAAGCTAAAACCTCCAGCACTTTCTCTGTCCAACCAGTACTTCGTGTCCCTGCCCAAGTAGCTGACACACACACACACACACACACACACACACACACGCAAATACTCTCTAAGATTTGATTTATATACAAACACGCAGATACTCCTGGGGAATGCTGGTGCAAGATCTCCAGCTGTGCCCCCTTTCTGCTCAGACTGTAAAGTAGTACCAGCTGCCACTGACCATTAATATCAGCTACTATAAGGTCATTCCCAAAGGGTAACCAATTTCACTGTGTAATATTTCTGTTATCCAAATAGTAAGTGTGACTGAGCAGCAAGACTATTGAAGTGGCTTGGACAATATCACCAAACACATGCAAGTACTCTCTAAGAGCTTAAATTATCTCTACACAAAACAGCCACAGTTGAAAGGTTTAAAAATATTTAATAATAAATAATAAAAACACAAGTAAATCTCATCAATTGAAAGTGCTAATCAAGAGCCCAGGAATCACAGGAACTTTAAAACAATAATGTAGGATAGTCTGACATAAATATAGAAAACAGCTAGACTAATCTGGCTAAATTCCTATCTAACTCTAAGAGAAACTATGTTCTGAATAACTTTACTTACAAGACAAAGTGCTGGTGAGTTGTTGTCAGCTTCAGACAAAATCCAAAATGCTCAATCTTTCTCTCTGAGAAAGTCTTAAATTGATGATACCCAGTACTGCTGAGTCATTTTGCATTGCATCATTTTGATCACTTCTCCTTTAGTTCCGAGGCTAACAGAAACTCAGAATTTGTTTCTTTGTAAGCTATGCTGCACCTAGCCAGGAAGCAACAGCAATACAAGACACCTTTACATGTAAAATCTAGCAGTTATCTCTGTCTTAATAACAATAGAAAGAATTTGCTAGCCCGGACTTCCTGTCTCCAAGCTTGAGATCAAACACAGTTGTAATTCTTTACTTAACAGCCTTCTTCCAGCAGGGTGCACTGTGGTTACATTTTTGAAGTTCAGCATATAACAAAGTTTTCTTACATTTAGTTTTTATTACATTTGTGAAACAAGCCTGTAGATTACATTAATATTTACAATGACAGAATTATCTACAAAATTCTATCTAGCTAGGCTGGCAGCCGTCACAGTGGTGATAGGAGGGGGTGGGGGGCAGACACAACCAGGACCTTAAGTTTAACTTGAATTCCTTTCAGTACAATCGACTGCTCTACATTTTTATGGGGCATACACTAACTTGACATATGGGACTTCAGCATAAGGACAGGTCTTAGCCTTCCATGGCAGGAAAGTTGGACTGCTGTGAAAGATTGGATGTTGACCACCAGCTTTGTGAAGAAGCCTAGATGTTAATGATTATTGCATCAACAATTATTCCATCAAATATCTGTTTTTGTGATAATTTCCTTCACTTCAGCTGTCTGTTATTCTTTTAGGCAGTTTGTTAAAAATGGGCATTGAGCATGTCTCCAAAATGTAACCGCAGGTTGACAGTTGCCCTAAGTGTAATGAACTACTGTTTCTTCTGGACGTTGCACATTTTGTACACTTTGTTCCACTTACTTAAGCATGAGCTATTTCAAATGCTATGTATAAGTTTCCACTTGCTTTGTTTTGCAGTGTTGAAAAGTAGTTTACATTTGACTTGCAAAAAGTTTGTTGTATATTAATGTGTGATACAATCACTAAACATTAAATGTTGTCTTGTTTTATTAGCTTCCGAGAATAAAAATTGTTTGACAGTAGAAACATCTTATTTAAAAGGGTATGGTGTATGGGACGTCATCTTTCCAGCAAATTCCAAAAAGAAGCATGGCTGCCTTGTACTTTTGTTATATCCAAAAAAGTTTGCCCAAGTGCTCAAGGAGTTGTCGTCTTTGGAGGTAGCAGAAAAACGTAAGTAGTGGTGCCAAGTAGGTTATTTTCTGATTCATTTCATTATGCTTTTGTGATAAAGTACTGTTTAATTCTTTACTTTGCTTATCCCCCCCTTTGCTGTATATGAGTACACCCCCCCATTAGCTACATTGGAGATTTTCACTGTTGTCTCTTCTGGTAGACACCATATTGACCACATTAGGACCACTTGGAGATGTTTTGCTTAGTTTGTTGCTGTCCAGAATTACATACAAAATTAACAGTGTTGTAAGAGATGGATTGCATTCTTACTCCTCATACGTTTATCATTGCTGGGCCTGCTTAAGACATTGCTGCCAGTGTGCTGTCTTGTATTGTATACTTTTATTTCCATCTTGATGCTGTAATCTCTGTTTGCCCCCAAAGTGAAAAATGTATTTTTTTTTCTCATATACACTTAATAAATAAAAAAAATCTTGTCAGTAGGTGTGTGTCTCAGCATAATAGTTTTCATCATTCATAACGTTTCGCTTTTGGAAATTGTGCATTATTGATGCAGAGACCATGAATGTGATGCCAGTACCTGATACTCAGCTGCTTCCCATTTCTTTTCCATCTGACTTATTATGCCTTGTGAGAAAACTATGTCTTAAGCTGTAGCTGCTTTTTTAACATTTTTAAACAACTTTTTCAGTTTTTTTATATTGTAGACATACAGTAATAGAAAACAAACCATAGCTAACATTTTTTTTTCTTTTTCATGCATTATACTTGTATGTTTTCTTTTAAGCACTTGTCATTCACACCAACATTATTTAATTTACTCAATTTCTGTGTTCCCTTAAACCTCACTCATTGTCCTGAACATTATTTTGCATTTATTGTTCCCACATATTCCACTTATTTTTATGTAGTGTGCTCCTTCCTTTTAGTAAAGATGCCACCTCCATGTTTGTCTCGTACAATAGTCATTGCTTCAGTTACAGTTAGTTTAGATTTTCATTTCCATTTTCTAGTACTTTTTTGTCAGCCAGTATCATTAAACTTGGCAAGACCTTATAATGTCTGAGCATTTCAAGCCTTGTATCCTAGCTCAAAAGAATTGTTTCCGTAGTTAGTACCACTTTATTACCGCAACATTTCTGACAATGTATTCTACATAGACTTTTTAAAATCTGCCAACTTGTTATACTCTCAAAAAGCATGTTCCCAGTTACCTTTTTCTGTTCCATCACACATACAGCATTTGCTTATTTGCATGAGCAAAAATTCTAAATGTTTAAGACTTTGTTGCATACTTGGGATTCATGCAGATGTCGTCTTATTGTTGTTTGCCTTTCTGTTCTTTCTTCTCAGTCTTTTTGACCTCTTCTGAATGATTCTTATACGTTATTCCGTACTTAATATACCCTACTTAATTGTCCTTTAACAACAGCTCCTATCTTAGACTTAGTTTAAAAACCCTACCACAGCTGGTCTTTCACTTAGCACTCCCCTATCCATTTCTCTTTGCCTACAGTGTGTTACCAATCCCTGGTAGGGAAGGCAGTCTCTAACCTGCAGTGCAAACTTCTGCTTGGTTTAATGTCTCTCTCTCTTACCTTTCACTGTCTACTTGTTTTCTCCCAGTATCTTATTCCCTTTGTTAGTTTTCTCCAATAAATTCCAGCCCCCTCTTGCCTATTTTTTGTGTCCCCACTTGGCAGTCATTACTATTGTTAAAATCCCCTTTCTTCATTCCCTTTAGTGTAGATTATAGAATAATTTCTGCTACTTTATGAATATAATATTCTGTGGGACTGTTATTACTCTCCTTAAGGACCTACAGTTCCTACTGTTTCCATAATTTGTGAACTCACCCCTGTGCCTTTTCATCATTATCCCTTTCTTCTTTAACCTTCTGCTTCTGTTATGTGTATGAGCTTTTAAGTACGACTAAAGTATCCCTTCAAATCAGATAATCATAAACCATTTATTCTTTGGGTAGAAGCAACTTATCTCACTTAAGTCTTGCACTCTACTCCAACCAAATACATTCTTTCAACTCTCTATTATTTATGGTCCATATCTTTTCTTCTAGTTGATAAAAATACACTTGACATGTATATAAAACTAAAGGGACTAGAAGCATTTTTATTGCTTGTATTATACTATCCATGTCCATAATTAAGGGCTTCCACAATATCAGTTTGTGTATTATCTTTTGTTTAATTTCTTCCCACCTGTCCTTAGCTACCATAATAGAATACCTTTTAATCCATATACCTAACTACTTTATTTTATGTTCCCATAAAGGTGGCTATTGCTGAAGTAATACTTTTTTGGGTACATAGTTTGCCATTATAGCCTTTGTTTTATCTTCATTTATTTTGTATCCTGAAAATACTTAAAACTACAAGGACCAGTAAACGTAATGGCAAGGAAAGCACCTTAGATTGGATTCTCATAAACAGTCACCACCAAACTTACAAAGTAGGAACCCTCCCCGAATATATAAGCGGAAGCGACCATTCACTGACCTTCATAATCAGATATAAGAGTGACATTCTTAACCCAATGGCCTACAGGGCAATAAGGACCAAAAAGAATTTTAACCCCAACAGCTTTCAAAAAGAACTTCTGGCATGTGATGGTCACCCCTGAAAAACCTACCTCTAGAGGAAGCAGTAAAATACTTTAATTCAAAATTCTTAGCTATTTTAGACTACCACGCCCCAACACGTACAAATTGAGCCAGGACTAAACCAGCCCCCAGGCTCTCAAAAACTACCAAACAAAAAATCCTCCTTAGAAATAAACTGTGGGCAAACTGGCATTCCACTAAAAACCCTGTATATCAATTAAAGTTTAGACAGCTTAGAAATGAAACAAAAAAAGCCATATTGTTAGACAAAAGGAATTTTTACTTTGAGCTACAGCGAACCCACCAAAATAAAACACAAAAATTCTGGTCAGGCATTAATAAACTCTTACACCCAGGTCATTTAGTCACACCCGTACCTTTAGGCTCTGATCACGACAATTCCAATCAAATAGCCAATACCTATAACACTTTTTTCACAGAGACCATTCAATGTCTTGCTAATCAGCTATCCCCTGATACATCATCATCAACCACCTCCATCGCTAATGCACCCTCATCATTTCACTTTCAACCTGTCCCTACATCCCTTGTCTGCAGCCTTTTACATAAACTTAAACCTACCATCCTCTCTGCAGACCTATTACCTGCAGAATACCTACAAAAAGCTGCAAAAGCCATAGCCTTCCCAATTTCCATCCGGATTAATAGAACTGTTACCGAAGGAACTATCCCATTACTCTGGAAAATTGCACACATTATCCCCTTGCATAAGGGTGGTAACCCAAACAAATTATCAAATTATAGACCTATAGCCATATTATCCCCACTGGTAAAGATCATGGAGAAACACATTCATAAGCAGCTGTTAAACCACCTAATAGAAAACAATTTACTAGCCAACTGTCAACATGGTTTTAGACCATTTCATAGCACCACCTCTGCTCTTTTATCTTTCACAGACTACTAATAAGAATTGCAACAATGACACTTTATCCTCAGCCCTTTTCATTGATCTTTCGAAAGCCTTCGATATGGTTAACCACCACTTACTCATTAATATTCTCAAAAACTTGTCTCTAGACACACAGGCTATTCAATGGTTCCAATCATACCTAGACAACAGGCAGTAGGCTGTCCTATGGGAGAACAACTTATCCTCCAACCTCCCAATTGTCCTTGGTGTCCCTCAAGGCTCCATGTTAGGCCCCTCCTATTCTCTGTTTTTATAAATGACCTATATTCTGTTATAAAACCATAAAGCACAATGGGGCTGGAACGCAGGAACAAAACCACCAAGATAATATAATCCCTCAGGCAGTTTATTTACGAATAAAATCACAAAAATACTTTCTTCAACAAAACCAAATGTGGTTTTGTTGAAGAAAGTATTTTTGTGATTTTATTAGTAAATAAACTGCCTGAGGGATTATATTATCTTGGTGGTTTTGTTCCTGCGTTCCAGCCCCATTGTGCTTTATGGTTTTTGGAGTCTGACTTTTGTATATTCTGTTATACCTCAAGCTACTTGTATCCAATACGCGGATGATTCCACGTTAATATGCTCTGCCCCACCTCACCATCTGTCCTACAGTCCATAACCCAAAATGTGTTTAACACTGCCGAAAAATGGCTTCTACATCAATGCCTCATTCTGAATCCCAAAAAAACAAAATGGTTACTATTTACTCCCACCCGTAGGGCCTCTCCACTTAATTTTACTGTCACATCTAGCAATGCACTATTATATCTCCTGATTGTACTACTAAACTTCTTGGGGTTCTAATTGACAACAACCTTAACTTTGATTCCCATATTAATAGTACTATAAAAACAGTTGTCAAAAAATTAGGATCCCTATACAGGATTAAATCCTTTTTGACTCCACTAGCCAAGACCACCATTGCCCGTACCCACTTAATCTCTTTCCTTCTCTATGCCTCGCCTATATATACAAAAGTATGTAAAAACAACATCAACAAGCTAGCAATCTCCTACAATAATGTTGCCAGATTTGCAACTGGGTCTGCCTTCAGAGCCCATCATTGTGATAATCTTAAACAGCTAGGATGGCTAGAACTGCCAAATACAATACTATTCAACCAGGTAACAGTTGACCACAAGATCCTGTACCAACCTACTAACACACCTATACTTACTAACCTAATCAGCCCCTATAGCAACCTCAAGACTCTATGCTCATCAAGTAAACTACATGTACAAATAGGTAAAGCTAACAACTTGGCTGATGACTGCTTATTTGCCAATACAGTGGGGAAAGCCTGGAACTCCCTCCCAGAATACCTAACCACCATTACCTCTACGACATTATTTAAAAGCAAATTGAAGCCATACCTTAAATCACAGTGGCTATGCCCTTGTTCTAACCCTGACTAACTACCTCTATTTTCTCAAAGTATTTATCTCCATACCTGTATAAACTATTTACTTTTCTGTTAACTACTAAGAGAGTGTATATAGCTACCTATTTTTTGTTAACTACAAAGAAAGTATTCTCTTCTATTAAATTTTTGTTAGGGAATTTTTTGAATGGCTAACCATAGCTGAAATGTACCATGATTCTGTTTACAGAAATGCAACAAAATGTAATGAATGGGATGAGTATCTGTAAATTTAGCTGGATTTGTAAATGTCTCATATTATAAATGATACTGTGATTTTTTGTTTGTCGGAGCTTTTCTCCCCGGGCCTCCACTGAAAATGGACATATATCCAGTTGGACTAGCCCAGTCAACAAATGTAAAATAAAATAATAAATAAAATAAACTATCTCAGAAATTTCCGCAACTCTGAAATGTACTTTTCTGGATTTATCAAATACAAAATAATAACATCTGCAAATAATGCTAATTTTTCTTGATTATCTTACCAATTATGCCCTTGAATTTGAGAGTCCCATATTTTTTTTTTGCTAATGAATCAAAGTATAAAGCAAGTAAAAAAAGTGAAAGGACATTTCTTCCAGGTTTCTCTGTTCGTACACAGCTTGTCGGAGAGGGACCTTCTCACATTAATTATTTTGTGTGCTTCATGTATCTTCCTTATTAACCCTATTGTTCTATCAGGAAAAGCAAATGCTACCATTGCCCTACTCATAAAATCCCAGCAGACTCTAACAAATGATTTCTTTGCATCAAAATCCACCTAAAAGAATGGAGCTTTCTTACTCTGTGCTTCCCTGTGGGTCACCATTGTTCTATTAATGTTGTCAAATGTTTGTCTTCTCTCCCCTAAACCACACTGTTATATAACAATAGCTAGACATTTTGGCAACACTTTGTGTCATTCTTTTAGCTGATTCTGAGGGGTCTTTCCTGTTTGGGTAATATAGCCACCACAGCTTTCTTCCAAGATGCTGGCACCACATCACCTTTTTTAAAATATTGCTAAACAAAACCTTCTGGATCTTTATCACTTTCTTCACTTTAAACTTATGCAGGCATAGCATCTGTTCCTGGAAATATCCATGTTGTCTATGCATCACAGTTTGTACCACATCTCTTCTGATGTTCATTATTCACACTGCCTCAGTGGCATAGGGAATTCTGTGCCTGCACAAACACTGGTAACTTTTCAGAGCTCAGAATCCCCTTGTCTGACTCTCTGAGATAGGGAGAATGGCTAAGCCCTTCCCATCAGGAGAAGCCTAACCCTGTCAGAGAAAGTGAGATGTCCTTTTATTCTCCTGTTGCAGTATTCTTAACCTTTGGGTATAGCCTCCACCTAGCAACCCGAATATCTGGCCAGTATACAAAAGCTTTAGTCACTGCAAGGTATGTGGGTTGTCTGATGTCAGCCATAGGGAATGTGCTCCTCTGTCATCCCTTCTGATAAGGACAGCAAAACAATGGTGAGAATTGGCAAGAAGGTGTATACTTCAGCAACTCTGGCCTTTAGAGCCGTCAGCTACCAGACACACATGTCCAAGTACTCTCTGGCCCTTTTTATCTCAGGCTTCTAAGCTTTTGGATGGGCTCCTTGATTTAGCCACAAAATCCCAAATCTCTAGTCTGATCTCCTTGTCCTTACAAGTGACAAGACATTTAATCAGATGCAGTTATGATGCTGCAGAGGCTTTGGCCACTTCTGCAGACTCTGCCTCAGTGCTCAGGTGGTACTCTTGGATGAGGTTGCAACCCCTTCCTGATGATGATAGGGCTAAACTTTTAGATGCCCCACTGGACAATTCAGCCCTGTTTGGCTCCCAAGTGGCAGAACATTTCAAAACCCTGCAACAAAAGGAAAAAGAACTTCAGGACACATTTGTTTGTGTCATCTATTCCTAAATTTGACAGGAATTACCCTACGAAGACGCAATTTATTAGAAAAAAACTCTGCTCCTACTCCTCCTGCTAGGGAAAAAGAGTTCCAGAAATCAACAGACTCCTCCTAGGCCTGCCCGGACACCAACTCAGAAACCTCCTTTTCAGGACAAGACAGGTAGTCTGCAACTACCTGCCCCCCCCACTCACGACCGTATTCCTCTTTCTCAGAGACTCTCTCGCTGTCTCCCTTTCTGAGGAATCATTATCTCAGACAAGTGGGTTCTCTCTATCATAGAAAAAGGTAATTTCATGACCTAGGACTTTCTTCCTGTTAGTAGGAGCACACCTCAGCCACCATAGGACCCAACTACCCCAATTTCAACCCGTCTTGGACAGCCTTCTCTACCAAGGAACTATTCAACCAGTTCCAGGCTCAGAAAAGAGAAGGGGCTTTTATTCCAGACATTTTCTAGTCCCAAGAAAGGATGGCCCATGGAGACCCAAACTGAACCTATCGTATCTCAACCTCTTTCTTCTGGTACCCGCCTTCCTCATGCTTACCTTTCAAACACTTTTCTATAAAGTGGTGCACACAGCCTATCTTGACCTCACCAAGGCATTCAACACCATCCCCCACTCTGGAATTATAAATAAACTCACTAGACTGGGCATAAATCCCTATGTCACAAGATGGGTGGCCAACTGGCTCACTGATAGAACCCACACAGTGAAAGTAGCTGACTCCCCATCCAGCTTCAAACCAGTGACAAGCGGAGTACCACAGGGTTCATTCCTGGGTCCTCTACTGTTTGGCATCTATTCCTCAGACATCCAGGCTAATACAGCAGGTCTTTGGTTAACAAAGTTTGCAGATGACTGCAAACTGGGAGTCATAATAGAATCACCTAATGATGTGTACATTCTACAAAGGGGCCTCACTGAGACTGATGCTTGGTGTCAAAGTCATGGCCTCAAGCTCAGTGCCAAAAAGTGTATTGTCATCCCCTTTGGGAAAAACACTGTACCCATGAACTACCACATAGGCGGTAGCCTACTTAACACCGAAAGTGTGGTGAGACCTTGGGACACAGATGGACACTAGTGTCTCCTTTGAAAATCACATTGCCATAGTAGCCAGGAAATCCTTCTACGTGGCACACCTCATCACTAAAGGGTTCTCCTCCAGAAAAAAAAAGGTTGTTGTTCCTCTCTACTCATCCCTCATCAGACCCATCACAGAGTACAGCACCCAATTTGGCATGTACCTCGCAGGACATCTGCAGCAACTAGAAAGGCCACAGAAATACCTCACTAACTGGATTACCGGCCTCAAACAGATGCCATACACAGACCGCCTCAAAAAACTCCAGCTCTACTCCTTCGCCTATCGCCTACTCAGAGGCGACTACTGCCTAAAGTACAAAACCATGTCAAACCCAACTTTGTTGGACATGCTACACTTAAAGAAACCCCATTCTCTCCGTGCCACATGCTCCAGGGACCTAAACCTTGCTACCACAATAAACAGAACATGCTGGAGAAATAGATTCCTGTCCTAGAGACTTCCCATACTCTGGAACAGACTACCCAGTCACATCAAGTAAAGCCCCTCATTAGCCCTCTTTTTAAGAGAAATGTAGACAGTTGGATAGGAAGTAGGAAATTCACCCCGGGGATCACCTCTGTGGCTCTGCTTGACAGGGGTGCAGGAAAATAACTTTCTTGGGTGGCGAAAGCCAGGGAACTTTTTGGCTAGGCTTATATAGGCCCTAGGGCCGATAGCCTAGAACCTACCAATGAACCTATGATAATGTCTCAGGCTTTTCTGACCACTTTGGACATCAAAGATGCTTACCTACGTGTCCCCATCAGGCCCAAATACAGAAGTACTTATGCTTCTGTGTGGGTTCTTCACATTTTCAGTTCTCTGCTTTACCCTTTGGACTACCTGCTGCTCCAAGGTCATTCACCAAATGCCTGGCTCCAGTGGTAGCCTACTGCAGGGCTCTAGGGATACAGATTTTCCCATACCTGGATGACCTCCTGATCCAGGCAGACTGCTACTGTACCCTCCAGACCCATCTCCAGACCGTCATTTCTGTTACGCAGTCTCTTGGCTTCACAATCAGCTTCCCCATATCCAGCCTAAACCCCTCCCAGGACCAGGTCTTCCTGGGGTGCAGAATCAGAACAGACATTATGATGGCATTTCTCCCACCACACAAGGTGGAAAGCCTAAAGGAATACCTGCTGTCTGTCATAAATGCCCCTGCAATGACAACAAGAGAATACCTCAGACTCTTAGGATACATTGCTTCCACAATCCCTATGTTGCCACGTGTAAGACTCCACATGAGCAAGCTTTTGAGGTCCACATGTTCCCAACACTCCCACCTGCTGGACAACACCATTCCCTTCCTGCCATGCTTAAGGAAGGAACTATACACAGGTGCTTCAGATCTGGGGTGGAGAGTTGCTGTGGGTGGCTTGAAGGTGCAAAGCACATGGACAGGCCCCTGCAAGAGGGAACACATCAACATCAGAGAGATGAGAGCTCTCATCTTTGCTCTGAGGACCTTTCAACATGACCTGAAGCAAGGACCCCTGAAATTGTTCACAGACAATACTACTGTTCTTTGGTATGTGAACAAACAGGGGGGAACAAGATCTTACTTGCTATGCAGACTTGCACTTCAGGCCTGGAAATTGGCAGTCCAGCATGGGGTAAATGCATATTCACAATGACAAGTATTTACAGCCAGTATATATTTAAATAATCTTTACTTTTTAAAGTTACAAAAAATAAACATAAACCCAATGGAAGGAATAATAGCATAATGGTTGCACCTTCTGTTTTTGAGGTGGGCACCTCAACCATTATGCTATTATTTTTATATTGATTGCGAATATCCATTTACATTTTATATTTTTAAACTTTGATTTTTATAAGGGTATAAAATATTAATTTAATTAGGAAAGTTTTATTGAAGTAACGTGCTAAAAAAGGTGTTTTTAATACAAGTATTTTAGTATTGTTATACAATGTATTTATTTGGTGTGCAGATTAAGGAAAAAAAGGTGTTGGGCCACTTAAAATGCTGTTAGAAGGGGTGGGTGTGTACCAGTATATTGATTGGTGTTATTTATTTAAACTAATTTGTTTGATTTTATCCATTTGTATCTGATGAAGTCTGCAGAGGCAGATGAAAGTGCTTATATTACGAGTTTTTAACATTTGCATTTAATAAAAATTTGGATTTGTGATGGGCTGTTCCCGTGGAGCTGCTTTACCTTGCCGTTGGATGGGTAGGTTTAGACATGTGTTTGACTGGAAGCAATCTGGAGGCTGGAGCTATGCCAAACATTGGCAGAGTTTATTATCTTTCTATGTGATTCCAAATGCTTTGGCTGTTCCTCATCTGTTACCAGCCTTGGAAAATGTCTGTAAAACTGCATGTAAAACTCCTTTGGCTAGTGAACCAGTTCCTAGAAAGACCATGAGGAAATACAAGCTGTATTCTAAACTTGCAGCTCTCCTTCCCCCTTTATCAGCTGACCCAGCTGTGTTTTCCTCATTTTCCAACTAAAACAATAGAGCCTTAGCTTCTTCTAACCCTGTACCACTGGATAAAATTGCCAAGTGGTTAGAATCTCGGGGGGGGGGGGTTAGCTCAGTTCATTTATTTTGTCTTGAGAAATTGAAATTATCAGGGCTTCATGTGGAAATTTATTTTGCTACGAGCTTACAATTTAGATGACTTGATGAACAGTATTACAGGAATTAGACTGTTTCTAATGTAACATAGGTTTTGAAACATGCTTTAGGTGTCTTGGAAGGTACCGACACTATTTCTAGAAATGCAGCTACTTCTGTTGTATTGCCTAGATTTGCATGGTTATATAACCAGAATTTTCCAGAGGATTTAAAAAAAATGAGATTTTGATTGCTCCTTTAAGTTCTGACTTTGTGTTTGGTCCTGCTGCTACCCAGATTCTCAAACAATTGGATGATAGAAGTAAGTTGGTGCATGGGATTTCTAGAATGTGTCATATTCCCAATTCTCCTCTAACAAGGCATCTAACTTCAAAGGTTAGAACAAACAGAAATCCCAGCCTAACAAGAGTCAGGGTACCAAGAGGAAGTGGCAGGAAGGTAGTACTTCCAAATAAAATAAAAAGGGATTCCTTTCCCAGAAAAGATCTTCCCCCTGCTCAAGAGTGACTATGCCAAAACTCAGGGCATACCATCCCTTCCTCTTGTCCCTCCTCTCCTTTCACCTACCCCATGGCTTTAACTTGATCCAGGATCCTGGCCACAAGTAAGTCCCAGGCAAGTGGATGTTGAGAATAATTCAGTGAAAATACTCTTGAAAGGACAGAAAATCCTCTTCTCTTCAGGGAAATCCCCCTACATCTTCCAGACCAGACATGCCTGTTCTGTCCGTTACTCCTTCACAAGTTGCAAGCAGAGGATATAGAACCAGATGTTCATCGTGTTTCACTGTTGCAGCCATGACTGTAAGGTTCTGCCCTGCCGGCAGGCAGTCCTCGGTCGGCCAGAATCCCAAAGTCTGGGTCCGGCGTCGGCTGTTCAGCCATGCTCCCTGACGTCAGAGCGCCAGGAGTACAAAGCTGACAGCCGACGCCATGTTCCCCAGTCTTTCTTGCTGTGCGGTGATAGCAGTTCACAAGTGCCGGTCAGCTGACTCCTGACAATCTTTTCTGAACAAACTTCAGTCCGAAGACTTTCTTCTCCTACTCAAAGCTAAGTACCCCGTTGGGGAAAATTTTTTCTTGCTCCAGTCCGATGTCAGAAAAAGTTAATTGTATTTCCATGTGGGAAGCAAATACCTCATAAGAATTTTCATTCTTACTGTATTCCTTGCTTAGGCCCTGACCACGACGTAGCTAGTTGTCGGTTTTATGCTAGATTCAATCAACGTACAATTAAACAAAGGTACGATTTTGCATTTTATTACTTCGGTAGGCGTTTTAATTACAAAATGTCATCGGATACGGTTCCGGCTACCGGAGTTCACAAACAACGCAAGGACAAAGACAGGCCTCTGAGGTCCAAATCAGACGATATCGTTCAAGCAGAGCCAGCTTCAGGTTCAGCCGTCGTCAGTGAGGCACTTTTGCAGCCCCTGTCGTCGGCCATTTCGGAACCAATGGCCGAAACGGACTCCCACGAGGAGCCAACTAGGCCTTTGAATATTTCTGTTGCAGGACCTTCGGACAATGCTCCTTCGGATGGGTCCGGAGCCGCTGTGCAGGTAACGGCTTCCAAAGGGGTTTTCAGGCCTACTCAGCTTCTAATAAAGGCAAAGCCAAAGACAAAGGCAAAGACTCCTTCCAAATCAAAGACTGCAACTCAGGCCTCTTCTGATCCGGCTCCCAAGTCACAGAAACAGTTACTTAAAATGGCGGAGGACTTTATGATTAGGGGTTCACATCCCCCTCCAGATAAAAGGCCAAGGCAGGAAGTTTATTATGACTCCTCTGATCAGGCTTCTGTTTCTTCTTCTGACCAGGAATATTCTTTCCCTCCTTATGAGGATTCTGATGCTGAGGAATCCATTCCTTCAGCTTCTCCCCCCCTGAGGATTTCTCTTTTGGGGAAACTTTGCATGAAATGAGGGAACATTTCCACTGGAAAGGGCAGGAGTATTCGGAATCTAAGAAAAGGGATTTTCTTCTTCTTCCCCAACATAGACCCCTGGCTATTCCTCCTATTTTGGATATTGTGGATGATGCTTTTTCGGAGGCTAACTTAACCCCTGACTCTTTTCCTCCAGCTCCTGTTAAGCCTGACCGATATTACAGGGTTCCTGATTCCCACCAGTTTTTATACAAGAACCCTACTGCTGACCCTGAAACCATTTCTCAGAGTCTTAAGGGAGTTAAGGCCGCTTCTGCTAAAAACCCATTCCCACTGAGAAGGATTCCAGATCCTTAGAAAGATGGAGCAAAAAATGTACACTTCTGCTACTTTATCTATTAGGGCTTTAAACTGTCAGTTTCATATGCTGAAATACCAGCAATTTCTCCTGTTTTAAAACAAAAGCTAACTTCCATTTCCACCTGTACAGATGATAAGGAAATACATGACTTAATGCATGCCACTGAACAAGTTGGGAAGCATGGTTTACACTGTGGATTTGATGCCTTGGAGGCTTCTTGTAGGGCTGCTGCCTCTGGCACAGTAATTAGAAGGCATGCATGGTTAAAGGAACAAAATTTGCCAGATCAAGTAAAAGCTAAATTATTGGATGCTCCTGTTCAGCATAATGTTTTGTTTGGATCTAAAGCTGAAGAGGTGATTAAAAAGATGGAGGACAAGGCAAAATCCATGCAAACAGTTAAAGATTTCTTACAAGTACAGCCACCCAGATTTAGTAGGAATTGGCCTACAAAAAATTGGTCCTTTCCCAATTCAGACAGGCCTCAGAGGGGTAGATACAAATGCTCCCGAGGAAGGCCTCAAACACAAGCCTCTTATAGACCAAGACAGTGGACTGCTTCCACCCCTAGGGGAGGAGGGGACAGGTCGCAAGCTCATAGGAAACAGACTCAATGACTCTCTCGGTTGGGCTGCAGGAACTTCTTGCCTGGAAGCCCCTCTCGGAGGAAAACTTTCTCTTTTTCACCTAAATTGGACTCTCATAACCCAAGACAAGTGGATTCTGGATGTGGTTTTAAGAGGTTACAAATTCCATTTTCATACCCTACCAAGGCCAAGCGGATGTCCAGATCTTCCAAAACATCAATGGACAGAGACCTTAAACCAGGTGGAAGCTCTCTTGGCTATGAAAGCCATAGAACTAGTTCCACTTTTAGACATGGGACAAGGTTTTTACTCAAGGCTCTTTCTAGTCCCCAGGAAGCAAAATTCATGGAGACCCATTCTGGATCTGTCAGTCTTGAACACTTTTCTAGAGATACCAAAATTCAAGATGCTTACTCTACAGCAGCTATTTCCAATGCTGACCAAAAATGCATGGATGGTAACTTTGGATTTAAAGGAGGCATATTTATCACATTCCCATCAGGCAGGAATGCAGAAAATACCTCAGGTTTAAGGCCGGATCGAGGCACTTTCAATTCACTGCGCTGCCCTTTGGATTGTCTACTGAGCCCAGGGTCTTCACCAAATGCCTGGCTCCAGTAGTAGCTTATTGCAGACTCAAGGGAATTCAAATTTACCCTTATCTGGACGACTGTCTTATTCAGGCAGACAGCAGGGATGCCTTACTCCAGCATCTACAGTTTGTTCTGAATCTTCTCAAGTTCCTGGGATTCACTGTAAACATAAAAAAGTCAAATTTGACACCCTCACAACAGATAATTTTTCTGGGCGCTTCTCCAAACACAACAACCCAGATGGCATTTCTGACATACGAAAAACAGTTACAGCTGGCTTCAACTTTCAAAACCTTGGCAACTTTAACTCAGCTATCTGCAAGGAGATTCCTGCATGCTTTGGGTTACATGGCCTTCTGCATCCTTCTCATACCATATGCAAGACTACATATGAGGAAAATACAGTGGTACCTAAAAAGTGTATGGTCTCAGCATTACCACAGTTTAGACATACTGATCTCCGTCCTGCCTTGTCTTTTAGGTTCATAGGTTCATACTAGGCTATCTGCCCTAGGGCATTTATAAGCCTAGCCAGAATGTGTTTGGCTTTCGCCACCCATTTTAAATTTATTTTGCTATGCCCTGTTTCGAGGTTAGTATACTGTGCCTCTGTCTAACAGTGACACAGAAGTGATACCCGGGGTAAACCTACGATCTCCCATCCACTCATCAAGATTCCTCTTGAAGAGAGTCAATGAGGGACTCTGCCTAACCTGGACTGGGATTTTATTCCAGAGTGAAGGGAGCCTCTGGGTTATGAATCTGTCCCTCCAGCATGTCCTGTTTATTTCAGTGCTGAGGTTCAAGTCTCTCGAGCACGTAGCTCGATGGGATTTGGATTTTCTGAGGTGCAGCATGTCCATTAATTCTGGTTGGACATGGCTTTATCGCCAGGCACAGATCGCCTCTGAGTAGGCGGTATGCCACTGAGTAGAGCTGGAGTTTCTTTAACCGGGCAGCATATGGCATCTGTTTGAGCCCTTTGATCCTCTTGGTGAGGTACTCTTGGGGTCTTTCCAGTTGCTGCAGGTGTCTGGTAAGGTACATCCCAAAAGGGGCATTGTACTCAATTATGGGCCTGATGAGGGATGAGTAAAGAGGCACGATGACCTCCCCTGATATAGATGTGAATCCCTTCATGATTAGGTGGGCTATATAAAATGTTTTTCTAACCACTTTGGCCACGTGGTTGTCAAATGAGAGATTGCTATCAACTTGGGTCCCCAGGTCCCTAATTACTTCTTCTGTACTTAATGGATTACCACCTATGTGGTAATTTGTGGGCACTTTGTTTTTGCCAAAGGGGATGACTATACACTTTTTGGCATTTAGCTTGAGGCCATGGCTCTGGCACCAGTTGTCTGTTTCTATGAGGCCTTTTAGAGGATGCAAGAGTCGATTATGGCGCCCAGTTTGCAGTCATCTGCGAACTTGGTCAGCCACAGTCCTTCCGTGTTGGCCTGTACCTCTGAGAAATATATACCGAACAAGAGAGGTCCCAGGACTGAGCCTTGTGGGACACCACTTGTAACTGGTTTGGAGTCTGACATGGCTCCAGCAATTCTAACCATGTGGGTTCTGTCCTTGAGCCAGTTTGCAATCCATCTAGTGACATAGGGGTTTATATTTAAGCTGGTGAGCTTATCTATAATGCCCGAGTGGGGTATTGTATCGAAGGCTTTTGCGAGGTCCAGGTGGGCTGTGTGGACCACCTTCCCCTCGTCAATGGCCTTGGTGACTTTTTCAAAGAAATCAACCAGGTTTAAGAGGCAGGATCTGCCCTTAAAGTGGAACTGGGTAGGATCCAGTGTCTGTAGGTCCCCAATATCTTTATATATGAGGTCCATGATGATCCTTTCCATAGCTTTGCAGACCAAGCTAGTCAGGCTTATGGGGTGATAGTTTCCAGGATCCGTTGAGGCACCACCTTTATGGAGAGGGACCACTGTTGCTGTACGCCACTCTTTGGGCACATATCCTGTAGTAAGGCTGAGATTTAACAGTAGATTTATGTTTGGGTTTAGCTCTTCTTGGAGTTCATGTAGGACGCAGCCCGGGACACCGTCTGGTCCCATTGATGCTGTGTTTTTTGCTTTGGAGAGGGCGGCTCTTAACTGAGCATCTGAGATGTCAGGGAGGCAGCACTCTGCTGGGATAGATATTTGCCCTTTTGGTGGGGGGGGGGAGAACCTGTCAACTAGGATGTTGGCAATGTCTGTGGGTTCAGTGTATTTTTTGTCATTTTGGACTAATTCTGAGCATATCTGGGAATTACCACCCAGGTTCCTAACATAACTAAAGAAAGCCTTGTGATTATCCTTAGTGTCCTGTGCAATTTTTCTCTCGAAGCTGGCCTTAGACAATTTTATGAGTGCCCGTAGTTTTTTGCTAATACTGATCAGAGATGCCTTCCCTTTTTGGGATTTTGCTCTAACATTTAGTAGCTTCCTCCTACTATTGTATAGTTTGTTTATGGCTGGGGTCCACCAGACAGGACGTCTGCCTTTGGAGGATTGGATCTTGGTTTTATTTGAGATCGCATGATCCATGCATTCTTGAAGGTGTTTATAGAATGCGTTTATAAAGGATTCTGCGGTCTGGGCCATATTTTCCACAGGCCCGGGGGCTTTGAAGGATTCCACCTCGGTTTTGAGGAGTGTAAAATTTGCTTTAGAGAAGTTTTTCACTGTGCTTTTCTGGGCAGGGGGTGGTGTCGGGATGTGAATATCCAGTGAGATAAGTTTATGGTCTGATCTTACCAGTGAGGGATACACTTCTGGTCTGGAGCATAGAGTCCCCATGTTGGTGATGATCAGGTCCAGCATGTTTTCCCCTCTTGTGGGAGTGGTAACAAGTTGTTCCATAGCACTGGAGTTTATAAATTCTAGGACCCTTTGGGCTAGGGTGTTGGAGCTAGAGTAATGCTCCCAGTCTATGTTTGAGTAGTTGAAGTCGCCCAATATAATGGTGTTTGGAGAGACCTTCATATTTTCCAGTGTTCTCAGGAAGGCCGAGTGGGGTTCCTGGGTTTGGGAGGGTGGTCTGTAGCAGGCTATAAACTGGAAGGCAGTTTTACCCACTGTTAGTTGCACATGGATAGTCTCTGATGCTTCGTGCTTTGCCACCAACCTGGAGGTGTGGGTATCTTTGATGAATATCGATACTCCCCCTCCTTTTGTGGTTTGGTCCAAGTTTTGGGGCCGAAAAGCATGGTATGAAGTATAAACCTGGTAGTGCTGGGGTGCTCTCGGGAGCCCTGAACCAGGTTTCTGTTACTGCACAGATATCGATGTTTTCCATGCTAAGGAGAGTTTCGAAAAGTGCATCTTGAGGTTTAGACTTCTGGCGTTGAGTAGCATTACTCTTAGTTTCTTATCCCTTGTGATACCTATGGAGGTGGGTTTGTCTTTTGAGCTTTGCCTAAAAAAGTCACTATGTGGGTAGCAAGAGCCTTTGCCAATATCCAAAAGCCCAGGAGTGACAGGTGCAAGCCGTCCCTAGCGAAGCATCGTGGCTTGTCGAGCATATCATCCCAAGCTGACAGGCATTGGATCCCCTTTGAATGACACCAGTACTTAAGCCAATTGTTGAAATTGATCATCTTGTCTTCATATTGTGGCATCATTCTTGGTGAGGGTAAGATGCTACTCAAGGTCAGGGTCATACCGGCCTGGGCTACATGCTCAGAGAGCTCCTTTATGTCTCTTTTCATGTAGTCCAGGGAGGTACGTCTCAGGTCATTCACACCAGCATGGACAATGACTGAGTCATATTTGTACTTGCCTTGGAGTGACCTGAGTGCTTGTGTTATGTGGCGGATCCTAGCGCCCGACAGGGTGCTCACCATGACCCTCTCCTTGTTCAGCCTGGTAAGTGGGACGTCAGTGTGCCTGACGATAGAGTCACCTATTACAAGTGTATCAGGTGTGTTGTTTAGTCTTAAGGGCTGTGACTGTTCGGCACACTGGCTTTGTGAGATATGTGTTGCACGTGTTTTGTTTTGGGGTAGCGATTGCTTGGGTGTCTGCTTTGGAGGTCTCTGCTGCTTAGGCAGATCTTTATTTAGAGCCTCCAAGTATGTTTTTGTGTGATTATGCGTTTGGTTTGCTGTCGTGGTAGGTCTGTGTGAGACTGGAATTGTAGTGAGTGTGGTTTCCTTCTCCTCCTGACTGGTTATGCCAGTACTGAATTGAGAGAGCTTAGCCTCCAGTTTGGCTATATGGTTGCATCTCTCACATGTGTTGGAATTTGTTGGGAGGAGGAGAGGGTTGTCTGTGTACATGAGGCAGTTGTAACATTGCCTCAAGATTCCCAGATTCACCAGCTGGACCGGAGAGGAGATTGACAACTGACCTTTGGACATGCTAGAGTAATATTGGGAATTCCTTAATAATTGAAAACAAGGGCCAGTGGTGAGTGAGGGTGTAGTGCTTTTAATTTTTAGTGCTGACTTTTATAATTGCTTTAGTGAGCAAGTGCCAGGTTACTTAATTGCAATGTGTCACAGGTAACTTAAATGCAAAAACGACAAACAGTAACTTTCTTTCAAGTGAAACAAGGAAATAAGTACAGTAAGCAATGCAGATATCACTAGTGATCCACAGAAACACTGAGAAGCCGCGTATTAGGTGGAATTAGCGTTCCAGGGAAATAACAAGCAAACAAACAACAAGCATATAAACAAAGCTAGATTCAGCAGGCCTGGATCTAGTCTATGCTACAGCAAAACAAGGTGCACCAACTTCAGTAAGAAGCAGTTCAGATATGCATGCACTATAAGCCTTTAACCAGAAATTCCCAGCTCAGAAGTGCAGAGTCCAGCCTCTCCTCCCACAAGAGTGCAGACCACGAACCCTCTTAATGTAAAATAACTGGCCTGAAAACCCAAGTGCTTAAACCAGAATTAATACACTTTTAGAATAACCGACACTGAGCCCTCAATCAGCAAGTTCCCAACTTAGAAGGATGTAAGCTATCTGTTCTGCCACTACAGTGCAGACCACAAACCCTCTCAGTGCAAAACAACTGGTCCGAAGCCCAAGTGTTTAAACCAAAAGGCTTAGAATGAGTTACACCAAGCAGTAATAAATACAATTGAGTACTTTTAAGATGATGCAAAAGTAAAATAAAGTAGGTAGAAACACAAGTACAGTAAAAGCAGATGAAATTTTTTTTTTTTCTGAACAAGTGCTGAGATCAAAGAAACAGATTTGAGTGCTGAAATTAGAAAACTGGCTAGTTGTAAGAAAAAAAAACTAAGCTAGAAGGCTTCCCTCCAACACAGAAGGGCTTGGGGGCTCAGAAGCCTACAAATAGTCTATACCACTTAACAGGAAAGGCAGGAAACAAGCTTAAAATTTTTTTTCTGTTTCCCAGATGCTCTCTTAGTACACAGTAGGAGTGCCTGAAATCAGAATATGATCTCGCTGCACTCAGTTGAGTGAGCAAATGAGATGGGCCCAGAAGGAGTATCCAAACACAAATTTACAAGAGGGGCGGGCAGTTTCAAGGCCACTAAGATTAACACCAAAACAAAAACAGGGAAAGGTGGGTGGGACTAACTGAAGAGCAGAGTCAAAACTTCCAGTTCAGTTAATATTCCTGCAACACAGTTAAAATCAATTTAAATACTGTATTTTTTTGAAGAAAAATAAGTGCAGATAAAGGTACTTAAATTCTCTTATACGTCCAGTTGAATACAGCAAGTTCTTAGCCGGCCAAAGCTTTGGTTTTTAAGCAGAAAATATTTCACATTGTACCACTTAAATAGGCAAGGACAGGAAATCAAAGAATGTGGCTACCACCACACCTGTAATTACTAGCAAATAACAAAATTCAGCAAACACTGACTAACTTCCAGTTCAGTTAATATTCCTGCAACACAGTTAAAATCAATTTAAATACTGTATTTTTTGAAAAAAAGTGCAGATGAAGGTACTTAAATTCTCTTATACGTCCAGTTGAATACAGCAAGTTCTTAGCCGGCCAAAGCTGAGGTTTTTAAGCAGAAAATATTTCACACTGTACCACTTAAATAGGCAAGGACAGGAAATCAAAGAATGTGGCTACCCCCACACCTGTAATCACTACAAAATTCAGCAAACACTGACTAACTTCCAGTTCAGTTAATATTCCTGCAACACAGTTAAAACCAATTTAAATACTGTATTTTTTTGAAATAAAAGTGCAGGTAAATGTACTTAAATTCTCTTATACGTCCAGTTGAATACAGCAAGTTCTTAGCCGGCCAAAGCTGAGGTTTTTAAGCAGAAAATATTTCACACTGTACCACTTAAATAGGCAAGGACAGGAAATCAAAGAATGTGGCTACCCCCACACCTGTAATTACTAGCAAATAACAAAATTCAGCAAACATGGACTAACTTCCAGTTCAGTTAATATTCCTGCAACACAGTTAAAATCAATTTAAATACTGTATTTTTTGAAAAAAAAAGTGCAGATAAAGGTACTTAAATTCTCTTATACGTCCAGTTGAATACAGCAAGTTCTTAGCCGGCCAAAGCTGAGGTTTTTAAGCCGAAAATATTTCACACTGTACCACTTAAATAGGCAAGGACAGGAAATCAAAGAATGTGGCTACCCCCACACCTGTAATTACTAGCAAATAACAAAATTCAGCAAACACCGACTAACTTCCAGTTCAGTTACTATTCCTGCAACACAGTTAAAATCAATTTAAATACTGTATTTTTTGAAAAAAAAGTGCAGATAAAGGTACTTAAATTCTCTTATACGTCCAGTTGAATGCAACAAGTTCTTAGCCGGCCAAAGCTGAGGTTTTTAAGCAGAAAATATTTCACACTGTACCACTTAAATAGGCAAGGACAGGAAATCAAAGAATGTGGCTACCCCCACACCTGTAATTACTAGCAAATAACAAAATTCAGCAAACACTGACTAACTTCCAGTTCAGTTAATATTCCTGTCTTCAAAAGGAATTCTTTTGGGTGGTCCAAGGCATGTACCCTAAACAAAGGAAAACCCTTCTGTCTGCCTCCTGCCACTCAGATACTAACCACGGATACCTCAGATTATGCATGGGGAGCCCATTTTCAGGGCAACTGTCTGCAGGGCCTTTGGACAAAGGATCAGAAGCACCTGCATATCAATTTAAAGGAAATGTTAGCCGTTCAGAAAGCTCTATTGGCCTTCAGGAATCTTCTACAACCAGGACAACTACTGATACGAACAGACAACACCACAGTTATGTGGTACATAAACAAGCAAGGGGGATCTCATTCCTACCCCCTTTGCAGACTAGCCATGGATCTGTGGAACACAGCTCTAGCTTGCAATCTGGACCTTCAAGCTCAGTTTCTACCAGGGAAGCAAAACTTCCTGGCAGACAGTCTGAGCAGAAACCTTTCGGACCCACACGAGTGGATGCTGGACACCGAAATATTCAAGATGATAACAGCAGTCTGGGGATGTCCTCACATAGACCTCTTTGCATCCCACCTCAATCATCAAATACAGACTTTTTGCACCAGGACTTTCCACAAACAAGCTTGGAAAGTGGATGCACTATCATTCAGTTGGAGAAACCTCTCAGGATATGCCTTTCTGCCTCTTCCTCTTCTTCCATGGGTATTATTAAAGATCAAACAGGACAAGCCCAAGATGATAATCTTGCTGGCCCCAAATTGGCCTCGATAGTTTTGGTACCCAACTCTGAAAAACCTTTGTCTGGAGCCCCCTTGGGTTTTACCACAGACTCCGAACCTTCTGTCCCAACACCAGGGTCAGGTTCTACACTCCCATGTCAGAACTCTCAGCCTGGCGGCCTGGTTAATCCAGGGTCTTTGATTCATTCTCTCCTACCCAAGCAGGTTATGGATGTCATTTTAGAAGCCAGACGTCCTAGCACTATAAAATCTTATGCAGGAAAATGGAAAAGATTTTGTTCCTGGATGCAGGCTCAGGATTCTGATCCTCTTCTTCCTAACATTCCTTTGATTTTACTTTACCTGACAGACTTCTTACATAAGGGTCTCTCTTTCTCTTCCATTAAGATACATGCCTCTGCTATTTCTGCTCATTGTAATACAGACCCTCCAATCTTTTCCCACCAGCTCATGAGACTGTTTCTCAGAGGAGCTAAGAACTTAAGGCCCCCTAGATCTCCTCCCATTCCTGCTTGGGATCTCAACTATGTTTTGAGAAAGCTCACCTTGCCTCCTTTTGAGCCTGCTGCCACTTCTGACATCACGTTTTTATCTTGGAAAACAGCCATCCTGTTAGCTCTGACCGCTGCCGGGAGAGTTTCAGAGTTGCAAGCTCTTATGGCTGTGGAACCTTATATTATTTTTCATCAAGACAGGGTGTCTTTAAGGACTAATCCTACTTTCATGCCTAAGGTGGTTTCCAAAGTGGCTTTAAATCAAACTATTCACTTGCCAACTTTTTTCCCCACTCCTCAAAATAAAGGGGAAAGGATCTTACATTCCTTGGATGTACACAGACAACTACGTTTTTACTTGGACAGAACCAAGGACATCAGGAAATCAGAGCAATTGTTTGTTTCTTATGCTTCAAGTTCCCAAGGTAAAGCCATTTCAAAACAAACCATTTCTAAATGGATTGCTCATGGAATCAGATTTTGTTACTCACACCATGGAAAGCAAATACCAGGGAGTATACGGACTCATTCCACCAGAGCTGCTGCCACTTCAGCTGCCTTCCTCAGGGAAGTTCCTACCAAAGACATTTTGGAAGCTGCAACTTGGAGTTCAGTGCATACTTTTTTCAAAGCACTACAATCTACCACTCTATTCTTAGTCTAGGGCAGGCTTTGCTTCTGCAGTCTTGCAGGGCCTTTTAGCTGCCCCTTCTACTTTATGACCACCTCCCTTTCATTCTGCTTTGGGATTCTACCCTACAGTCATGACTGCAACAGTGAAACACGATGAACATAATACAGTTGGTTACACTTACCATAAATGTAGATGTTCGAGTGTCTTCACTGTTGCAGTCTGGGTTTCCTTCCCTCCTGTCCCCTCTTATTTTTACTTTTGTGTGGTTCCTTTTTTTCACCATTCTTTTGAGGTGTATTTGCAAAGGGTATGGGACCTTACTCATTTTGGGACTCCTGACATCTAGGGCAAGAAAAACTGGAGAACATGGCGTCAGCTGTCAGCTTTGTACTCCTAGCGCTCTGACATCAGGGAGCATGGCTGAACAGCCGACACCGGACCCAGACTTTGGGATTCTGGCCGACCGAGGACTGCCTGCCGGCAGGGGAGAACCCTACAGTCATGACTGCAACAGTGAAGACACTCGAACATCTACATTTATGGTAAGTGTACACAACTGTACTTTCCTGCACAACAAAAGGGAAAAAAGATTTTGCACCAGTGTCTTTTTGGTACCCAAAAAGGAGCTATAGTGAAAACTAGTGTAAAATTTTATTTATTTATTTAACATTTGTTTACTGTGAAAGTCCGACTTGGAATGAAGCCAGTTTTCAGCAGCGGCCCAGGGAAAAACACTCCAGATGCATGTCTTTGTAGATTTGTAGTACCTAAATAACTTTTTGAAAGTATTCACCCTGCAGATGGTCCTACCCCTTCTTCTGGACCATTGTTTCATGGTGACTTTACATTTGAAGGATATTTAGCATCACGTCAGTTGCTCCCACCTTTAAGTTGAACCTACAAATGTCTCTTGTCCTCACAAAGGATTGCTTTCCTGGTTTGTGTGATGGACACAGAAAAAAGTATGGCTTTTCTACCAGAAGACATAGTCGTGACTGTTCAGATCATTTTCAGGGATATCTCTCTTTAAGAAACTACCTCATTGAGAGAATTTTTCAGAATCCTAGGCATCGTATCATCAGTGATCTTCATGACACCACAAGACAGACTCTACATGAGAAAGAGTCATTGGTACTTAAAAAAAATGTTGGACACAGCACCTGTTTCCTTTGGGGTTCCAGGGACCAATGCTTGGTTTTGCAAAATGAGGGGTATAGTAGTAGAGGGATCAGATGTGTCTCAATCCAGACCTACTCTTCTCATTCCAGACCACAGTTCAGTCAGTCCAGACAGACTCCTCAGATTTTGCATGGGGTATAGTCCACAGGGGAGTCCAAGTACAGGGCAGATGAGGTCCTTTGGATGCTACAAAGCATAGAAACATCAAAGAAATGTTAGCAGTGATTCAGACAGTAAAAGCACTTCATCACTTGGTCTCCAGATCCTTAAAAGTTCTTCACAGTTATAGTTTCCTAGTCCCCTTTAATTGGTCGCAGACACCACAGTTGAGTGGTACCTTTACAATCAAGAGGCTACAAGGTCATACCCTCTTTGCTAGTTGGCAATGATGCCTGGTAGCTACCCTTGCAGCACACTCTGATGCTTCAGGCCTCATACATCCCATCAGAGTAAATCATAATGGCAGATGAACTAAGCAGATTTTACACAAACCCTCACGAGTGGGAACTCAGGACAGAGGTCTGCCTGGATTTGCTCCAGATGTGGAGAACACTTCAAATAGATTTGTTTGCCTCCTTTCAAAACAGAGAGTTGGAAAATTTCCTGTTTAAGATATCTTTACAGACATGCTTGGAGGACAGAAGTATATGCCTTGGATGGGAATGTTCCTTTATGCATTTTTATCCTTTCCACTGATACCCAACGTACTTATGAAGGTTTAGAAAGAATGATCAAAGATCATTGTGGTGACTCCTACTTTTCCCAGGCAAAGATAGTTCTCCCTTTTAATGGAATTGGACAAGTGTAATTACCACAAGCTTCCTTACACTGTGGATCTGCTCACACAGTGTCAGGGGTGACTAGTGCACCCCAACTTAATCATCCAGGCTATCAGTAACAGTTGCTCTTTCTTGATACCTTTTAGGCACTTGTTCCGTGAGGATGTTAAGCAGATGTTGAAAGAGACAAGAAAACCTACAACTAGAAAATATTCTGTTTACAAGTGGAAGAGGTTTCCAAGGTGGTGCCTAACCAATAATGAGAGGGCCTGTAATGCTGTCTGTCCCTCTGGTTTTGAAATACTTGTGTGAGCTACTCAACAACAGCTTATTTTATGCATCTATCAAGGTGCATCATGCAGCCATCTCATCTGGTCTGCCCAAGGATCCTCCTCTTTCGTCTCTTTCTGTGGTCAAACAGTTTATGAAAGGAATGTTGCACTTGAGAACCCCCTGAAAAGCAAATTCCTCCTCTTCCTTGGAGTCTCAGCTTTCTTCTTAAAAAAAATTGCCCTCTTCTGCTTTTGAACCTGCCTTTCAGCCTGATTTGTGGTTTATTACTTGGAAAACTGTTTTGTGTATTGCTCTGACATCTGCAAGGCGAGTGTCTTGGTGGGCCAACCTTATCTTTTTTTCCCACAAACACAGGGTTGTCCTATGCACTAATCCTTCTTTCACGTCAAAAGTTGTTTCTGAATTTAACCTGAATTAAGCCATCATGCACCCTGTTTTTCTGGAACATAAAATCAAGGGAGAGAAGATTCTGCACACCTTGGATGTGCACAGGCAGCTCAAGTACTACCTTGACAGAACTAAGCCCTTCTGGAAAGCTGAATAGCTGTTTATTTCCTTTTCTGGAGCTAAGAAGGGGTAACCTGTCTGTAAGTAAATGATTGCTCATTGGTTGTCATCGGGTATAGTTTTTTGTTACTCCTACCATGGTAAATCTATTCCAATCAAGGTTAAGGCACATTCCACCAGAGCTTTATCCTCTCCAGTGGTGTAATGGAAAGGAGTGAACTGTAGAAGCATTTTAGAGACAACAACTTGGTCCTCTGTTCATAACACTACAAACTTGATTCTTTCTCAAATTCCAGTGCAGGTTTTGCAAGGACCATTCTCTTGGGGTTTCTGGGTCCTTATCTTTCCTCCTCCCAGCTTTGGGAATCTATCCATATGCCACTAAGGCAGTGTGAGTGATGAACATGGTATGGTTGCACAAGTCTTACCTGTAACAGCAGATGTTCGATTTTCACACTGCTCAGTGGCAGCACACACACACCACCCTTATTCTGTATGAAGTTTGATGTTATCCAATCTTATGTTTTTGGTTGGCTTTGGTTATTTGTGTTGGTGTTTTTTTAGCTGCAAATTGGTTAGTTTTGGGCAATATTTGCTTCTGGTCCTTCTTTGTCAGTCTTGCTTATCAGTAAAAGCCTGAATCACTGACTCTCTGTTATAGGGTCCCCTATCACTGAGAGTCAGATGGGGCATTCTTAGCTCTAGAAAGCTGCCAGTGCAGGTGTTTTTGTAGGCACAGAACCCATATGCCATTGAGATAGTGTGAAATTCAAACATCTACTATTACAGATTAGTAGAATTTATGCAACTGTACTATCTTAACTGCTACATTTTGATGCTCATTTTCCTGTAACCTTTGGCATAATTAGTTTTTCCATAAATATGTGCATTAGTGCCTTTTCTTGGTTTTTGCATTCCTCTGCTTTAAAGAAATCTTTATAAAATTTCAGAAATGGCTCCGATACATATGTAGGATCTCAGATTATTTTTCTTCTCATAGTGCAGCAGATAGCATTGTTGCCTCACAGCAAGAGGTTCCCCAGTTCGATTCTTAGTTGAGGTGCCTTTTGTGTGAAGTCTGCATGCCCTCCCTTTATTCGCATGGGTTTCCTCTGGGTGCTCCGTTTTTCTCTCACATTCCAAGACGTGTAGTGGGTGGATTGGATATTCTGAATTGGCCGTGGGTGTGTGTGTGTGTGTGTGTGTGTGTGTGTGTGTGTGTGTGTGTGTGTGTGTAGTGTGGAAGAATAACCATGACAGGACTAACCCCTCAGCAGTGTAAACCTTGGCTCTAGATGATTGTCACTGTTGAAGTTGCACCCCGGCCCCATGTGTACAGGAAATAGGAAAAAGGGGTTGTAGATGTATGGTTGGATAAGTTCTCTGTGTTTGGTGACAAGCCTTTCTATTTTCTATAAGTTGTGATGCTAAAAGTTATTGTGTTCTGGAGTTGTCATAGAAAATATTTGCTTTACAGCAATCTGTCAAAAGTCGTGCATGTTAGCCAAGTTCTCTCTTAGTTTCCCGTTAGCACCCTACAGTTGCTTCTCTTCTTGTCCTGTGAGATTAACCTTATTCTGCAATACTTAAACATTTGTCATCCTCTCTAAACAATTCTTATTACTTCTTTCCTATATATCTTTTTGTTACTTTTATCATGTTTTCAAACTCCATTTTCATTTTATTCCACACACTAGCTGTCCCTTCTAAAGACATTTCTGCTTTCCCTAATAACCGTAGAATCAGTTCTACTGCCCGCTCCTTAAAGTCCTCTCTTTTTAAGAGGTAAATAGAAAACCAACAGTATCTCATATATATTTCATTACACAATGTGTCTTTATCTTAGTTATTATTGGTGCATGACCTGAAATAATTATTAGATGTCTTAGAGCTTTCAATTAAGTACACAAATTTCTGTCCAGTCTAGCCCAGCTGTTGTAGTTTTGGGAATAGTGAGTAAGTTCTGTGGAGTTCCTGCTACTGACTTCATATCTATACCAACTATTCTAATATTTCTTCAAAAATCTACCCTCTTTTGTTATATTTTCCATCTAGGCCCCCTGGTACATCCTTACTGTTGCAAATCAGGTTCTTTTTTTAAACACCTTTATTGAATTATCACTTGTAACATAGGCAAATTTACATTTATATAAAAGTAATCACACTGTATTAATAAGTTCACGTTTACAAACATTATTGTTCACATATATTGTTATATATCATATAACCTAAGCAACATAACACAACTTATTCAGTTCCTGCCCCCCTCCTTTTCTTAAACAAGAAACATCTTTATTAAACCATCGCTTACAACATAGGCTGTCATACATTTATATAAATGAAAACAAACCATACCAACACAATCCTAGTCGTAAGCATTTTTCATCGCAAACCATACTGACACTCCCAGTTGCAAACATTGTACTTCACTTATAATCTACCCAATCATTTTCAGTTAAACATTCCATAGCTCATTTAAGTCCTTTCTTCTTTTAAATCTCATTACTCCCCTGTATGTATTCTTCCCACAATTACCATTTTTCGTATGCAATTTGCTCCTACCCTTTTCTAAAGATCTTAATTGTAATTGTTTTATCTCTGCTACTATATTCACAACTTCTTATATTTGGTTTAGATTTTGGTATTCATTTTATAGTAATTGCTTTTTTGGCAGCCACCTTACTTGGACATAGCACGGCTTTACCATGTCCATGCAGTTCCCATTCTCATAACTCAGAAAAATAATTTCCCTCATCACACCAGTCTGCCTACCCAGCACCTCCGAGAGTACATTCTACAGGGAATCTTTAATGTCCACCAACTCGCTGCACTCCCAGAAAATATGTTCCCAATTAACTCTTTCGTCACTGCCACATCTCCAACATTTGCTGTCTACCTGAGGAAAAATTCTCTGGAGCGTACTTGGGGTATAGAAATGTAAACATTTTCAAGCAAAAATCCTTATTCTTCTAGATTTTGTTGCATATTTGGGAGAAATATATATCCCCTTTTGTCTTTATTTCTTTGTGAATTGCCTATTCAATATCCGTTCCTCTGATTGATTCTTATAGTTATCATGCAATATTTGATATGCTCTACTAATTATTCCTTTTTTTAATGACAGCTTCTGTTGTAGATTCTACTAAAAACTCTACCAGTGCTGGTATTTCATTTAGGACCACCCCCCATTTCTTTCTCTTTGCCTGTACTCTGGTATCAGTCCTTGATAGGGATGGCAATCTTTAACCTGCAGCCCAACTAAATTCTTGTCTTCCCATTCTGTTATCTTTTCATCTCTAGTTATTTGCTACCAATACCTTAGCTCCTTTGCCAGTTTTCTCCAATAAATTCCAGCCCACTCTTGCCTATTGTCTGTATCCCTAATTGCAGTCATCTCTCTCGGCAGACTCTCCTTTCTCTATTTCCTTGTTGGCATAGTTTTTAGGATACTTTCTGCTGCATTATCGATATAACATTCTGTATGATTATTGTTATGCTTCTTAAAAGCCTGCATCCAAAATCCCATTCTTTCCTTGTTTCTTGAGCGTTCCCTGTTTCATCCTTATCCCTTTCCACTTTGAATTAAGGTTTTTTGCTTGTGCTATGTATAGGAGCCTTAACTGAAATACCTCTTCAGATTGGGTAATCCCAATCTGCCCAGTTCTACTGGAAGAATCAGTTTATCCCACTTGACTCTTGGAGTCTCCCCTCCCAGATAAAGTTCTTCAGCTCTTTATGAATTGTTATCCACAACTTCTCCTCTGGTTGCTAAAAATATGTCTAACCTGAGTATAAGACTAATGGGACTAAAAACATTTTAACTGCTTGTATCTTACTATCCATATAACAAAGCTAACATTTTCTCAGTTTTTATATTATCATGTTATGTAGTCCTATCTCACCTTCATTCTTACATATGGGATCGGGGCCGATCCTTGGCTCCGACTCGGCCTAGTTACAAGCTGGAAGACTTCTGGTTGGCTCGTGGCTAGGTAGGTATCCCATGGTGCACCAGTACAATCCCCAGATCTCGTTTGCCGCGTCAACGAGTTTGGTTGTGCTTCTCTTTGGCTCTGGGTAAGTGATTGCATTTATTACCAAATTTCTTGACTCTGTTTAGTTTAAAGTAGTTAAAACTGTTTCTGCTTATAGTAATTAGCGTAGTTGTCATTAGTGCTGTTAGCTTTTACTTGCGCCATTTGGTGCAATTTTTTTCTAACTTAGTTTGTATCCCGTGTGCTGTTTTTTCATATATTAGTAGTGTAGGTGCCTTTTGGGCACTGTAATACTGTGTATGTTTATAGATAGCTAGAGTTTTTTGGCAGTTTCCTCTTGTAAATTAGCTTGTTGTAGCATCATTAGATTTGCTACTGTTGTTAACAGAACTACATTTTGTTTGTGCTTGGCAAAGCATTGTCTGTTAAATAAGCTTGAGTTTGCAATTTCTCGCTTATTACTGTGTTTTCTGTTTGAGTTAGTGATATTTCTACTTTCTCTGACTTTCTGGGTCTGTTTCAGTTAGAAGACCTTATCTCTTCCTTGTCCAGGCTAGGCCTGTTTAAATTAGAGGACCTAGTCCTCGTGGTGTCCTTTCCTTCCTGCAGGGTTAGGCCCGTTTAAATTAGAGGACCTAGTCCTCCTCCTCCTTTTTCTCTGTGTGCGTGTGTCCTCTACTGCAGAATGTCTAAAGAGAGTAAGGATCATAAGCCATCCGGCTTTAAGAAATGTATTAAGTGCTCTCAAAAAATGTCTATAACGGATGGCCATGGTAACTGCGTTTACTGTTTAGGGGCCATCCATTTACAGGAGACCTGTTTATTTTGTCATGCATTTAGTCCTAGGTTGTTGCAGGAAAGGAAGAACAAGCTCATCCTAAAAGGTCTTCTTAAACCTTCCTTTGAGGAAGATTTGTCTAGTTCCTCATCATCTTCTAAATCCACTAAGGGAAAGTCAAAAATCTTCTAAGAGGCCCTCCCCGGCACAGGCTGGTGTTTTGGAGCCACCTCTTAAAGTTTCAAAAACAGACAAGTCCACTGTCTCATCGGCTCCACAGAACTCGAGGCCAACTGAGAGTGGTATTGTTATTGCAGGGTCGGTTCCAAGTATTTCGGAGCCAACTGCTGAGACTATTGAGACTGTTTCTCGGAGCCAGTCTATGGACCCTCTATCAGCCTCCTTGTTATTGAAGTCTCCTATACTTCAGAGATCCCAATCTCCTTCTCTGTCATCCAGGTCTTCCAGGAGTTCATCAGAAGAAGATGTGGAGAGGGTAGTGCTGAGACTTTTGAAGTCGTCTGCTTTGCCTAAATTGTTGTTGGCCCCGACCCAGTCAGTTCCGGCACCACTTGAGTCTGTTCAACCCTCTGTGATCATTCCTTTGATCCATGCTGGTCTTTCGGAGCCGGAGTGTTTGGTACCACTAGTGGAACCTTTGGCTCCAGCTCCCCTTGTGGCTGTTTCAGAGCCAAGTTCTGCTCCCCACTTTCGGTGCCGTCCATAGTGTCTAGGGGGCCGAAGCTCTCCGGCCGGCCCCGACAGGGATGCTTGTAACTGAACTTCTTCGGTTCCGAGTCTTCCTCTCGGCGCATTGGCTAGGGTGAGTTTGGACCCTATGTCTATCTAGGAGCCAATGGCTCTGGAGCTGACAGCATCCATGGTCTCCTTGGAGCCGGGGACGTCCTCGGTGCCGGAGGTTGGCATTCGAGATGTTGAGGAATGTGCTGTCCCTATCATCAGCTCCTACCAGAGGTACTGGCACTCTTCCCTCTAAAGCACCTACTTCTGTCTCAGCTTGTACTCCCTCCAGCAGCAGTAGCAGAGACCCTCAGTCTCAGGAGCCACTGGCTGGTGGCCCCCTCTCTTCCGAGACCTCTCTGGAATGTCCTTCTGAGGAGCCACCACGGAAGAGGACTTGTAAGAGGAAGCATATCGACTCCCAGGATGAGTCCTTGACATCTGACACTGACCTCGAGGAGTCGGAAGGGTCCCCCAAGTCGTCCTCTGATGATGTCTCCTTCGTAGACATCTTGGAGATCCTTAAACAGAGTTGCGACTGGCCCGCTGTCACCCCTTCTGATGAGGAGTTGATGTACCTGAAGGCATTTGGATCACAACTTTCTGCCTCTTGGGTGTCTCCACCCTTCGAAGAACTGATGGATTTTGTTAGTCGAAAGTGTGGGATACTCCTGATACCATGGAGCCAGTCCCCAGGAGAGCTAACAAGTTCCTTTCTGCCCCTCCAGGAAAAGATTTTTTATCTAAAGGTGTGACTGTAGATGCCATGATAGTGGTGGCAGCCACTAAGGAGGAGCTAGCTGAGACTTCTGTTCATCCACTGAATAAGGAGCCTCAAACAATGGACAGATACAGGAATCATATCTTTTCTTCAATGGCATTTACTCATAGATTGCTGAATTACCTTACTCACTTTACGAGGCTTCAGAGAGATCCCCTTAAAGAGTTGGGAGACTCTTTACAAGGTACATGTACTGAGGGAGTCCCTGACAAGGTTTCTGCCCAGTTATCCACCTTGAACTCTATCATCAACTCTTCCATGCAGTCTATTTTGTATGCAGCTGATGGAGCGAGTAGAGCAGCGGGTTCAGGAATTTCACTAAGGCGTCATTCCTGGATGTGTTTGTGTAACTTTGCAGAACCCTTTAAATCTACCTTTACCAATGCCCTCTTCGACGGTTCCTCATTGTTTGGATCCAAGGTAAAGGACACACTCACCCAGTGTGAGCAAGAAAGAAAAACACTTTCTGCCATGGGAGTACGTTTTACTGTTCCCTCTAGATTATACCGTAAGGGTCAGAGAGGTGGTAAGATGTGGTTCAAGAAGTCCCAGAGGTTTTTCCAGGAGGCATAGAGTGAGTCCTCCTTCAGAGGCAGAGGAAGAGGAAATGCAAAACCAGGGAGGTTGCAATTCCTTTTGTGGCTGGCCTTACCAGCACTCCTGATGTGGGGCCCAACTGTGCTTCTCTGGGGTCGATCAGGGGTTGCATTTCTTTGTATCCAGAAGATGGCTAAGTATCACTCGACAAGTGGGTACAAAGAATTACCAGAGGTTATGTCATACCCTTTTCCCTTCCACCTTTTGTTCCCAAGAACAGCCCAGAAGTTCCACCCAATCACAGGGATCAGGCAACTGTGGAGGTCAACAAGTTGCTGTCAGAAAGAGTCATTCAAACTGTCCCAGCAGACCAAATAGGATCCGGAACTTACTCTTGATTCTTTTTAGTGTCAAAACGTACAGGGGACTGGAGGCCCATTCTGGACCTCAGCAGATTGAATGGATCAGTAAAGAAGGACAAGTTCCAGATGGTAACACTGCAGTCTATACTCCCATTGTTGGGGAAAGACAATTGGATGTGCTCAGTAGATCTCCAAGACGCCTACTACCACCTCAAAATGGACAGGGTGTCAAGGAGTCATCTGCACTTACAGCTGGGAGCTAGTCACTACCAGTTCCGTGCTCTGTGCTTTGGTCTCACCACAGCCCCCTGGGTGTTCACCAAATGTATGGCAGTAGTGACAGCTCACCTGAGACTCGAGGATTCCAGGTGTTTCTGTATTTGGACGACTGGCTCCTGACCACCCCCACCTGGCATCTACTCCTTCAGAGCAGAGACGCTACTATTCAGCTTTGTGCCCAGCTGGGAATTTCTATAAATTGGGAAAAATCTGCCTTATTGCCCTCTCAATCTGTGATTTTTATGGGCGCAGAGTTAGACACAGTAAACATGGTGGCTCGTCTTCCTGCCGAAAGGGCAGAGAACCTGGTTCTTCAAATTCAGCATCTTCTCCCCTTACGAAGGGTCAAAGCCAAGATTATTCTGCAGCTTCTAGGGACCATGGCTTCCATCATATTATTAGTGCCACTAGCCAGGTTACACATGAGAATTCTTCAGTGGCTTCTGTCGTCCCAATGGTTCTTTCAGCACCTTTCATTATCCCATCAGATTCTGCTGACAGAATCTTTAAAGGACCACCTCCTTTGGTGGACATTACCCAATCAGCTGACCACGGGTGCTTCATTTGTTTCTCGCCAACCCGTTGCCACTGTGACCATGGATGCCTCACAGATAGGGTGGGGGGGCATTATCTAGACAGGACTGTCCAATGCACATGGCAAGATCACGAGGCTCATCTGCATATCAGCATTCTAGAGATGAGGGTGGTGCTTCTGGCATTGCAAGCACTTCACGACCTTCTTCCTCTGGGGACTATTGCAATACAATCAGACAACATGTCAGTAGTATGGTATATCAACACACAGGGTGGAACCAGATCTTACCCACTCTGTTGAGAGGCCATGCAAGTTTGGAAATGGGTGATATCTTTCCAGCGTTAATGCACATTCCAGGGACGACCAACATGATAGCCGACAAGCTCAGCTAGGCAATCCTGATGCCTCATGAGTGGTCTCTGAAACAAGAAACAGCGGAACAGATTTTCCGCAGATAGCAACAGCCTTGCTGCGATCTGTTTGCCAGCCCAATCAATGCCAAATGCAGCGGCTACTTTTCCCTCATCCCCCCTCTGGGAGAGTCACTGAGAGATGCACTTGTTCACGATTGGCCCCTGAGTCTCCTGTATGCTTTTTCTCTCATTCCCAAGGTTATTCAGAAAGTGAAACGGCTGGGAAGCAAACTGATCCTCATTGCTCCTTACTGGCTTCATCAGGTTTGGTTCCCCTTCCTCAGGCCTCTTCTCCTGGATGATCCTTGGATTCTGGACTCATTTCCAGACCTGTTGACTCACATGTCAGGTTCACTTTACCCCTCCTTATGCACCCTCAATTTGACAGCATGGCCGCTCCAGTTCCATCCCCCATCAGGCTTCATGACTTCTCGCCTTCCATGACTCATAAGCTTACGTCTTCTCATAAACCTTCCACTAGAAGACTATATTCCAGTAAATGGAGAAGATTCTCTCTTTGGGTGGAGAAAATGGATGTTGACCCCTACACTGCCGCCATTCCAGTGGTTTTGGAATTCCTTTCTGAGTTTTTTCACCAAGGATCTGCGGCTGCCACTATCAGAGTTCAGTTGACAGCGATTTCAAATTTTCATCTAGGTTTTCCAGATTCTAACTTGATGTCACATAAGCTGTGCAAAACCTTCCTTAAAGGTGCCACTTTGTTAAGACCCTCTGTTTAAGAACCTGTGGCCTCATGGGATTTAAATTTTGTGTTATCTAAATTAACATCTCCGCCCTTTCAGCCTTCTCATTCATCCTCTGAAATTTTTGTCTTGGAAGACACCATTTTTGGTGGCTATCACGTCAGCCAGACGGGTGTCAGAGTTGCAAGCATTGTCTGTTAAACCCCCTTACCTGATTTTACATAAAGACATGGTGTCCCTTCGTACTAATCCCTCCTTTGTTCCCAAGGTCTGTTCTCATGCCACTTTGAAACAATCCATAGAACTTCCGGTTTTCTTTCCAAATCACTCCAAAGCAGCTGAGTACAGGTTTCATCAGCTGGATGTCCATAGACAATTATGTTTTTATTTGCACCGGACTAAAGACATCAGAAAATCAGATCAGTTATTCATTTCCTTTTCTGAATCCAGGTTGTGCTTACCAGTTTCCAAAGTAACTCTCTCTAATTGGATTTCTAGCTGTATAACTTATGTTTACAGTTCTGAGGGTAGACCTTTACCCTTTAAAATCAAGGCTCATTCTACCAGATCTCAGTCTACCTCTGCAGCTTTTCAAGCCAGGGTCCCTCTTGATAATATTTGTGCAGCAGCTACATGAGCTACCCCTCACACTTTTATTACTCATTACAAATTGGATTTAACCTCCAGGGGTAGAGCATCTTTTGGGTGCACGGTACTCAGGAGTATTTTTCCTTGAGCCACCCAAGAGTAAGCGATAGGGACGCTGTCCCATATGTAAGAATGGAGGTGAGATAGGACTGCAGAACATAAAGAAGTTATGTACTCACCATCATGTTCCATGTTTGTAGTCCATCTCACTCTTCATTCTTACGAACCCGCCCTCCTGCCCCCATCCTGGAAGTACCTGGAGACAGTAAAATGTTAATTTCATTATTTATGGAGACCTTTTAGTATTGGCTTCTTTCTGTATGTTGTTATTTCTTTTAATTAGCAGCAAACAAGATCTGGGGATTGTACTGGTGCACCATGGGATACCTACCTAGCCACGAGCCAACCAGAAGTCTTCCAGCTTGTAAATAGGCTGAGTCGGAGCCAAAGATCGGCTCCAATCCCATATGTAAGAATGAAGAGTGAGATGGACTACAAACATGGAACATTATGGTGAGTACATAGCTTCTTTTTTTCTTTAGTGTCTTTCCACATATTCTTAGCTGCTATACCAGAGTCATTTTTAATCCATACTCCTAAATAATTAATTTTATCATGTCCCCATAAATATGAATATTGCTGAACCAATTCATATGTGGGTACATAATGTACTGCTATTGCCTTTGTTGTAGCTTTGTTAATTTTGTATCCCAAAAAGATATGAATCTGTCCCAAAATGTTCCATAACACTGTAATGTCTTTTTCTGCATTTGTCAGGTATGAAATAATATCATCTGCAAACAGAGCTAGCTTTTTTTGAATACTATAAGAATTGTATCCTTGAATTTCTTAGTCCCGTATTTTCTTTGCCAGTGATGCTAAATATAATGCAAATAACAAAGGGGAAAGAGGACACCACTGCCTGGTTCCTCTTCTCAAGCAGAATTTATCAGAGAGGACCCCACCCACTTTAATTTGCACCTCTGATCCCTCATATATCCTCCTAATCAACCATATCCTTTTCAGGAAATGCAAATGCTTCCATTGCCCTGCTCATAAAGTCCCAGCTTACTCTGTCAAATATTTTCTCTGCATCAAGACCCACCAACAACAGTGGTATTTTCTTGTATTCTGCTTTCCTCTGGATCATCAGTGTTCTTTTACTGTTCTCAAAATTTTGCATTCCCTATACAAGATCACATCGATCCATATCTGTCAATTGTGTCATTACTATTGCCATTCTTTTAGCCATTATGGAAATGAACACTTTATAATCATGGTTTAGTATTAAAATGGGCCTGTATGAAGCTGGATCTGATGGCTCTTTACTGTCGCTACCACTGCTTTCTTCCAGGATATTGGTACTTCTCCTCCTCTTAAAATACTGTTATACAAAACCTTCCAAATCTTTATCAATTTTTTTCCCTCCTAGCTTCCAAACTTCCACAGGAATAAAATCTATTCCTGGGGACTTTCCTGTAGATTGGTTATGCATCACAATTTATATCTCGTCTCCTTCTATCCTAACCGTTAGTAATTGAGCCACATCTGCCTCTAACCTTGGCATATTTAATTCTTCCATAAACAGTTTCATTTGTATCTTTTCTTGATTTCCATATTTCTTTGCTTTATAAAAACTTTCATAGAATTTCTGAAATATTTGTAATACCTCTACAAAGGATCTCTTGTTATAGGCTCCCTAAGCTTGGGGACCTCCCTTTCTACTGCCTGAGTTGTTGTGATAAAAGTTTTTGTGCTGTAGTGTTATCAAAAAACAGTAGTTTAACAGCAGTCTTTCTAAACTTATGTATATTATGGTAATCCCTTATTTTCTGCTTAGCATTTTGCAATTGATCCTTCTGTTGTTCTGTGAGATTTCCCATATTCTGCTATACTTTTAACATTTGTCAGTCTATCTAAATAATTCTTGTTACTTCTTAACCATGGCCCCCTTCCTTTATTTTCACACAATTTAAATGGTTTACATTCATTTAACTGAATCACAGAACAGTTTTGTAGAAAAACATCACTGCTAATAGTCGAGTTATGGAGAGCCAAGTGGTAGAGATGTCGAATTAAAGGAACTGGGTCGACATTTGCATTTATTTATTTATTGTAACATCTTCTGCCTCATCTGAGAAGGAGCTTCACTGATGGATCCAGCAGTTGTCTCTAAATCCAGGGCTCCCTTTTCACCCCCTCTTCAATCTCAAGAGCTGTTCACAGATGCTTCAGACATGGGATGGGGAGTAGCTTTTGGCTCCCTAAAAGGGCAAGAAGTATGGTTGCCTCTTCAACAGAAAAGCACATTGGTATAAAATCAAAGAGACGAGAAGAGCTCTTCTGTTGGCTTTTTGGGCTTTTTATCCTCTCTTCTTCCCAGACCTGTCAAGGTATTTACAGACAGTACCCCAACGATGTGGTATGTAAACAAACAGGGGGAGGTGGCAAGATCTTATCTTCTTTGCTGGTTGGCACTCCTAGTGTAGGATCTTGCTGTCCAGTTTCAAGTGACTCTTCAGGCAGTTTACATTCCCTCATGTCTAAACATTGTGACAGACTCTCTTAAGAAGGTCCTTGACTCAATCCCACAAATGGATGCTTCACAGGGATGTGTTTCCAGACATTGTCCATCAGTAGGATATTCTTCAAATTGATCTTTTTTGCCTGTAATCTGAACAGACAACTTCCTCTGTTTTATATCAGAGTCCCATGTCCTCTGGTTTGGAAAGGTGGATGCCGTATGGTTTTCCTGGAAGGGGGTGTTTCTTTATGCTTTCTCTCCCCTTACCCTCATTCACAAAGTCCTGTTCAGAATTCAACAGAATGCTCCCAAAATCTTGTTGGTGACTCCCTTTTGGCTGAGACAGCATTGGTTCTCTCTTCAGGGCAGTCATCACAAGTTACATCACAGGGTGGATCTACTCACACAAGACAAGGGATCTCTCACCCATCCTAATCTGTCCACTCTTCAGTTGACACTGTGGTTAAATAGGATTCTGATTCCACATAGGCACCTTTTTTTCTGAGGATGTGCTTAGGCTTCTGCAGGAGGCCAGGAAACCCACTACTAGGAAGTCCCACCTATCCAGATGGTAGAGGTATTCTGTTTGGTGTATTTCTCATCACCTGGATCCACTTTCTGTAGATGTTCTTTAGTTCTGTCTAATTTGTGTGAATTGCTCAGTGCTAGGTTGACTTATTCTTCTGTTAAGGCCCACTTAACAGCTATATCTGCTTGTCTGCCTTTATCTTTGCTTTTAGCTTCTAGATTTTGAGGCTAAACAATTCCTAAAAGGCATCCTTCATATTATGCCTCCCAGGAAGCCTGTTCCTCCTCCTTGGGATCTTAATTTTTTTTTTGAAAAAAATTGACTCTGCTCCTTTTCAGCTTCATTGCAGCATTACTCTTGGAAGAATGTACTTTTGTTAGCCCTTACTTCTGCCAGATGGGTGTCTAAGCTTCAAGCCCTTATGGCTTGTCCTCCTTTTTTGATGTTTCATAAGGACAGGGTGTCCTTGTGAACTAATTCTTCTTTTATGCCCAAGGTGGTGAATGAGTTGTCCCTTTGTGAGTTTATTCATTTGCCCACTTTTCCCTTCACATCAATCTGCCAGTGAGAAGGTGCTGCACACGTTGGATGTGCAGAGACAACTCAGATTTTATTTGGATAAGACGAAGACTGTTAAGAATGCTGATGAGCTCTTTGTTTCTTTTCATCTTAGGTCCTTAGGATTAGCTGTATCCAAGCAAATTATTTATTCTTGCATCTCAAAAGCTAATTCCTTTTGTTATGCCTTTCATGGTAAGAGTCTTCCTTATTCTGTTAAGGCTCATTCTACTAGGTTTGTGGCTTCTTCTGGTGCTTTCTTCAAGGGTTTGGATACTAACTATATTCTTGAGGCAACTACCTGGACTTCTGTGCTTACATTTACCAAGCACTACAAGTTGGATGGAATCTCCAGAGCTAGAGCTGGTTTTGCTAGGACCATCCTTCATGACTTCCTAGAGGCTTTGCTGGTCCTTCATCCTCCCAAGTTTCTTCATGAGCTTTGGCAGTCTTCCTAATGTTTTGAATACTGCAACAGTCAAGTGGAAGGACATAATACGTTTGAGTAAAGTCTTACTATAACAGTAGATATCCTTCTCTTCACTGTTGCAGTATTCACTTTCTCCCTCCTTCCCCTAGTTCATTTGCCTTCTAGATATACTGGTTACCTTTTTTCTTTTCCTTGGACTGGGGTTCCTACTGGGGCTCTCAGTTCTGAGGATGGTACATCCGGATGTCAACTTTATGCGTATGCTACACAAGGAGCATATTTGTGACGTATGGCATACCTTAAAGCAACCTAAAGCTTTGGTATACTGACCGGATGTTGGGCCATCTTTGGCAGGGGATCCCTAATGTTATGAATACTGCAACAGTGAAGAGGACATCTGCTGTTATGGTAAGATTTTTACACAACTTTACTTTGTAGGAAGTGTGCAGTGAAAGCAAAGAGACAACATGAAAGAGCCAAATACAGTTTAAAGTTATTCTGCTGCTAAGAAACCTTCCAGGCGGAAGCTGCCTGAATTTATTTTGGGACTAAGCCTAAATGACCTGAGAAGATTCAGAGTTTGTGTGTTATTTTTGTTTCATGTTCTGAAGAAGAAGAGTTTGTACCACCAATCTTTATTTTGCCTTCTTAACTCATTAACCTCGACAACCGTCTCATGGTCTCTGTGCTTAACACCGAGCACGCTGTAAGACGGTAGGAATTGCATTTTGTTACATCCAAATGCCTTCTCCCAGCACAAGTAACTTTGCAGGCATATTTTAGCTCCACTCTTGAAAATTAAGTTGAAAAAGTTTCTGAACTTTGTCAAGTTAACATGTCAACTTAAGTTTCAGAGTGGATTTCATGGTGTTCATATCGGACTTTGAGAAAATTGGCTTGCAATGCACCCTGTATTTTCCTCTCAACAGCAAGCCGATTTAGTATGCTTTTCATCAAGCAACTGGTGGCAGCCAATGGGAGTCACTTCTTGCTTAACACCCCCCCCCCTCCTTTCTGCGATTGTTCTGAACTCAACAATAATGGAAGCGGATTAAATATAAATGTGAGAGGGAGAGTCGTGGATAGTATGCTACCTAACTGAAAGGCACTGTGATTTTCTGTATCATGTTGCTGGTATGATTACAGTAAATAGGGAGATAAGGAAAAAATGAGGCCTTCTTGGAGTCTTTAGAAATCAGCCATATTAGAATTGTGATGCTATTAAAGTCCCATGTAACAGGTGTTATGAGAGTAATAGGATGGTTAGACGATCTAGCAGCCCACATTGTAAGTTAATTGGGTGTGTCGGAACTTTGAAAACTTTTTCTGAAATAAAGGATGTATGTATTAACTAGCGGAGATCTGTGTGAGATGTATGAGTTGGCCTTCTTGGGGATCTTGATAGAGATTAAGTAATTGTAGCTCAGTGCTTAAAGCACGATGACAATTTTATTTATTTTGCTGTGAATATCTACTTAGTATTTTGTTTTGGTTATGACTTTTATCTGACTTATTTATTTTTCATAATGTTTGGCTGTAGAATGCAAATCTGTTGCAATGGATGTGTTTTAAGTCCCCCAAGTTGTGTATTTCCTTTTTACAGTGTAGTGGTCTGGTGTTGCTTTTATGTCTAAAAGGAAGTTGCAACAAAACAAACTTTTTTGCAATGCATAAACACCCGATGCAGTTGTGTAGAAGTAAGGCTTTGTACAAAGAAATGTGAATTACACGGTGATCTCATAATGGAGGTTTGTCATTGTAGTCACTCGTGATGAATAAAAAAAGAAATGGGGTTTTGTGTATGTGGCTGACTTGTACTGAAATATGTATTTGTGCCACTACATGTGTTATACAGTTATTTTTCTGCAGTGTTGCTTGGGAATTCGTGTTAAGACTTGTGTATGCATAATGTTTGTTTGTCCTGCTAGTCCTTGTTTGAAAAGGCAGTCGACATTTATTTGCAACATTAAAACTTAATTATGTAACTGAGGTTTTGTTTTTCTTTTTTACTTTAAATGTGTTATTCCGTGGCTGTATACTTACATAGTGACTTGAGGTCTAATTTTTGTCGAAGGTCCCGATCAGTTAACACAAATGCATTTTTTTGTTTATCGTTGATGGTCGGGTTTAATGGTGCCTCAGGTTTTTGATAGTTTGGTAAGTTACACGTCCAGTAGTCTTTCTACAACCTGATGTGATTATTTGCTGATGAAAGCACTGGGGGTGATGATGTAGACAGCGTTCTTATATCTGCACTCCTAGCTATATCTAATCATAATTATATATACATTTACAGAAATAAATGCGTTTGTTTCTCTCTTTAAATCAAAACACGGTTTCATTTTGTTTGTTTGTGATGGTTTATGTTGAGTTTGAGATGCTTTTAGTAGGAAAGCTAGGTGTCAAAATACTTTTCTAATGATTACTGTTCAACTCGAAGAGCAGGCTGTGAACAGTTGAAAAGTAAATAGCAGAATCAGTAACTTACTTGGGTAGTGCTGTTACTTAGTCATTAAAGTTGAGTGTTTTACCTGTATAATTTAATATTTTGAATTGAGAATTGTAATAATAATAATAATTGACAAATAATGCAGTGATGGTTATGTTTCCTCGATGGTGGAGGAGGCAGTAAGGAACAAATTCCATGTTTTAGTAGTAGTCAGAACAAGGAATTCCCTTCCTCGTCATAGATTGTAGTATGCTGCTGTTTTGACACTGGAGGTGCAAAATAAGTAGTTGGTGCCATACTATGGTGAATTTTATTTTTTTCGTTTATTGAAGCTAACACTGCTGATGGCAGTACACAAGATATAGAGATAGGGTGATTCCATTCCCCCCAATAATATGCATTATTGGTATAGCACCCAGCTGTTTAGATTTTTTTTTCTTCTGCAGGAAGTTATCTTGTGTTATGGTTGCCTGTGGAGGAAAACTCAACTTTAAGTGGTGTGCCAGGTAATACCTTTGAAGGCGGTATAAAGTAATAGTTTTATAGTGGGCATTGAGTGAACACATTTTCTCCAGTTGTATTTCTAACAGGCAAACAAAAATGCAATTAAAAAATGTGCAGTTTAACAGAGAGGGTTGGGAGAGTTGAAATTGTGTGTCGGGTATGTCCCAAGTAAGTTTTTGCCAGAATTTATAGGAAAGTGAGTATTTTTAACTTGTCAGAGGACATTCTTTCCTAAGGAGAGAAGTAGGTGCTCTTAGAGTGAGTAAGGCATTCTTCATCACTTCCCATGTTTTTTTTGATGTTCATCGTGTTACCCTGCTGCAGTCATCACACTTGGGTTATCCTGTCATCAGGCGGTCCCGCAGTTGGTCTGAATTCCAAAGTCTTGGTCCGGCGTCGGTTGCTTTCGCTTCTTCCCTGACGTCAGTGCGCCAGGGGTATATATGATGCATCCGACGCCATTTTCTTCAGTCTTTCTTGCCGCGAGGTGCCCAAAGCAGAAGCAGTTCGCAAGTGCCGGTCGGCCGACTCCTGAGATTTTCGAAGTCGAATTTCATATCCGAAGTCTTCAATAAAGCTAAGTACCCCGTTGGGGAAACTTTTCTTGCCTCAGACCGATGTCAGAAAAAGTTAACAATTGTATTTCTTGTGGGAAGCAAATACCTCATAAGGATTTTCATTCTTATTGTATACCTTGCCTAGGCCCAGACCACGACGTCACTGGTTGTCGCTTTTGTGCTAGGTTCAGTAAGCGAACTATAAAACGACGCTTTGATTTCGCACGACACTACTTCGGTAGAAAATGTAATTACACTATGCCGTCGGAGCAACCGACTACCGGCGTGCACAAAAAACGCAAAGATAAGGACAGGCAGCCTAGACCCAAGCCAGACTCCAAGGCCTCGGCTGGGCCGGTCTCCTGTTAACTGGTTTTCAGTGAGGCGCCTACGCAGCCCCTGGCTACCGCAGAATTGGAACCCGAGACTGCTTTGGATCCTACGGCGGAGAGTTCTAGGCCGACGCATCCATTTTCTTTAGGCCCTACCGACGACATTGCAGAAAGAGAAGCCGATGCTGCAGAAACACCTTCGGTTTCTGAAGGTGTCTTCAGACCGATGACACTCACTATAAAAACGTATACTAAGCTTAAGACTCCTCTTAGACCAAAAAAGACTGCACTTCAGTCTCCAGTTCAAGGCCCCATGTCTAAGAAACAGATGCTTAAAATGGCTGAAGATTTGATCTCTTTAATCAGGGGTTCCCAACCCCCACCCGACAAAAGGCCTAGACAAGAGGAAGATTATGCCTCCTCTGATCAAGTGTCTATTTCCTCAGGATCCTCTGAGGAACAAGATTACTCCTTTCCCCCTTATGAAGACTCTGATGCTGAGGATTCTATTCCCTCAGCTTCTCCCCCTGAAGACTACTCCTTTGGGGAAACTTTACATACTATGTGGGAACATTTTCACTGGGAAAGTCAGGACTACTCTGACTCAAAGAAAAGGCTCAGAGAGATGTTCATCTTGTTACCCTGCTGCAGTCATCACACTTGGGTTATCCTGTCGTCAGGCGGTCCCGCAGTCGGCCGGAATTCCAAAGCCTTGGTCCGGCGTCGGTTGCTGTCGCCTCTTCCCTGACATCAGTGTGCCAGGGGTATATGTAATGCAACCGACACCATTTTCTTCAGTCTTTCTTGCCGCGCGGTGCCCGAAGCAGAAGCAGTTCGCAAGTGCCGGTCGGCCGACTCCTGAGATTTTCGAATTCGAATTTCAGACCGAAGTCGTCTATAAAACTAAGTACCCTGTTGGGGAAACTTTTCTTGCCTCAGACCGATGTCAGAAAAAGTTAACAATTGTATTTCTTGTGGGAAGCAAATACCTCATAAGGACATTCATTCTTATTGCATACCTTGCCTAGGCCCAGACCACGACGTTACCTCTTGTCGGTTTTGTGCTAGGTTTAATAAGCGTACTATTAAAAGACGATTTGATTTCGCACGACACTACTTCGGTAGGAAATTTAACTACACCATGCCGTCGGAGCAACCGACTACCGGCATGCACAAAAAACACAGGGATAAGGGCAGACAGCCCAGGCCTAAGCCAGATTCCGAGGCCTCGGCCGATCCGGTCTCCGGTCCTCAGTGAGGCTCCAACGCAGCCCCTGACTACCGCAGATCTGGTACCCGAGACCGCTACGGAAATTTTGACGGAATGTACCAGGCCGACGCAGCCTTTTACTTCAGGCCCTTCCGTCGACTTTGCTACAAAAGACGTCGGTGCTACAGAAATGCCATCGGTTTCTGAAGGCATTTTCAGACCGACGACTCTCACCATTAAAACGTTTTCTAAGTCGAAGACTCCTTCTTAATCTAAAAGGACTGCACTTCAGTCTCCTGTTCAAGTCCCCATGCCTAAGAAACAGATGCTCAAAATGGCTGAAGATTTGATTTCTTTAATCAGGGGTTCCCAGCCCCCTCCTGACAAAAGGCCTAGACAAGAGGAAGATTATGCATCCTCTGAGCAAATGTCCATTTCTTCAGACTCCTCTGAGGACCAAGACTACTCCTTCTCTCCTTATGAAGATTCTGATGCTGAGGACTCTATTCCCTCAGCTTCTCCTCCTGAAGACTACTCCTTTGGGGAAACTTTACACACTATGAGGGAACATTTTCACTGTGAAGGTCACGACTACTCTGATTCAAAGAAAAGGCTTAGAGAGTTTCTTTTACTCCCCCAACACAGACCGCTTGCCATCCCACCAGTTTTGGACATTGTGGATGATGTCTATTTAGAATCCAGTTTCAACCCAAACTCTCTACCTCCTGCTCCGGCTAAGCCTGACAGATATTATAGAGTGCCTGATTCCCACAAATGTCTTTACAAAAGCCCTGTAGCTGACCCAGAGACTATCTCATAGGGTCCCAAGGGGGCTAAGGCTTCTATGGCTAAAAACCCAGTACCTTCTGAGAGGGATTCCAGAGCACTAGACAACTGGGGGAAAAAGGTTTACACTTCAGCCACACTAGCTATGAGGCCACTGAATTGTCAATTTCACATGCTTAAGTATCAGCAATTTCTAATCTCTCAGTTAAAGCAAAGAATAACCTCTCTCCCTCAACAGTCTGAATTGAAAGAAGTACAGGATCTGTTGCACGCCACTGAGCAGGTGGGCAAACATACCTTACAATGTGAGTTTGATTCTTTGGAGTCCTCCTGCAGAGCAGCTGTCACTGGGTCTGTTATACGTAGGCATGCTTGGTTAAAGGAACAAACTCTGCCTGATCATGTTAAAGCAAAACTACTAGATGCTCCCTTACAGCAGGATGTTCTTTTTGGAGTTAAAGCAGAAGTTGTTTTAAAGAAAATGGAAGATAAGGCAAAATCTATGCAGACAGTCAAAGATTTCCTACAAGTACAACCCCCTCGCTTCAGCAGAAACTGGCCAACAAAAAATTGGTCTTTTCCAGCCACTGACAGACCACAGAGGGGTAAATACAGATGCCCAAGGGGCAGAGGACAGCCAGAAGCCCAGTATAAACCTCGCCAATGGGGCTCTACAACACAGAAGGGAGGAGAAGACAGGTCTCAAACCACCAGAAGGCAAACTCAATGACTTGCACCTCATCTGGCCAAGCAATACTCTCTTTGCAACCCCCTTGGGGGGAAAACTCGCATTTTTTTGCAGACAACTGGCACATTGTCACAAAGGACAAATGGGTCCTAGACATAAATTTACGAGGATACAGATTCCACTTTCACACCTTGCCAATGAAAAGAGGAATGCCAAACCTGCCACAAAATCAATGGGCAGAGGCACAAAAGCAAATTACAGCTCTCATGGACATGAGAGCCATTCAACTGGTACCTACTCGAGAGCAAGGCCAAGGATTTTATTCAAGACTCTTTCTAGTGCCCAGAAAGGACAATGCCTGGAGACCAATTCTGGACCTTTCAATTCTAAACACTTACAGGTACCCAAATTCAAGATGCTAACACTACAGCAGCTACTTCCCATGTTGGGCAAGGAAACATGGCCAGTAACGTTGGACCTCAAGGAGGCATACCTGCATGTCCCTATCAGACAAAGTTGCAGAAGATACCTCCGTTTCATTGCAGGTTCAACCCATTACCAATTCTCTGCACTGCCCTTTGGCTTATCTACTGCGCCCAGAGTTTTCACAAAATGCCTGGCACCAGTAGTTGCATACTGCAGACAAAGAGGAATTCAAATATACCCATACCTGGACGACTGCCTCATCCAAGCAGAAAGAAAAGACATTCTCTTACATCATCTGGCCTTTGTAAAGCATCTACTAAACTGCCTGGGGTACACAGTAAACGAAAAGAAGTCAAAACTAGTACCCTCACAAAAAATGACATTCCTGGGTGCCAGCTTGAATACAACGGCCCAGAAGGCTTATCTTACGCCAGACAAGCAACTACAACTGACTCAATATTTCAAGACAATGGCAACAAAGACCCAATTAACTGCAAGAAAAATTCTGCAGGCTTTGGGCTTCATGGCATCTTGCATACTAATAATACCATTTGCAAAGCTGCATATGAGGAAATTACAGTGGTACCTAAAAAGCGTATGGTCTCAACACAGCCACAGCTTGGACACAATATATCTCATTCCCTGCCTACAACAGGAATTTCTATGGTGGTCACAGGCATGTCACCTCAACAAGGTCAGCCTTTCTCCTTGCCCCAGCCAGGCAAACTATCACAACAGATGCTTCAGACTACGCCTGGGGGGCACACATGGCAGGACAATGCATTCAAGGCCTATGCACTGCAGATCAAAGAAATCTGCACATAAATCAAAAAGAGATGCTAGCTGTACAGAAAGCTCTGACAGCCTTCAAGGATCTATTACATCCAGGACAACTTACAATAAAGACGGACAACACCACAGTAATGTGGTACATAAACAAGGGGGTACACATTCTTACCCTCTATGCAGGCAAGCAATGATCTTATGGAACACAGCTCTGGCCTACCAAGTCCAGTTACAAGCTCAATTCCTGCCAGGACAGAAGAACACATTGGCAGACGACCTCAGCAGAAACATCAAGGATCCCCACGAGTGGAAACTAGATCTACAAATATTTGCAATGATAACTCAAAAATGGGGCCTTCCAGACATAGACCTGTTTGCCAGTCCTCAAAACTATATACTGACAAAATTTTGTACAAGGACATTTCACCATCAAGCTTGGAAAGTGGACGCTCTCTCTTTCAGTTGGAAAAACCTGACAGTATATGCCTTCCCTCCATTGCCTCTCCTCACAAAGGTTCTTTTGAAAGTCAAAAAGGAGAGACCACGACTGATTCTCATAGCCCCAGACTGGCCACGTCAGCACTGGTATCCGCTATTGAAAAATATGGCCGACAGCCCACCATGGATATTGCCTCAAATCCCCCATTTGCTCACACAACAAAGCAATCAGATTCTTCACAGCCAGCTCAAAACTTTAAATCTGGCTGCATGGCAAATCATCCAACCAGCTCCTCTTTCACAAGCAGTTCTGGATGTTATTCTGGAAGCCAGGAGGCGAAGCACCAGGAAGGCTTATTCAGACAAATGGAAAAGGTTTTGTGCCTGGAACCAAGCTAAAGGCCAAGACAAAATTCAGCCTCACATGCCTCACATTCTACAGTATTTAGCTGAGATGTTGCACAAAGGGCTTTCCTTTTCCTCAATTAAAGTCCATGCTTCAGCTGTTTCAGCTCACTACAACATGGATCCACCTTTATTTTCACATCCTCTTCTAAGGCAGTTCCTCAGAGGGGCAAAAAACTTTAGACCACCCAGGAGAGCTCCTACACCAACATGGGACCTCAATTTTGTTCTGGAAAAACTAACGTTACCCCCCTTTGAACCAGCTTTCTCTGCAGATCTTCAGTTCCTATCATGGAAGACTGCCCTGCTCCTAGCAATAACTTCAGCTAGAAGAGTCTCAGAGCTACAGGCACTAATGGCAGTGGAACCTTTCCTCATTTTTCATCAAGACAGAGTTTCTCTGTGAACTAATCCTTCCTTTATGCCTAAGGTGGTTTCCAGTGTAGCTTTAAATCAAACCATCCACTTACCCACCTTCTTCCCCAATCCACAGAACAAAGGTGAGAGACTCCTGCATTCCTTGGACATTCACAGGCAGCTTCATTACTATTTGGACAAAACTAAGGCTTTCAGAAAATCTGACCAGCTCTTTGTATCCTATGCTACAGCTTCTCAAGGGAAGGCTATAGCAAAGCAAAGCATTTCTAAATGGATAGGTCATTGCATACGTTTCTGCTATACCCATCATGGGAAACCGGTTCCTGCTACCATTAGATCCCACTCTACCAGGGCAACAGCTACCTCTGCAGCCTTTCTCAGGGGGGTTCCAACCAAAGAAATTTTAGAAGCTGCAACTTGGAGTTCAGTACACACCTTTACCAAACACTATCATTTGCCTCTTTACTCAAAGTCCAGGGCGGGCTTCGCCACTGCAGTTCTGCAGGGCCTTATAGCCTCCACTAACCCTCTATGATACCTCCCCCCTACCTTAGCTTTGGGATTCAACCCAAGTGTGATGACTGCAGCAGGGTAACACGATGAACATAGTACAGTTTTGTACCTACCATAAATGTAGATGTTCGAGTGTTCACCCTGCTTGCAGTCCAGGTTACCCCCCCCCCCTCCATCCCCTCTGATCTGCTGGCTAAATCTCTTCTATGCCTTACTGATGTATTTGCTTATAGCTGAAGGGATTTTGTGTTTACGCAGTGGTTACTCCTTTTGGTACTAATTTCTGAACACCTTTTTGGGGCACCTGACATCTGGGGCAAGAAAAACTGAAGAAAATGGCGTCGGTTGCATTATATATACCCCTGGCGCACTGACGTCAGGGAAGAGGCAACAGAAACCAACGCCAGACCAAAGCTTTGGAATTCCGGCCGACTGCGGGACCGCCTGACGACAGGATAACCCAAGTGTGATGACTGCAGCAGGGTGAACACTCGAACATCTACATTTATGATAGGTACAAAACTGTACTTTTCTTTTACTCCCCCAGCACAGACCTCTTGCTATCCCCCCAGTTTTAGACATTGTGGATGATGTTTACTTAAGAGTCTAGTTTAAATCCAGATTCTCTGCCTCCTGCTCCAGCCAAACCAGACAGATATTATAGAGTGCCTGACTCCCACAAATTCCTTTATAAAAGCCCTGTTGCTGACCCAGAGACTATCTCCCAGGGTCCCAAAGGGGCTAAGGCTTCTATGGCAAAAAATCCTGTACCCTCTGAAAGGGAATCCAGAGCACTAGACAGGTGGGGGAAGAAGGTTTACACCTCAGTCACTCTAACTATGAGAGCAGTAAATTGTCAATTTCACATGCTAAAATACCAGCAGTTTCTAATGTCTCAAATAAAACAAAAGATGCTCACACACCCTCAACAGTCGGAATTGAAGGAAATGCAGGATCTGTTGCATGCAGCTGAACAGGTGGGCAAACATACTTTGCAATGTGGATTTGATTCCTTGGAAGCTTCCTGTAGAGCAGCTGTTACTGGGTCTGTTATACGTAGGCATGCTTGGTTAAAGGAGCAAACTCTGCCTGATCATGTTAAAGCAAAGTTACTAGATGCTCCCCTACAGCAGGATGTCCTATTTGGAGTTAAAGCAGAAGTTGTCTTAAAGAAAATGGAGGATAAGGCAAAATCTATGCAGACGGTCAAATATTTCTTACAGGTTCAGCCCCCTCACTTCAGCAGAAATTGGCCAACAAAAAATTGGTCCTTTCCAGCTACTGACAGACCTCAGAGGGGTAAATATAGATGTCCAAGAGGCAGAGGACAACCACAAACCCACTACAAACCGCGACAATGGGGCACTTACAACACAGAAGGGAGAAGACAGGCCCCAAACTACTAGAAGGCAAACACAATGACTTAAACCTCATATGGCCAAGCAAAACTCTCTTGGCATCTCCCTTGGTAGGAAAATTAGCATTTTTTTTCAGACAACTGGCGCATCGTCACAAAGGACAAATGGATCCTAGACATTATTTCACAAGGATACAGATTACATTTCCACACCTTGCCAACGATAAGAGGAATGCCAAACCTGCCACAAAATCAATGGGCAGAGGCACAAAAACAAATTACAGCTCTCATGGACATGAGAGCCATTCATCTGGTACCTACACGGGAGCAAGGCCAAGGATTTTACTCGAGACTCTGTCTAGTCCCCAGAAAGGACAATGCTTGGAGACCAATTCTGGACCTTTCAATTCTAAACACCTTCTTACAAGTACCCAAATTCAAGATGCTAACACTACAGCAGCTTCTTCCCATGTTGGGCAAGAAAGCATGGCTAGTAACGTTGGACCTCAAGGAGGCATACCTGCATGTCCCTATCAGACAAAATTGCAGAAGATACCTCCGTTTCATTGCAGGTTCAACCCATTACCAATTCTCTGCACTGCCCTTTGGCTTATCTAGTGCGCCCAGGGTTTTCACAAAATGCCTGGCACCAGTAATTGCATACTGCAGACAAAGAGGAATTAAAATATACCCATACCTGGACGACTGCCTCATCCAAGCAGAAAGCAAGGACATCCTCTTACAACATGTGGCTTTTGTAAAACACCTTCTAAGTTGCCTAGGGTACACAGTAAACGAAATGAAATCAAAACTAGTACCCTCACAAAATATGACATTCCTGGGTGCCAGCTTGAATACAACGGCCCAGATGGCTTATCTGACACCAGACAAACAACTACAACTGACTCAATATTTCAAAACAATGGCAACAAAGACCCAACTCCCTGCAAGAAAAATTCTGCAGGCCTTGGGCTTCATGGCATCTTGCATACTACTAATACCATTTGCAAAGTTGCATACGAGGAAATTACAGTGATACCTAAAAAGCGTATGGTCTCAACACAGCCACAGCTTGGACACAATGATATCTCTCATTCCCTGCCATCAACAAGAGTTTCTGTGGTGGTCACAGGCATGTCACCTCAACAAGGGTCAGCCTTTCACCTTGCCCCCAGCCAGGCAAACTATGACAACAGATGCATCGGACTATGCCTGGGGGGCACACATGGCAGGACAGTGCGTTCAAGGCATATGGACTGCAGATCAAAGGAATCTGCACATCAATCAAAAAGAAATGCTAGCTGTACAGAATGCCCTGACAGCCTTCAAGGACCTCTTGCATCCAGGACAGCTTACAATAAGGATGGACAACACCACAGTAATGTGGTACATAAACAAACAATGGGGTACACACTCCTACCCTCTATGCAGGCAAGCAATGACCTTGTGGAACACAGCACTGGCTTACCAAGTTCAGCTACAAGCTCAATTCCTGCCAGGAAAAAAGAACACATTGGCAGACGACCTCAGCAGAAACATCATGGATCCCCACGAGTGGAAACTGGATCCACAAGTATTTGCAATGATAACTCAAAAATGGGGCCACTCAGACTTAGACCTGTTTGCCAGCCCCCAAAACTATCAGCTAACAAAATTTTGTACAAGGATGCTTCACCATCAAGCTTGGAAAGTGGACGCACTCTCATTCAGTTGGAAAAACCTGACAGTATATGCCTTCCCTCTATTGCCCCTTCTCACAAAGATGCTGCTGAAAGTCAGGAAGGAGAGACCCAGAATGATACTCATAGCCCCAGACTGGCCACGCCAGCACTGGTACCCACTACTAAGGAATATGGCCCAGGGCCCACCTTGGATTTTACCACAAATTGCTCATTTGCTCACACAGCAAGACAATCAGATTCTACACAGCCAGCTCAAAACCTTAAATTTGGCTGCATGGCAAATCACCTAAGCAACCAGCCAGCTCCTCTTCCTCAAGCAGTTATGGATGTTATTCTGGAAGCTAGGAGGCCCAGCACCAGGAAGGCCTACTCGGACAAATGGAAAAGGTTTTGCGCCTGGAACCAAGCTAAAGGCCAAAATACCCTTCAGCCTCACATACCTCAGATTCTACAGTATTTAACTGAGATGTTGCACAAAGGACTTTCTTTTTCATCTATTAAAATCCACGCTTCACCTATTACAGCCCACTACAACACGGATCCTACCTTATTTTCACATCCGCTTCTAAGGCAGTTTCTCAGAGGGGCCAAAAACATTAGGCCCCCCAGGAGAGCACCTACACCAACCTGGGACCTCAACTTTGTTCTGGAAAAACTTACGCTACCTCCTTTTGAACCAGCTTTCTCTGATGACCTAAAGTTTATATCATGGAAGACTGCCCTGCTGCTAGCAATAACTTCAGCCAGAAGAGTCTCGGAGCTTTAGCCACTAATGGCAGTAGAGCCTTTCCTCATTTTCCGACAGAGTTTCTCTACGAACTAATCCCTCCTTTATGCCTAAGGTGGTATCCAGTGTGGCTCTAAATCAAACCATCCACTTATCCACCTTCTTTCCAAATCCACAGACAAAGGAGAAAGACTCCTGCACTCCTTGGACATTCACAGGCAACTACGTTACTAATTGGATAAAGCTAAGGTTTTCAGAAAATCTGACCAGCTCTTTGTACCCTATGCTGCAGCTTCACAAGGGAAGGCTATATCAAAACAGACCATTTTCAAATGGATAGGACATTGCATTCGTTTTTGCTACACCCATCATGGAAAACCAGTTCCTGCTACCATAAGGCCCCGCTCTACCAGGGCAGCAGCTACATCTACAGCCTTCCTCAGGGGGGTACCAACCAAGGATATTTTGGAAGCTGCAACTTGGAGTTCAGTACACACCTTCACCAAACACTACCACTTACCACTTTACTCTAAGACCTGAGCTGGCTACGCCATTGCAGTTCTGCAGGGCCTTCTATCCTCCTCTAACCTTGTTTGACTCCACCTCCCATCCTTAGCTTTGGGATTCTACCCAAGTGTGATGACTGCAGCAGGGTAACATGATGAACATAGTACAGTTTTGTACCTACCATAAATGTAGATGTTCGAATGTATACCCTGCTGCAGTCCAGGTTACCCTCCCTCCATCCCCTCTGACCTAACTAAAACTTTACAATACCTTAAAACCTGATACTACCTTTGTGATGTATTTGCTTATAGCTGGAGGGATGTTTTGTTTGTGCTAAACTTTTTAGATTGGTACTATTTACTGACCACCTTTTTGGGGGCACCTGACATCTGGGACAAGAAAAACTGAAGAAAATGGCGTTGGATGCATCATATATGCCCCTGGCGCACTGACGCCAGGGAAGAAGTGACAGCAACCAACGCCGGACCAAGACTTTGGAATTCAGGTCGACTGCGGGACCGCCTGATGAAAGGATAACCCAAGTGTGATGACTGCAGCAGGGCATACACTCGAACATCTACATTTATGGTAGGTACAAAACTGTACTTTTTTTTTAACACCTTTATTGAATTATCACCTGTGACATAGGCAAAATTCGCATCCACGCAAAAGCAGTCAAATTGTATCAAGTCCAGAACCCACACACATTCCTCACCCCTCCCGTTTTCATTCATTGACTATTTGTGTTTTCATTCATTGACTATTTGTGTTTGTACTCTGTGACCAGATAGCAGGTGGCCCTGTGACTCCACTGATCTGCTGACACAGTTTATCCCTGGCAGACATATCAGTGGTGGATCTAACCTACTCAGCTGTCCAGGTTTTCCCAGAATTACCAGAATTTTGTCTCATATTTTTGATCTGTACCTCATAATTTTTTTTTTTTGGAAAATCACTGAGGATTGAAATCAGTAAATAATGACATACATTTGAGTTTCAGATGTCCAGTCCCTCAGAGCAATATTTATAATATGTCCCTATTTTGGGGCCTTTGTCCAGATTTCTTGCTCTAAGAGATTGAGAGGTACACTTTCCTATCAGAAACTTAATTACATAGGTAATTTCACAACAGATTACTTATATTTTTTATGCACTTTTGTTATGGTATGTCTCACAAGAGGGTACCACTGCTGTGGAACAGATTCCCCTTTCAAATAAAACAAAGTTCATCCCTGTCCGTATTGAAGCGTAACTTAGATCTATGGATGGGAGACAGAAAATTTACCCTAGTACTACCCCTGCCTGTACTACTAATGGAGAGAGGCAGCTTCTAAATGTTTTATTCCATGCATGGATTTCCTTAAATTATCTATGTTATGATCCCAGTTCATAGGTAGGTACTAGGCTATCGGCCCAAGGGCCTACATAAGCCTAGCCAACAAGGTTCCCTGGCTTAGCAACCCAAGAAAGTTATTTTCCTGTGCCACTGTCGAGCAGAGACACAGAAGTGATCCCCGGGGTGTATTTCCCATCCACTCATCAAGATTTTTCTTGAAGAGTGCTAATGAAGAACTTTGCTTGACATAGATGGGTAGCCTGTTCCAGAGTATGGAAAGTCTCTGGGACAGGAAGTTATCCCTCCAGCGTGTCCTGTTTATTGTGGTGACAAGGTTTATGTCCCTAGAGTGTGTAGCTTGGAGAGATTGGGATTTTTTTAGGTGTAGCATGTCCAACAGCTCTAGGTTTGACATAGTTTTATATGTTAGGCAGAGATCACCTCGGAGTAAGCGATGTGCTATGGAGTAAAGCTGGAGTGTTTTGAGACGGTCAGTGTAGGGCATTTGTTTGAGGCCAGTAATCCTTTTTGTAAGGTACTTCTGTGGCCTTTCTAACTGCTGCAGATGTCTTGTGAGGTACATTCCAAAAGGGGTGTTGTACTTTGTAATGGGTCTAATGAGTGTTGAGTAGAGGGGAACAATGACCTCTTTTTTTCATGGATGAGAACCCTTTTATGATGGTGTGCCATGTAGAAGGACTTCTGACTACTGTGGCAATGTGACTATCAAAGGACAGACTACTGTCCATCTGGGTCTCAAGGTCTCTTATCACACATTCGGTGTTAAGTAGACTGTCGATGTAGTAGTTCATGGGTGCAGAGTTTTTACCAAAGGGGATGACCATGCACTTTTTGGCATTGAGCTTGAGGCCATGGCTCTGACACCAGGCATCTGTCTCAGCGAGGCGGTTCTGTAGGATTTCCACATCATTTGGGGACTTGACTATGGCTCTTAGTTTGCAGTCTTCTGCGAACTTCATTAGCCAGAGGCCTTCTGTGTTAGGCTGTACTTCAGAGAAGAAGATACCAGGCAGGAGAGGTCCCAGGACTGAACCCTGTGGTACTCCACTTGTCACTGGTTTGAGGTCAGATTTGGAGTGTGCAACTTTTACAGTGTGGGTTCTGTCAGTGAGCCAGTTGGCAACCCATCTTGTGACGTTGGGATTTATACCTAGTTTAGTGAGTTAAGCTATAATTCCAGAATGGGAGATGGTGTTGAAAACCTTGGCGAGGTCAAGATAGGCTGTGTGAACCTCCTTACCCTCATCTACGGCTTTGTTGATTGCCTCAAAGAAGTCCATCAGGTTCAGGAGACATGATCTGCTTTTCACAAACCTGAACTGGGTGGGATCCAGAGTTTTGAGGTTACCAATGTCTTTGTTTACGAGTTCCATGATGATACGTTCCATGGCCTTGCAGACCAGGCTCGTCAGGCTCATAGGTCGAGAGTTCCCAGGATCAGTGGTGGCTCCCCCTTTGTGGAGTGAAATAACTGTTGCTGTACGCCATTCAGTGGGCACAAAGCCTGATGTGAGGCTATGATTGAACATGGTGCTTAGGTGAGGGAGCCAGTTCGTTCATGTAAAATGCAGCCTGGGATGTTGTCCAGTCCCATGGATGTTGTGTTTTTGGCTTTAGAGAGCACAGCTTTTACCTGCATAGTTGTGATTACAGGGACTCTGCATTCTTCCTGTATAGATATGGGCCCTTTAGGGGGTGAGAGAGGGTAAAGTTAGCACTGAACCTATCTGCCAGGATGTTGGCAATATTAGTTGGTTCTGTAATTTTCGTGCCATTGTGCTGTAACTCAGAGCAGATCTGGGTGTTGCCATTGAAATTCTTGTCATAGCTATAGAATGCTTTGTGGCTGTCCTTAGAATCAGTGGCAATTTTGTTTTCATAGCTAGCTTTGGAGGATCTTATAAGGGATCTCAGCTTCTTTCTGAGGCTGACCAGGGAGCTCCTCCACTCATGGGATTTTACTCTCTTTTGCAACAATTTCTTCCTTCTGTTGTACAGTTTGTTTATGGCAGGGGATCACCAATTGGCTTCCATTTTTTGGAGAATAGCGTCTTGGTTCTGTTTGGGATAGCATGATCCATGCACTCATTTAAGTGCTTGTAGAGTGCACTTGTGTAGGATTCAGCAGTCGTATCTGTGCTGTCCATCTGCATGGGTGTCATGAAGTTCACCACTTCTGTCATAAGAAGCATGAAGTTGGCTTTGGAGAATTTTTTTACCGTGGTTTCCTTAATGGGGGGTGGGGGTGGGATGTGGATATAAAGGATGATTAGCTTATGGTCGGATCGGACCAACGAGGGGTTGACTTCAGGTGTGGAACACCGGTCACTCATGTTGGTAATGACTAGGTCTAGGATATTGTTGCCTCTGGTGAGGGTGTGGATAAGTTGATCCAGGGCATTGGAGTTTATGAATTCCAGAAAGCGTTGTGTGAAGGAGTTGGTACACGAGTAGTTTTCCCAGTTAATGGTGGGTAGTTGAAATTGTCCATTATTAGGTTGTTTGGTTGAACCCTAATATTTTCCAGTACATCAAGAAAAGAGGAGTGGGAATCCTGGGGCATGGTTGGGGATCTGTAGCAAGCTACAATTTGGATTGCAGTTTTGCCCAAATTTACTTGCACTTGGATAACCTCGGATGCATTATGTTGAGCAACTAGCCTGGAGGTATGGATATCCTTAATGAATATGGACACAACTCTGCCTTTGGTGTTCTGGTCAAGGTTACATGGCTGAAAAGTGTGGTATGTGTTATAGCCTGGTAGTACAGGGGTGCCCTCTGGAGCCTTGATCTAGGTCTCAGTCACTGCACAGATATCGATGTTCTCCATTTTAAGGAGTGCCTCAAGTGAGTGCATTTTGAGATTTAGACTTCTAGCATTGAGTAGCATTACCCTCAGTTTTTGCTTGCCTGTTTGTTATGGTAGTGAATTTGTCATTTGAACCTTGCCTAAAAAGGCACTATAGGGGCGGCAAGAGCCTTAGCCAGTATCCGGAATCCCAGGAGCGACAGGTGCAGGCCATCTCTGGCAAAGCATAGTCGTCTGTCGACCATGTCATCCCAAGCAGGCAGATACTGGATCCCCTTAGAATGACACCAGAAGCTTAGCCAATTGTTGAAGTAAATCATGTTGTCCTTGTACTGCGGTATAATTAAGGGCGATGGCAGGATGCTACTCAGGGCTAGGGTCATACCTGCCTGGGCTACAAGATCGGAGAGCTCTTCCATGTCTCTTTTCATGTAGTCCAGGGAGGTACATCTCAGGTTATTCACACCAACATGGACAATGACAGAGTCATATTTATACTTGTTGTGGAGTGACCTGAATGCATGGGTTATGTGGCGGATCCTGGCACCCGACAGGCAGCTGACAGTAACCTTCTTGTTTAGCTTGGTGAGTGGGACATCAGTGTGCCTGACTATAGAGTCACCTATGACTAGTGTGTTGGATATGTTGTTTTGCCTTATTGGCTGTGGTTGAGTGGCACACTGAGTCTGTGGGCTCTGTGTCATTTGGGTTGTGTTGGGGGTGGAAGTTGCTTGTGTTTCTGCTTTGGAGGTCTTTGTTGCTTGGGCATATTATTATTGAGAGCCTCCACGAATGTTTTTGTGTGTGGATTTTGGTTATGTAGATTTAGTGAGACTATGTGATGTGTGGCGTGGTGCAACTGTTTACCTTCTCCACTTCAATGTCAAATTCAGTCTTGGTTAGAGACGGCTTTACCTCTAGTTTGGCTAGATAAGTGCATCTCTCACAGGTTGTAGTGTTGGGTGGTAGGAGGAGAGGGTTGTCTGTGTACATGAGGCAATTTCTACATTGCCCCAAGATGCCCAGATTCATCAGATAGACAGGAGAGAACACTGGGAGATGACCCTTGGACATGCCTGAATAAAAAAAATATTTTCCTCTAGATAAGTGAGGAAAGTGAGTACAAGAGCTGTTTTTCTCTAAGCAAGTGAGGAAAGTAAGTGCAAAAACTGTTTTCCTCTAGGTAATGAGGAAGGTTGAGTGCTATAGTAATTAGTAGCTTATTTAGTACTTACAAGTTCTGAACAAGTGCTGAGCACGAATAAGCAAATTCAAGAGCTAAAACTAAGAATCTGTATCTGCACTAGACCTGTTACAGGAAAGAAAAAAGTGCAAATGCGGGCTTTCAAATCAGAAAGTTGAGAGAGATGGAAAAGGTTGCCCAGACGGCCAATAACTACAATTTCTGGGCCAGAACCACTCCTTATGTGGTAGACAGGTTACCTAGAGCTTACCACTCACACTGACAAGATAGAAGGCTTCCCTCCAACACAGAAAGGTTGGGGGGGGGGCTCAGAAGCAAATCTGTATCTGGACTACACTAGTTACAGGAAATTTTGGAAACGGGCTTACAGGTTTTTTTTTGTTTTACAGAAAAATAGTTATTCTCGTTAGGTGTAATGTATAATTATCTACCATGGAATGGGAAAGGCTAATCTGTAACAGAATGGGCTAGGTTAATTCAAGCAAGCACAAAAAGAGGAGTCAGCTAGGCTTAAAATGGCATGTAAGGGCAGGTAGCCTAGTACTTACCTATGCCACAGAGTAAATTACTGTAATGTGTGATATTTTCTTTGGTGTTTACGGAAAGAAATGTGGTTCAATAAACATATGTTACTCAGCATATGAAAGCTTGCAGACTATTCTCCAAAAAACTGCAAATGATGTTGTTGTGTCTTTCGGCTTTTCCCGGTTAGGGGTCGCCACAGCGGAACTCCGGTCCGCTAATGATTGGCAGTAGATTTGTACGTGCTGAGTTGCTGGTCCTGACGCACACCCTTCAATGAAGATACACCCATTCACGCATGTCTCCACACAGAAGACGCTCTAGCTGAGAATCGAACAATACAACATCTTACTGTGAGGTGACAATGCTACCGCAGCACCACCACTGCAGTCATACTTCTTTAAAACTGATTGTATAGGTAACAGCTCAATGCTCGCTATTTATTTATTTTAACCCGAGTTAAACCTACTTTGCCTTTGACATGTTTTAAGAGGAGACCCAAGGTGGCATTTGTACTTTGTAGGAGTAATTTGGCCAAGGCATCCAAGAAGTACCTGCAGTGTTCAAAAAATGTTCTGGGGTCTTTATGAGCTTATGTAGTCTTTGTCAGAAGGTAAGGTTAGACTTTATTTTGGAAATCTGTTCCATCACTTCATCAGAATTCTTCTCTTGCTGTATGTTACAGGTTAATGTACATCTTTTGGTTGTATCTCCTTCGTGGTACACTAGCATAATTTCTGTTCATATGGCATGATGTTAACATTTCTTTTCCCATGGCATACCTCTTCACATTTACAAATTAATGCTTTTGTATACTGTAGGCAATATTGCCTGACTGAAAATAACAAATAGAAACGGAGATGCAACAAAATATTGGTGTATTGCAACACTTTCTTTGAACTTGCATGACTTAATAATGTGATGGTGAAGACAATTCTTGCAGCCACTGTCATCCCTTTATGTACAGGTGGATCATCCACTGATCCAGGAAATTATAGACCCATCAGCCTAACTAGCCTGATCTGCAAGACAATAAAATGGATTATCATGGACCTCATTAACAAGGACACTGGCAACCGCCAAACACTTGATCCCACACAGTTTGGTTTTGTGACAGTGACCAAAGCCATGGATGAGAAGAAGACAGTGCACACTACCTACCTACCTTGACTTGGCCAAAGCCTTCAATACTATCCCCCACTCAGGTATAATAGATAAACGCTACATGGCCCTCCTAATTAGTAAGGGTATCACATTGAGGGACAAGGAGGTCATAACATCCCTGTATTCTTCCCTTATAAAACCCATTATTGAGTACATTGCCCCTTTTGGCATGTACCTCACAAAGCACATGCAGCAGCTGGAGAGACCAGACACATTCCTCACCAGGAGAATCCAGGGCCTCAAACATCTACCCTACACAGGCTAAAAGCCCTGTCCCTCTACTCAGTCTCATAGAGACTCCTCAGAGGTGACCTCTGTCTGGTATACAAAGCAGTCTCAGACCCTGCCTTGATGGGACTGCTGCATGTCAGCAAGTCAAGCTCCACTCGAGTAACCCACCCACGCATGCAACCTCAACCTAGTCTGTGACATCAATAGGATGTGTTGATCGGACAGATTTGTGTCCCAGAGACTCCCCCTTCTGTGGAATAGACTCCCTATCCACATCAAGCAGAGTACCTCATTAACCCTTTTTAAGTGCAACCTGGATAACTGGATGGGGAACAGAAAATACATCCCTGGCATTCCAGCATGGCCATGTCTGAAAAGGCCTTCAGACAAATGTACATTCCCAGTTATCAAATTTGTAAATAAAAGTAAAGAAAGAAAAAATGCTGCAGAGAAGTCATATGCTTAGGAAATATTACAACCAATAATATTCTCGTGCTGATTTTGTTGTTAGAATACTCCTTGCTATTTTATGAATATAATACTCTGTATGATTTTGGTTGTTCCAATCCTCACAGAGTTGTGAAGAAGGAGCTAGTAATTAGCAAAACTGGATAAAACAATAAATGAAGCAGTATTCTGTGCTGGTCATTGAGAAAGCTGCATCTTCAGCAACGTGACCACTACAACACTGCTGATGTGCAGCAGTTCTGAAGGTAAAAAATGATGACTGAGCTACAAGGTGAACATGTGATCAGCTGTCAAAGGCCCTTTTTTATCTAGTAGAAGAAGTAGGGCGGTTGGTATAAGGCTGGTGACAGTTTACTCTGGTCTTCTCCTAACAGATGGTAATGACTCTGAGTTACATAACACCTGTACTTGGAATATAATGAATGCCTATTCAACAGGTTTAGTGCATCAGTTATTACCTTTGTCTGAACATGCAGTAATTAAATGCAGGTCATTATCACATTTTAACAATAACTGCAGTTATGGTATAAGTCATTCTCACTTGTCAGGTAAAACTCTCAGCAGCTGCCACTGTTATTCACATAACTAGAAGTCGTTATCACATTGAGGAATGCACAAGCCAAGTTTGGGTTTCTGTCTATGTGGAGTCATTTTCAAGGCCCCCTCACCAGTTTCTTTCTGTCATTTTTACAGTTTTTTTTATTGTGGTTACATGGATAATAATTTTATGAATTACTGCTGTTGATCATCATATCATGTAGTAATTCCTCTTATCACACAGTCACTGTATAGTATTCACCTGTCTCACTGCCTCTGTGCGGGTATATAACATCAGAATGTTCCATACTGTTGTGTTTTTCAGCTGTAATTTGCAGTGGAAAGTGACATGTCCACCATATGTCATAGTAATGCAATAAATCCCTCAAACATTGTCAGTAACCGACTTGCATTTATTCCCTGTGCAGGTACTTCTACCTTGTGACAGTGACATGGCGTCAGGAGCAGGGGAACGACAAGTGAGTGTGTTTGGCCATTCCTATGTTCACTGGGCTGCCAGACATGCCTCCAGAAATAACAAATACTACAACTTGAGCTTCCCCACAGCCAGCGTGAAGGTACACTGGATTGCAAGAAGAGGTGTGCACTGGGGTGAACTCCTGTGGTTGTTGGAAGAGAAGCGTTCCAAGACCAAGTAGGAGCAGTATGGGAAGTGAGTCTATTACATTTCATGAAAACCTTTTTCACTACTTAGAACATAGTAAAAGAATTGTAATTGTACCTCTGCTAGGGTACATGTCAACATGCTAACTAATGCCTCATTTGAAGACAGTGTTAGTCCTCATAACGTGGTAAAAGAACTGTGTCTGTGGGCTGTACACATGTACAAATATCACAGTTTGTTTAGGACTTGGGTTATGGAAATTATGATTTATTTCATGTTTTGGTAAATAATATTGCTAGTGAGCATGTAATTGCGCCAAGTACTTCCTCATTTTGAAGACAGTCCTTACAACATGATAAAAGAACTGTGTCTGTATGCTGTGCACAATTACGGATATCACAGTTTGTTTAGAACTAAGGTTATGAAGATTTTGATATTTTTTTCATATTTTGATAAATAACTTTGCAAGGCAGCAACTCAATGTGCTAAGTAATACCTCATTTTGAAGATAGTAATAATAGTTACAACATGATAAAAGAACTGTGTCTGTAGGCTGTACACGTACAGCTATCACAGTTTGTTTAGGACTTAGTTTATGGAAATTATGATTTTCTTCATATTTTGGTAAATAACTTTGCTAGGGAGCAAGTAATTGTGCCAAGTGATGCATCATTTTGAAGACAGTATTAGTCCTTACAACATGATAAAAAAACTGTTTGTTTGCTGTGCACATGTACGGATATCACAGTTTGTCATTTTGAAGACAGTATTAATAGTTAAAACTTGGTAAAACAACTGTGTCTGCATGCTGTATACATGTACAGATATCAGAGTTTGTTTAGGACTTAGGTTATGGAAATTATGAGTTTTTGTCTTGTTTTGGTAAATAACTTTGCAAGAGAGCATGTCAGTGTGCTAAGGTAATACCTCATTTTGAAGACAGTATTACTCCTTACAACATGGTAAAAGAACTGTGTCTATATGCTGTACACATGTACTGATATCACAGTTTGTTTAGTCTTCGAGTATTATGAAAATTATACATTTGTAATATTTCTCATTATTATGCCCATATCTTTGCAAGGGAGCATGGCGATGATACAAATGATGCATCCTTTTGAAGCTGACATGAGCCACACAACTCATACACTGATATGTAGTCTCTGTTACAAGTGGAGATATTATGCTTTGTTTATCAATTATGAGAAATATAATATTAATCATATTCACATATATGAATATTTCTGTAACTGAACATCACACATTAACGATTGAGATATCATTTTAAAGCTGACATTCATACAAACAAATCAATTAAAAATTGTATGAGTCTGCATAGTACATTCACCAAGATATTGTGATTTGTTTTACCAAAAAGGTAAAAAATATGCACACTATCAGCATTCCTTGGCAAATATTTAATAATGACTTAGATGCGCACTGTCAATATTTACACTCTTGGAAAGGTCATTGTCTGCTGAACAACTTTCGCATTTGCATTTTTAGTCTAGCTCTTATGGTTAAAGAGTTATGAACATTTGTTTTCTGTATAGTATTACAAATGGATTATCTGAAAATGAGCTCAGGCTGCACTATTGTTCCTATGGTGGAAGTAAGCAGGCAGCATTTTCTGAGCTGCTCCAGGGTGAATGAGTTAATAAAAACCCATTATCTTATGGAAAAAGTGCCTGCGTTCATAGGTCTCAACCGCTTAAGAGGCCAGTATGGAACACAGACCCTAACAATGTGTGACACATGGTCAAAATGTACCCTATTTTCGCACTGCGCGAAACGTGCCATCGCCATGGAGCATGGAAGAACGTCTGTAAAATTCAATAAGACATACTTCCCAGATCCAAAACATTTATTTTTATAATTTGCAATACCATAACCACAGCATACGTAAATGAAGCAGCACTTTACAAAAATAAAAGTCACATTTACTACATTTTCTAAACAGACATTACAAGTCACGCTAATGCTTTTAGTTAGACCAAGTTAAATAGCAACCTGCCATATGTCAGATGTAGACTTATTGTATGCTGCTGTGGTTTTCTTGGCAGCTTCTAAAACATGTTTTGTCAGCTTAACATCACAGCAGTCCAGTTCTTTGTTCATTTTAAATGCCAACAAAGAGTTCAACGTTTTTACACTCAGACTGACACAGTTCAGTTTTCACTGTCCACACCATGCTTAAATGCTCTTTCAGCTTGTACATTTGAGTGTGACAAGCAAAATAGACTCATCATCAGCTGCTTAAAGAGTGGCAGTCTCCCTTCATTGCAAAGGTCCCTCAGAAGATGTGCCTTGTACTTTGACACACATGAGTGGGGCCCATCTACTGGGCCTTTCAGATTCCCCGTGTCCTTGATCTAATATTGAGTAAACTCATTGATTCATTTTTCAGCCTCAACATCATTTTCACATGCACCCAGACGGAAGCCAACATCCCTGACAAGTCCCAAAGAAATGTCCAATTTTTTGGCCGGATTAATAACTAATGCAGCATCTTTCAGTAACTGATCCTGCATGGGAAACCATTTCAGCATCTTCTACAGCACTGCAGCATAAAAAGCTGTAACTTTTTTATAAAAGTTAAATTCAATGACTGTGCCGGCAGTGTCCTCCTCATGGCTCTTCATGTACTGCTTGACTTCGTAGCCAGTACGCAGTTCACTGTTTGGTAGAATGCAACTACAGTCAGTCAACACTGACACATCACTGTGTTTGATTAGTCTGACAGCAGCTGCAGGTCGGAGGAGTCTGCCAGCATATTGCTGCAGGTGTTTATACACAGTGGCATGCAGTGTCAGTAGCTGACTTTCTCAGCTCTGAAGCTGGATGTTGAATTCCAATAAGGGTTCCCGTGCATACTTAAGAAACAGAAAAATCATATGCACTTCATGACTCTGAAGGTTTTTAGAAATTAAGTCACTCATAGCAGACCTTGGCTCTGCATACAGAAAATATGAATTTAGAGCTGGCCACATGTCTACAGTTTTGTTAATTACCTTACCAAGACTGACCTTCTAGTAGGTGCATGTCTAATGATCTTAAGAGGGTCAATATCTGTGAACAAAGCAAATTATTGCAGTTTTTGTTGTCTTTGTGCACTGGAACTGAAATGTCAGTATACATCTGATATAAGTTCTTCAACTGGTGAATGTAGTGCTTTTACACCAGCCTTACTGCAGAGATATGCCAAGTGGCAGAGACACCCCATATTTATAATTGTGGGCTTCACCTCCTTTAAACGAGACCGCACAGGATTGCGTTTCCAGTCATTGAGGCAGCATTGTGTGAAGAAAAGCCCACAATGTTGGAAAATGGAATGTTAAATTTTGTTAGAGTAGACATTAAAACATCAAACATTGCTTGTCCGGTTCCTGACACACATTTTGGCATATGAAGGAACCTTATCACATTTTTGCTTGCCTTTTCATCAAGGTAACCAACAAGGATCACTAACAGTTTGTCATCTCCCATGTCTGTGCTTTGGTCCATTCACACACAGAATGGTAATCTCTGCCAGGCTGCTGCAGCATCATTCTGGTAATGAGGCCCCATAACATCCAGTGCAATGCATGCTGCCTTTGTTGCTCCACATGTCATTTTCTGGAGAACATCTTGATCCTCTACACAGTTCTTCATAAATTTCAGGATGTGTTCTCCTGATGCAAATGATAAGTTGTGTTTAGCAAGGAGAGACACAAAACCAAACTGTGCCTCAACCACCGTTGTACTTGCTAAACTCTAAGGTCCAAAGAAATCCACCATAGATCTTCCAGCTGCATGCTTGAAATTCTGGTTGTGTTTCTCACTGTTGGCATGTCATTGCAGATCATGTCAGCCCCTGTGATGGATTGTGAAATTTTTGTTACATGTCTTGCAGAAGGCATATTTCACTCCGCGCCTACTAATAGAAAGCCAGTCAAAGGCACTTGCCCAACTTGACTGAAAAATTGTGTATCTTCTCTTCTTTGCAGTGCGATCTGTGTCTTCATCCCTGTCCTCATTGTAATCTGGGCAGTCTGTACCTAGCAGGTTTGTAAAACAGTGGTGTTAAACAATGACAAACAAACGGGGCTATAGTGCAGAAAGGAAAATTAGAAGATCTCCTCAAAAGCTAAGATGAGACAGTAAGGCCATAACTAACCCATATCACTGGAAGTTTCCTGACTTTGCACCCTCTTCTCTTGCTCATCTCTGCTCCTTTTGTTTACTATGAAGGCCTGCATGATCAGATTATTCACTTCCTTGCTTCAACAACGACACTCACTGCTCTTGTGCTCACTTGCCCACCTAACCATTGTTGCAGAAGGAACGAGTGACTTTCATTACATTCAGTACTTTCAAAGCACCCTTGATTATATCTCAAAATCCATGCCAAGGATAAACACATCCAGCTTAACAAATGCACTTGCAACACACACACACACACACACACACACACACACACACACACACACACACACACACACACACACACACATACACCAGTACTTGCATTTTACATTCGCCTAACTTTAGATGTGTTCTACCTCTGTCCTACAGCCAGTTCTGGGCCTGGCAAAGGTGCCTAAAAAGGGTACTTAAAACCAGGGCCCTCTGTACTTTTATAAGAATGTGACATTTAAGACATCATGCCTTGGAACAGTTATGACCAAGGAATGCAAGAATGCAAAATCAAGTTACACTCTAAAGTTTTACCAGAAAACAAAACTGGATACTTTAAATCATCTCATTACTATAAATAACTCACTTTTGACATCCATCCTGACATACCTCTCAACCTCTTAGTATAAGAAATCTGTACAAAGTCCTGCCAACGTACTAGGAGGAAAAGCAGCACAAAAATAGAGACACTTTAAATGTTGCCCTGATAAACTTAGAAATAATGTTCTTATAAATTCTTGGCATACAGTTTCTGCAAAAAATTGGTAATTACTTTGAGATGTACGAGGGGACAAGCAGCACAAACACAGAGACACTTTAAATATTGCTCTTATAAACTTAGAAAGTTGCTAGAGCAACAAGGCTTGTCTTGGCATACAGTTTCTGCAAAAAAAATGGCAATTACTTTCAGAGACGTACTAGGGGGACAAGCAGCACAAACACAGAGACATTTTAAATATTGCTCTATTATAAACTTAGAAAGTTGCTAGAATAACAGGACCTGACTTGGCATATGGTTTCTCTAAAAAAAAAAGGTAATTACTTTCAGAGACGTACTATGGGGACAAGCAGCACAAACAGACACACTTTAAATACTGTCCTTATAAACTTAGAAAGTTGCTAGAAAATCAGGACCTGACTTGACATACAGTTTCTCTAAAAAATGGAATTACTTTTAGAGGTGTACTAGGGGGACAAGTAGCCCAAACACAGAGACACTTTAAATATTGCTCTTATAAACTTAGAAAGTTGCTACAATAACATGATCTGTGCTAGTATATCAGTTCTTAAGCAGCAATAACATTACAGCTAAAACACTTACCTCTGCGTATGTAAACAGCACCAGCAGCTCACCTCCATGCAATCCAAAAACTCCAAGTCCACAGCACAGCAGTAGCATAAATCCATGAAACAGACAAAACTGACGATCCTGGTTGTCCAGCTCCAGCAGGCAGCAAATAAAACCTCAGCCTTCTGACCGATGATCCACCAAAGCCCTTCAGCTCACTGACTCCTCTCCTGGCAGGCAGGCTGGCTTCCAAGTCTCGAGTCATCCCCAAACTGCAGCCGCTCGCAACTTCCTTCCCGAATCATGGTGGTCTTCCAAAAAAGTTGTTTTCACAGTGCAATCCCCGATTCCTGGAAGCCTTTTTCAAGCCATTATTTTGGCGCAAAAAGACTTCCTGGAACGTGATTGGCCTGTATTGGAGAGCTCTCATTTGCTCCCATCCTCCTGAGAAGCTTTACTTGATTGGCTCATAGACCGCATTTGTGATTGGCTGTAAATGCGGTCCACGAGCCAATCAAAAACTGGAGAGCACAGCCAATGCTGTCTAATGTGGAAGGACAGCAGAGCTATGCATTGGTTTTTATACCTCAATGCCGATTGGCAGTAATTGCGGTATGCAAACCAATCAGAATCTGTGTTCTGTGCGGAACAGTGGCTTTGCTCATCGTTAAATCTGGAGCATTCCACATAATCCGGAGCACTTGGATGCTCAGCCTGCGTTGCTGGTGTATGTGTGTGTGTATGTATGTATGTAAGTAAATGATGTCGAGTTAGCAGCCTGAGAATATTTTGCGATGAGCAGTCCTAACACTGTTGCTGGAGTCCTGAGTGTTTTTTCAGACAGACTGTACTATTAGATCTGACATAATAATGAGTAACTAACTTTAATTTGCCATTGGCTCTTACTGAACATTAGTCTTCACAGAGTTCTTTTGTTTCCAGACATGACCTTTTAGTAGAAGAGAATGCAAACATATTTGGGAAAAGTAGTACATATGCCGCTTATTTCATTTTATTACATACATATTTTTTTGTTTAGTTTTTGCATCTTTCACATTTGCCACATTGACATAAAAATTAATAATGTTATAGTGGAGTGATTTGTTGTACTTAAACACATTTGAATATGTTAGTGATGTCTGGCAGTGAGTGTATCTTTTTTTACGGGGCTTATTACCTCCGAGGTCTTGTTCTAATAATAGAGCTTTCCTGGCGCGTCCTTTTAAAAAATTCATTAAGTGAAGTCAAGCTTAATGCAAAATGTTTCTACTGTGCTGATTTTTTAAAATTTTTTTTAGGAATGATCTTCGAAAATAAACAATTGTATGGGGGGGTGTTAGTGAAAATGTTATTTTTTTACCAATTATGTGCAGATTAAATTACCACTTTCTGTAATGCTTTCTCTCATTTTTGTTTCTCTTCACAGCAAAATGCAAAAGCGTTGTTGTCCTGCAGATGAACCAGAAGCCAGATGATAAACAGACTGAAATGCTGAATAGGATAATGGCTGAGGCTGGAGACAGAAATGCAACTCCAGGTCTTTGTAAAATGTTAAGTATTAAAGAAGTAACAGATATGATGACAGGAATGTCTGGTAGTGAAAGCATGTACATACGCAACTTCTTTAGACCAGCTGAGCAGAAAAATAAGGACTTGGAATCAGGACCTGCTCATTCACCCCAGGTAATTAGAGATTTTTACTGCAATTTAATTAGTGCTTATTTGTCAGTTTATTTTCAAACTATATAAAGATTCCTAGTAATAGTGCATCTGTTGTATTCACTTTTCCTGTGACATTTTAATTACAGATTTTTTACGTGCTAAAAACTTTGCTTCGGATGTAATTTTTTATAATGAGAAAATCTTTCTCTTTGAAAAGAACTTATTTTCAGCTTTTGCTTGATTGACAATGATATCAAAGCATAATGTCATGCATTTCTGTTGGCAATCTGATGCTGAAGTGGTCACCTGGAGCATCAAGCTATGCATGACAATATCATATGTCAGCCCTTTATGATTCATTTATTTCCTAGCTGTATATGTACCTTATAGCTTATTGTCTGATTTTTACAGTCACAACTTTAATCTCCTTTTTCTTAAGTCTGTATTCTAGCCTTCTGTTGTTTGTTTGTCTTTCGGCTTTTCCCGGTTAGGGGTCGCCACAGCGGAACTCCGGTCCGCTAATGATTGACAGTAGATTTTCACGAACACCGAGGTGCCAGCTCGACATTCAACCTTCAACGAAGGCACGCCCATTTACGCATGTCTTTCGAATGCCCACCCAACAGCAGGGAGCACATGCAGACTCCACACAGAAGGCACTCCCCGCACTCCAGCCAAGAATCTGATGGGAGAACCTTTTGCTGTGAGACAACAATGCTAATGCGGATATTCTAGCCTTCTGCTTGATCTTCTTAAATGCCAGTAACTGAGCAGATGTTTGTGTGGTCTTTGAATTAATGGTGATTATATCAGTTTGAAGTGCTTGTTTTGTTAAAGGCATGAACTTTTGTTCTTGATGTTACATGGTATGTTGCAAAATCATTCAGGAAAGATGAAAAACATTACCGAAGACTACATCTTGTATTTTGATCACTTTTCTCAAAATTATGGAATAAAACAGTGGAGTCATCCTCCTCTTTAGGCAGTTCATCTATATCATTCCATTATTTTTCTTCCATGCAGAAAGTCTTTTTGAAAAGAATACACAGAAGACAATACAGCAGTGTGGAAAGCCACTATTTCCTTTGAAGCTGAGCACTCAAACTGGTCTGATATGTTCCCTTTTTAAGTTGCATATTTCAACATCTTCCTCTTCATAACTTGAAAAAGAGTAGCTTATTTGTGTATTCATATATTTCATTGTTTTAATGGAGTATGTACCACTGAATCAAAAAGACTGCTGAAATATTAGTAGAGGACTTGGCTTTCTGTGATTTTTGAATCATAACTATTTGGAGAAGCAGGTGGATTTACAAGAGTGCTTTTGCTATCTATACTTTACTAAACTCTTTGTCATACCTCTGACATCTCTGCATGGATTAAGAACATTCAGAAATGTCTTTAACTGCTTATATGAAGGGAACTTGTGAGAAGAGGTACAAAGATTTTATTTGTTTATTTATGATTTATAATAGTACTGTTGCTAACCATAGTTCATAAACTGTATCTCAGGCCATTTCCAGTTGTGTACAGATTAAGAACATTCAGAAAAGTTTCAACGTTTTAGGTGGAGGAAATTCCTGAGAATGGTTAAAAAGAAGTGTTAGTTATGTAAGCATGTATTACTGTATCTTTTTATTTTTGTAACTGGGTTGAGCCATAGGAGAAAACCTCCAAGGATATTTAGCAGTTGTAACCCAAATTGAACAGTGATTGCTTTCTGAAAATAAACTGTAGTACAAGTAATATATATATATATATATATATATATATATATATATCAATAATATATATTTCTGTATATATTTCTATATATATATATATATATATATATATATATATATTTCTATATATATATATATGTGTGTGTGTGTATATATATATATATATATATATATATATATATATATATATATATAGTATTTGAATCACTAAACTATAGTATAATATATGCAGGTAATGAATAGTGTATATAGTACAGTAATTGTATCATAAAGAAGAAAATAAGTTGAGTGAAGTCCCTAGAAAATACACTTTAAATATTATACTGCTGCTGCATCACCGAGTGGATGTTTACAGAGAATGTGTACAAGCTCCATCTCTCTCAGTTATTGTAAATTCCATGCTGTTTTGTTCTGTTCTATTTTAGCTAACACACCTGAGTCTTTAGGGAGAGGCAGAATCCCAGTATAATGCGGTGTGCTATGGAGTCAGCACAGCAGTGCAGAATGCAGGTCACATAAGAAATGTCAGCATGCAACATGTAAATAGTCTAGACTTGGAGCTTAAACTATGATCTTTTAAAGGGCTGTTTTTTTTTTTTGTTTTGTTTTATCTTTGGCATTATGGCATTCCAGTTGGACACATGAAGAATGGGACAATCTGAATATAGTATTACCATGTACATCATGGTTACAGAGTGGTGGATGACTGTGTTTAGTACCTCTGGATGGATAAAATGGAATAGCTGTGCTTATTTTCAGGGGGAAGGTAGTATGCTCTGATTTTAGAGGAAATAAGCTTTTTTGCCTCCTGGGGAAAACATTTGCTAGGGTGCAGAAATTTTTTTTCCAACTGTGATTCATGTATTTCAGAATCCCAGTCTCTCCTTGTTTCTTGAGCTTCGCCCATTTCAACATCATCCTTTTCAACTTTGAATTATACTTTTCTGCTTGTGCTATGTATAGGAGCCTTCACTGTGTTGCTCTGAAGTACCCCTTCAAATTGGGTAATCCCAATCCACCTTGTTCTGTTGGAAGAATCACCTTATCCCAATTGACTCGTACCATCTTCCCTTTCCAGATAAAATGCTTCAACTCTTTATTAATTGCTATCCACAACTTCTCCTCTGATTGATAAAAATGTGCCTAACACGTGTATAACACTAAAATGACTAAAACATTTTAACTGCTTGTACTTACTCTCAATACCTATATAACAGCGCTTCCATTTTCTCATTTTGTTTATCTTTTTAGTCTCTTCCCACTTATCCTTTCCTGCCCCACTAAAATCATTTTTAATCTGTACTCCTAAATACTTCATTTTATCATGCTCCATAAATATGAATATTGCTGAACCAACTCATGTATAGGTACATAATATACCACTATTGTCTTTGTTTTAGCTTTATTAATTTTGTATCCTAGAAAGAATTCCAAGTATATCAAAATGTTCCACAACACTGTAAGATCCCTTTCTGGTTTTGTCAGGTGTAAAATAATATATATCATCTGCAAATGGATCAAGCTTTTCTTGACTACCATACAACTTGTATCCTTGGATTTCCGAGTACCTTATTTTCTTTGCCAGTGGTTGTAAATATAATGTAAATAACAAAGGGGAGCGAGGACACCCCTGTCTGGTTCCTCTGTGCAAGCTGAAATGATCAGAGAGGATCCCAGTCACTTTAATTTTCACTACTGATTCCCTCATATATCCTCCTAATCATCCTTATAATTTTATTAGGGAATGCAAGTGCTTCCATTGACCAAATCATAAAGTTCCAGACAAAATAATTTTTTGATGCAGAACATGCTAAGGAAGAAATACAAACGTTTGTCCAACAAAAAGTGAAATGTGAAACCGAATGAGATTCTGCTTCTTGTTCTTCAGGTAATAAAAAACACAGAGAGACTGTGACGGTAAAACCTTTTCCTGTGTTGCAATGAAAAATGCTTGAGAGAGAGAAAAAAAACACAAGACTAGACTAGAAGAACCAAGGGTATGTTGGAAGGGGAGAGGGAGATAAGGAATAAAACCAGCAACTTGGAAACTTACAAATAAATGTGGGATTATAAAGCATTAATTATAGTTGTGTAACATGACAGATCAAGAAAGCCTAGAGATATTGGAATTTTTTGACTTTATTAAACTTGCAGGGGGTCTCTAAAGCATATGCCGTACTTCGTCATCAGTGTTTGGAGGGAACACTTAGGAGAGGGGAAGAGGAAGGAAAGAGTTAACTGTAAAAAAAAAAAAAAACTTTTGTTCTTAACAGTAATATTTGTATAGTGTGTGATATCTGCATGTAATAGCCTAGTACCAACCTATGAACCTATCAGCTCTAGGGCCTATACAAGCCTAGCCATAACAATTCCCTGACTATTTCTTCCCACACTATTTACTTCCCTGGACCCCGGTCTAGCAGGGCGACTAACGTGATCCCAGGGGTGAATTTCCTTTCTCCCATCCAATCGTCAAGGTTCCTTTTGAAGATGGCCAAAGAGGCACTCTGCTTGACATGTATGGGCAATCTATTCCAGAGTCCGGGGAGTCTCTGGGTCAGGAACCTATCCCTCCAGCTTGTTTTGTTTATTGTGATGACAAGGTTTAGATCCCTGGAACGTGTGGCTCTGAGGGATTGGGATTTCTTAAAGTGTAGCATGTCCAACAGCTCTGGGTTTGACATGGCCTTGTACGTTAAGCAGAGATTGCCTCTGAGTAGACGATATGCGACAGAGTATAGCTGGAGTTTTTTAAGGCAGTCAGCGTAGGGCATCTGCATTAGGCCTGTGATTCTTTTAGTGAGGTATTTCTAGTTGCAGATGTCATGAGAGGTACATACCAAATGGGGTGTTGTATTCTATAATGGGTCTAATGAGGGATGAGTACAGTGGGACAATGACCTCCTTTTTTCTGGATGAAAAGCCCTTAGGGATGAGGTGTGCCACATAGAAGGATTTTTTGACTGTTGTGGCGATGTGATTATCGAAGGTGAGACCACTGTCCACCTGTGTCCCCAAGTCTCTTATCACACTTCTGTGTTTAGTGTACTGCCACCTATATGGTAATTCACGGGTACATGTTTTTTCCCGAAGGGGATAACTATACATTTCTTGGCATTGAGCTTGAGCCCATGGCTCTGGCACCAAGCATCTGTTTCTATAAGGCCCTTTTGTAGAGTATCCACATCATTTGGGGATTCATTAATGGCTCCCAGTTTGCAGTCCTCTGCGAACTTTGTTAGCCAGAGTCCCTTAGTGTTGGCCTGTACTTCAGAGAAGTAGATGCCAAACAAGAGCGGTCCCAGGACTGAACCCTGAGGTACTCCACTTGTCACTTGTCTGGAACTGGATTTGGAGTCGGCTACTTTTACAGTGTGGGTTCTGTCAGTAAGCCAGTTAGCAACCCATTCGGTGACGTAGGGATTAATGCCCAGCTTAGTAAGTTTATCTATGATTCCAGAGTGGGGGATGGTGTCAAAGTCCTTGGCAAGGTCTAAATAGGCTATGTGGACCACCTTACCCTTGTCCATGGCTCTGGAGACTGATTCGAAGAAGTCAGTCAGGTTCAGGAGACAAGTTCGGCACTTCACGAATCCAAACTGGATGGGGTTCAGTGTTTGAAGGTTGCCAGTGTCTTTAAGTTCCATGATAATACACTCCATGGCCTTGCAGATAAGGCTTATCAGACTGATGGGATGGTAGTTTCTGGGATCCAAGGTGGATCCCCCCTTGTGGAGTGGGATAACTGTAGCTCTGCGCCACTCAGTAGGCACGAAACCTGAGGTGAGGCTATGATTAAACATGACACGTAGGTGAGGCGCCAGTTCATATTGTAGTTCACGTAGTACACAGCCCAGGATATCATCTGGTCCCATGGATGCTGTATTCTTAGCTTTGGAGAGTGCGTTTTTTTACCTGTGTGGCCTTTATTACTGGAATTTGGCAATCTTCCGGTATTTAGATGGGCCATTTAGGGGGTGAGAGAGGGGTGAAGTTGGCACTGAATCGATCTGCCAGGATATTGGCAATATCCTTGGGATCAGTATATTTAATGCCATTCTGTTTTAGCTCAGAGCAGATCTGAGCATTACCATTTAGATTCTTGACGTAGTTGTAGAATGCGTTGTGGTCATCTTTGGAATTTTTGGCAATTTTATTTTCATAACTAGCTTTGGAGGATTTTATGAAGTATCTCAGTTTCTTATTGAGACTGGTAAGGGAGTTTTTTGCATCCTGGGATGAAGTATAGTTTTCTCATTTATTTTCAAGTGTAATGGGAATACTAAAGTAAACACATGCCTCTTGTTTTTTTTTTCCTCCTTTTCTTTTTCTTCTTGTTCAGTTTTAAGAAATGTAAGCAGTGTAGTGTAAAAAAGTCTGTTCAAAAGAGTTTGATGCAAGAAAAAATGATGCACTTTTCCTCATTCTTGTGTAGGGAAATGACTGGATTGAGCCTCTTGGCTTTATCTAGTAAGTTTTAAGAGAAAGCAAATAAATAAAAAGGACGTTGAACTTAATAAAACTTTCCTGTAGAATATAAATAAAATAAATGACTACTTGTAGAAGCAATTCTTTTTCTGGTCCTTATGTCTCCACTGGCACATTCTAATAGAGAGCAATAAAAACAGAATACTTCTTTCTTTTAATGACTTTCTTTGTGTCTAGGAGGTAATGTTTTCTGCAATCATTCCAGTGTTTTCTCATTCTGGGAGAGCAGTAAAGATAAACCAGACAGCACGTAGTAGAAGCACAGGTTGTGCCATGCACCTTAGTATGGATAACCTTCCTTTTAGGTTAACCTACGTCTGTCTGTGTGTCTGTCAATTTGGGACAGTCATTCCTATTAGGAAGGTAAAACTTCGATATTTGAAGATGTACATAGCTTTGTGTGTTAATATTAAGTTAATAGTTTTTTGGGATGTATTGGTGGTGTATTTATTTTTTGTTTGACGTCTTTCAATAAAATAAAAAGATGTTATGTAGTCCTGTCTCACCTACATTCTTCACCTGTGGATTTGGAGCCAAATATCGGCTCCGACTCGGCCTTTTTACTAGCTCGAAAGTCTTTGATTGGCTGGGCTAAGATGATATCCCACAATACACTGCTCCACATCCCCAGATCTCATTTGCTGCTTGTAGAGCTTAGACGTTGTCTCAACTTGGCTGTGGCTAAGTATTGCTAAAACTTTTTTCCTGTGAAAAATTTTGCTGATTGTTGTTATCCTAATAGAGCCTTTTCATAGCTATTGTTGCTGCGTTAGTGTTTTGTGAGTTGAGTGTTTTTGTGTGTTGTGGGACCTTGTCCTCCATTGTGGTGTTTGTCTGGCTGTCGTTTTGGTGCGTTGTAGTCCTTTAAGTGGAGAACCGTTTTTGTTGGAGGTTCTCCCCTGTGCCTTGGTTGCTTGTTGTACTTGTGTTGACTCTCGGTCTCTGTGTTAGCGGTTTCCCACCTTTTGTCAGTAGTGGCTGCTACTGTTGTTAGCCTTAGAATGTCTAAGGAGCAGAAATTCCCTTTGGTAACTGATGAATATGGGAAAGATTTTATAGGGACTAATTTTATAACTACATTTTCAGAAGATGCACTAAGCATCAAGACCATTATCATCAAAAATTGGCCATTCATTTTGGATGATGCCTCCCTAAAAGAATGTCTAGGTATGATCCCAAATATCACCTTTAAGAAGGGGAGAAACTTAAAGAACATTTTAGAAGTCAAACAAAAAGAAACTTATAAACCCCATCATGGAATGTCAAAATGTGGGGCCTGCAGGATGTGTAGACACATACTTGTGACTAAACATTTTGAAATTAATGGGACAAGATTCTACCTCAATGATAAATTTAATTGTAATAGTAAAGGGGTTGTTTACTTGGCTTTGTGTAACCATTGCCCCTGTTACTATGTAGGAAAGACTGATAGAGCTATTAAAAGTAGGATTTATGAGCATGTATATGCCATAACTAAATCTAATTCAATAAATGCCCTGGCTAGACATGTGGCAGCCTTCCCGGATCATGAATTTAAATTCATAGTGATAGAAAAAATTTTTGACAATGGGAGGGGGGGCCCTGTCTCTTTGTATTTAGAAGAGAAGGAGCTATTATGGCAATTGAAATTAAATGCTTTGGTGTCTCCTGGATTAAATGACACCGTTTCCATTATGAGTTTATTAAAATTAAGAGCATTGTTCCGATAAGATATAATGCTTTGTTTTAAATGTATTGTTTATAAGATTAAGTATATGTATTTAAAAAAAAAATTTTTTCATCTTTATTGACAGGATGTGATGTCATGATAATTTTTTGTATTTAAGTGATCATTTCCCTTTTGTATGTATCTGATGAAGTTTATCTAATCAGTATAAACTAAAGTGCTAATCTTATCTATTTGTGGCCGGTGTGGTGTTTTCAGCAATTTTATTTGTTTAAGGAGCAGAAAGAGCATAAGCCCTCAGGCTTTAAAAAGTGTACGAAGTGTGCTTATAAGATGTCCATCACAGATGGACACTCAGTCTGTGTTTACTGCCTTGGAGCCATCCACCTACAGGAGTCATGCAGTTTCTGCCACGCATTTAGTTCTTGGGTGCTCCAAGAGAGGAAAAACAAATTAATCCTAAAGGGACTGCTAAAACCGTCCTTTGAGGAGGATTTAGGTTCCTCTCCCAGCTCCCAGTTGAAGTCTAAATCCTCAAAATCCAAGAAAAGGTCTCTGGCTCCATCTGTTGCTTTGGAGCCACCTTCTAAAATCACTATTGTTGAGTCTGCTTCCTTGGCTCCACCGTCATCGGGGCTGCAGGAGGTAGCTGTGTCTAGTGAGTCTGCGTCCGCTCTGATCATACTGGAACCAATTCGGAGCCGGTGGCCAAGTTTGAGGCAGTGTTCTCCAGATAGGAGGTCTAGGTCTCCATCCATCTCCTTAAAGTCCTCCAGGCTTTCCGATTTGGATGTAGATAGGGTGGTGCAGAGGCTCCTACACTCGCTGGTGTTGGCCAAACTTTTCTCGGCTCCTACCCAGTCGGCTCCGGAGCCGGCTCCTAAGGTTGTTTCTGCTATTCCTCCTCCGAGCACATCCTTGTCGTCGGAGCCGGTAAGCTCCGCTGCGAGGGACGTTCCTGCGCCGGCTCCAATCCCACAGCGAGGTTTATCAGTGCATGCATCGGCTCCGACCTTGTCGGTTCCGTCCACAGGGTTTGAGACTCGGGTCTCCTCGGTTGGGCCCGAGGGGGATGCCTTGCAACACCCTTCAGTTCTGAGCCTCCCTCTTGGTGCCTCGGCTGTGGGGACACCGGTCCCGGTCATGGCCTTGGAGGGCAGTTGGTCCTCTGATTTGGGAGGTCCCGCCTTCGAGGCTTTGCTGAGCGCACTGACTAGGTAGGCTACTTCTCTTGGATTGGTTCTACCGTCCCCCACAACACCGGCGACAGCTTCTGACGCTCACCTATCCTTGGACAGCAGAGCGCCAGGGCCTAAGGATACCTCCACGAGTGGTCCCCTTCTTTCTGAGGGGCCCTCAGAGCCTGTGCCTGAGGAACCCCCCAGAAAGAATTTGTGCAAGAGGAAGCACGTAGACTCCCAGGACGAGTCCCTCACTTCCAATACTGACCTCGAGGAAACGGAGGGGTCCCCCAAGTCTTCCTCTAAGGACGTTTTGTTCTCCGATATCCTGGAGATCCTGAAACAGAGTGACTGGCCCTCCAAAACCCCCTCCGAGGAGAAGTCAGTATTCCTTAAGGCTTTTGGCGCTCAGCCCTCCGCCTCCTGGGTGTCTCCACCTTTCGACGAGCTCCTTGACCTTATTTGTCGAAGGGTGTGAGAGAGTCCTGACTCTGTGGAGCCTGTTTCTTAATGCCCCAACAAATTTTTGTCTGCTCCCCAAGGAAAAGAATTTTTAACTAAGGGAGTTCCGGTAGATGCTATGGTGGTGGCGGCAGCCACCCAAAAGGAAGTTGCTGAGTCTTCCTCTTCGGTCCATCCTTCTAACAAGTAGTTTAGGACTATGGACCAGTACTGGAAGCGTACCCTGTCTTCAGCTACCTTTACCTTTACCTTGCGGTCACTGAATTATTTGTCTCATTTCACGTGGGTCCAGAGAGATCTCCTTAAGGAGTTAGGAGATACTCTAGTGGGTAACGTACTTGAGGCGGTGGCCCAGACTGTCAATGCTCAGCTCTCTATCCTCAACTCCATCGCTAACTCGTCCATGCGACTTATTTTGTACACGGCCGAGGGAGCGAGTAGGGCGGCTAGCTCAGGGGTGGCCCTCGGGAGGCAAGCCCTAGCTACTCCTGTGTCACTTTGCAGAGGCCTTTAAGTCTTCCTTCACTGATGCCCCCTTTGATGGTTCCTCCTTGTTCGGGACCAAAGTGAAAGATACCCTCACCAGGTGTGAGCAAGAGGGAAAGACCTTGTCTGCCGTAGGAGTCAGTTTTTCCCTCCCGTCGAGACCTTATCCCAAGGCTCAGCGAGGGGGAAAGATGTGGTTCAAGAAATCACAAAGGCCTTTTCCTGCTACACAAGGTGAGACCCCCTCCCGAGGCAGGGGAGGGGGGTCGTATTCAGGGAGACGTCGCCTCAGAGGCAGAGGGGGCCCCCGCAATTTTGAGGACCGCAATTCCTTTCGTGGTTCCTCATACTCTCTCAGGAATGAGAGTATGAGGAACCACGATTCCTTTCGTGGTTCCTCATACTCTCATTCCTGAGGGTGTGCCCAACTGTGCTTCTCCGGAGCCAGTCGGGGGTTGACTTTCCCGGTATCAGGAAGCCTGGGTCAACATCACCCAGGACCGATGGGTATTAGGGATAATCGCCGCAGGTTACACCATCCCATTCTACTCTGCACCCCCTCCCGTTAAACGGAACCCAGACATCCCACCCAGTCAAAGGGATCAAGCAGCATCAGAGGTTTCTCAGCTGCTAGAAAAAGGAGTCATCCAACCAGTCCCCCCAGACCAGATCGGATTAGGGGATTTACTCATGATTCTTTCTGGTGCCGGAAAGAACGGGGGACCTGAGACCCATTTTGGATCTCAGCCAACTCAATCATTACGTACGCAAGGCCAAATTCCAGATGGTCACGCTACAATCGATTCTCCCATTGTTGGGAAAAGTATGGATGTGCTCCATCGACCTGAAGGATGCTTACTACCACATCAAAATGGACAGAGCATCCAGATGTCATCTACTCTTCCGGCTGGGAGCCAGGCATTTCCAGTTTTGAGCCCTGCCCTTTGGTCTCACCACAGCCCCCATGGTGTTCACCAAGTGCATGGCAGTGGTGACGGCTCACTTGAGACATAAGGGATTCCAGGTGTTTCCGTACCTGGACGACTGGCTCCTCTCCGCCCCCACCAAGCATCTACTTCTTCAAAACAGAGATACTACCATCAATTTACGTCACCAGTTAGGCATTACAATAAACTGGAAAAAATCTGCCTTGCTACCTTCACAGCGTGTCTCATTTATAGGAGCAGAGTTGGTCACTATTCAATTGAGGGCATTCCTACCACTGGAGAACCACTGTTGTTGCAACAACAGGTTCGTACGATGATGCCTCTGAGACGTGTGAAGGCAAGGCTAATTCTTCAATTACTGGGGACAATGGCGTCTACTATCATGATGGTCCCGTTAGCGAGGTTACATATGAGAATCCTGCAATGGCTCCTATTCGTCCAATGGTCCTTTCAAAGACTACCGCTATCCCATCCAATCTTAATCCCAGGCAAATGCAAGCAGGACCTCAGTTGGTGGCTAAGCACCAACAACTTAAATGTAAGAGAACCGTTTGTACCACCCAACCCGGTAGCCACAGTGACCACGGGCACCTCCCAGATTGGGGGGGGGGGGCATTATCTCGGCAGGATGGTCCAAGGCACGTGGCAGGAGCACGAGATAGTCTTGCACATAAATGTCCTGGAGATGAGGGCAGTGCTTTTTGCGTTGCAGGCACTTCAGGATGTCCTCCCTCTAGGGACTATTGCAATACACTCGGACAACATGTCAGTAGTGTGGTATCTCAACAAGCAAGGAGGAACCCAATCTTACCCTCTGTGCAGGGAGGCCATGAGAGTGTGGAATTGGGCAATAGCTTCCCATCCCGGGGAAAACCAATGTGATTGCAGACCGGCTAAGCAGAGTGATCCTCGTGCCCTAGGAGTGGTCCCTGAACCGCCGTGTGGCGGAGAGCATATTCAGCAGATGGGGTCAGCCTTGCTGCGATCTGTTTGCCAGTCCCCTCAATGTGAAATGCAGCAGCTACTTCTCGCTGATCCCCCCACCGGGGGAATCTCCAAGGGACGCTCTTGCGCGCAGTTGACCCTCGGGTCTACTTTATGCTTTCCCTCCATTTCCCCTTATCTCAAGGGTGATTTAAAAAGCATTATCCTTTGGAAGCAGGTTGATTCTGATCATGCCACACTGGCCTCGTCAAGTATGGTTCCCCTTCCTTCAACCTTACATTGTGGATACTCCTTGGATTCTGGACCCTCGTCCGGACTTGCTGACATATGTCGGGACAGTTCCACCTCTCCTTGGGGACCCTCTGGCTGACTGCCTGGCTACTCCACTTCCATCCGTAGTCAGATGTCATGATTTTTCTCCAGACGTGGTCCATATTGTTTCATCCTCTCATAAACCGTCCACTAGGAAGATCTACTCTAGTAAGTGGAAAAGGTTCTCGATATGGGCCCAGTCCAAAGGTATTGACCCCTATGCAGCCCCCATTGATTCTGTTTTGGAATTTCTGTCTGCTTTGTTCTACCAAGGGTCTGCCTCAGCCACCATCAGAGTTCAGCTGGCGGCTATTTCAATTTTTCATGTAGCTTATGAACCTAGCTTAATGGCACACAGACTGTGTAAAGCATTCCTGAAAGGCACTCTGCTGCTTCGTCCCCTTGTATCTCAACCTGTTATGCCCTGGGACCTCAATTTCGTTCTGCAGGCTGTCAGTCTCCCACCCTTCGAACCTGCGGCCTCCTGCGACTTAAAATTTTTTACATGGGAATCTGCCTTTTTGATAGCTATCACTTCAGCTAGACAAGTCTCAGAAATCCAGGCCCTATGAGTCAAGCCCCCATATTTGATATTCCATAAAGATAGTCTCTCTGAGACCAAATCCATCCTTTCTTCCCAAGGTGGCTTTCATTATCTAATATTAATCAGTCCATTGAACTGCCGGTCTTCTTCCCCAATTTTTCCAACAAGGCAGAGTACCAGTTTCATCTGTTGGATGTTCATAGACAACTGCGCTTTTATCTACATAGGATAAAAGATTGGCGGAAGTCAGACCAGCTCTTCATTTCATTTTAGGTTCATAGGTTCATACTAGGCTATCCTGCCCTAGGGCATTTATAAGCCTAGCCAGAATGTGTTTGGCTTTCGCCACCCATTTTAAATTTATTTTGCTGTGCCCTTTTTTGAGGTTTGTATACTGTGCCTCTGTCTAACAGTGACACAGAAGTGATACCCGGGTTAAACCTACGATCTCCCATCCACTCATCAAGATTCCTCTTGAAGAGAGTCAGTGACGGACTCTGCCTAACCTGGACTGGGATTTTATTCCAGAGGGAAGGGAGCCTCTGGGTTATGAATCTGTCCCTCCAGCATGTCCTATTTATTTCAGTGCTGAGGTTCAAGTCTCTCGAGCGCGTAGCTTGATGGGATTTGGATTTTCTGAGGTGCAGCATGTCCATTAATTCCGGGTTGGACATGGCTTTATACGTCAGGCACGGGTTCAGGCACCTAACCTAGGCGGTGCGACAACCCACTGTGAGACGACTGGATGTGGACAGATGGCAGTATGGAAGTTTAGCTGCAGTGACAAATGCCTGCAGACAATTCCCTGCGAAAAGAAAAGAACCCCCTGCACCCTAACCACAGGTGTGAGGCAAAAACACCGTATGTGATCTACACACTACACCCCCTAGAAAACACCGTGTGCAACTAACACTGTAACATGTGCCTAGAAGAGGATGCCAAGTGGGCATCAAAGTGGTACACTGAAACCTGTGTGCTGTGGGCAAAGCCTTTATTAATGCAAAATGTAAAGTAATGTGGGAAGTGCTTGGTGCATACTAAACCATGATATAATCATAACTTATAGAAATGTGCCACAGCACGGAGGAAATCCTGCACGTCACTATAGTCACACTTATGTTGCAAGATGTGTTTTAGACGACGCTCCCTTACAACAACTCAGGTACCAACTCCTTTTCCCAATGGTTCTTGGAATTTATAAATTCCAATGCCCTGGATCAACTAATCCATTGTCCCACCAGGGGCTCCAATATCCCAGACCTGGTCATTACCAACATGGGAGACAGATGCTCCACACCAGTGGTCACCCCCTTATTGGTCACGTCTGACTAAAAGCAAATCATCCTTGACATCCACATCCAACAGGAGCAGAACTTAACAGATACCCGTCGAGAATCTCTGTTGCGGGGGATGCCTGTGACACCATGAAGGAAGGCAATTGTTGTCTGATGAAGTCGAAGCTTTAGGCTGACGAAAACGCATGTATTGGATTTTAAAGCGTTTACTGACTGTGTGATCAGCTTTTGGATTTATTTTGTTTCCTGATTAAAGTGCGGTTAGAGTGCGCTGTTTCCAGCTTCTTTTGTTTAATGGTTTAGTATGCACCAAGCACTTCCCACATTACTTTACATTTTGCATTAATAAAGGCTTTGCCCACAGCGCACAGGTTTCAGTGTACCACTTTGATGCCCACTTGGCATCCTATTCTAGGCACATGTTACAGTGTTAGTTGCACACAGTGTTTTCTAGGGGGTGTAGTGTGTAGATCACATCGGGGGTTTTTGTCTCACACCTGTGGTTAGGGTGCAGGCGGTTCTTTTCTTTTCACAGGGAATTGTCTGCAGGCATTTGTCACTGCAGCTAAACTTCCATACTGCCATCTGTCCACCTCCAGTTGTCTCACAGTGGGTTGTCGCACCGCCTAGGTGCCTGAACCCGTCAGGCACAGATCGCCTCTGAACTGCCACTGAGTAGAGCTGGAGTTTCTTTAACCGGGCAGCATATGGCATCTGTTTGAGCCCTTTGATTCTCTTGGTGAGGTACTTTTGGGGTCTTTCCAGTTGCTGCAGGTGTCTGGTAAGGTACATCCCAAAAGGGGCATTGTACTCAATTATGGGCCTGATGAGGGATGAGTAAAGAGGCACGATGACCTCCCCTGATCTAGATGTGAATCCCTTCATGATTAGGTGGGCTATATAAAATGTTTTTCTAACCACTTTGGCCATGTGGTTGTCAAATGAGAGATTGCTATCAACTTGGGTCCCCAGGTCCCTAATTACTTCTTCTGTACTTAATGGATTACCACCTATGTGGTAATTTGTGGGCACTTTGTTTTTGCCAAAGGGGATGACTGTACACCACTTGGCATTTAGCTTGAGGCCATGGCTCTGGCACCAGTTGTCTGTTTCTATGAGGCCCTTTTGGAGGATGCTTGTGTCGGCTGGAGAGTCGATTATGGCGCCCAGTTTGCAGTCATCTGCGAACTTGGTCAGCCACAGTCCTTCCGTGTTGGCCTGTACCTCCGAGAAATATATACCGAACAAGAGAGGTCCCAGGACTGAGCCTTGTGGGACACCACTTGTAACTGGTTTGGAGTCTGACATGGCTCCAGCAATTCTAATCATGTGGGTTCTGTCCTTGAGCCAGTTTGCAATCCATCTAGTGACATAGGGGTTTAGATTTAAGCTGGTGAGCTTATCTATAATGCCTGAGTGGGGTATTGTATCAAGGCTTTTGCCAGGTCCAGGTAGGCTGTGTGGACCACCTTCCCCTCGTCAATGGCCTTGGTGACTGTTTCAAAGAAATCAACCAGGTTTAAGAGGCAGGATCTGCCCTTAAAGCCAAACTGGGTAGGATCCAGTGTCTGTAGGTCCCCAATATCTTTATTTATGAGGTCCATGATGATCCTTTCCATAGCTTTGCAGATCAAGCTAGTCAGGCTTATGGGGCGATAGTTTCCAGGATCCGTTGGGGCACCACCTTTATGGAGAGGGACCACTGTTGCTGTACGCCACTCTTTGGGCACATATCCTGTAGTAAGGCTGGGGTTGAACAGTAGTTTTATGTTTGGGTTTAGCTCTTCTTGGATTTCATGTAGGACGCAGCCCGGGACACCGTCTGGTCCCATTGATGCTGTGTTTTTTTGCTTTGGAGAGGGCGGCTCTTACCTGAGCATCTGAGATGTCAGGGGGGGCAGCACTCTGCTGGGATAGATATTTGCCCTTTTGGTGTAGAGGAGGGGGGAGAAGTTTGCGCTGAACCTGTCAGCTAGGATGTTGGCAATGTCTGTGGGTTCAGTGTATTTTTTGTCATTTTGGACTAATTCTGAGCATATCTGGGAATTACCACCCAGGTTCCTAACATAACTAAAGAAAGCCTTGTAATTATCCTTAGTGTCCTGTGCAATTTTTCTCTCGAAGCTGGCCTTAGACAAATTTGAGTGCCCATAGTTTTTTGCTAATACTGATCAGTGATGCCTTTCCTTTTTGGATTTTGCTCTATCATTTAGTAGCTTCCTCCTTCTATTGTATAGTTTGTTTATGGCTGTGGTCCACCAGACAGGACGTCTGCCTTTGGAGGATTGGGTCTTGGTTTTATTTGGGATCGCATGATCCATGCATTCCTGAAGGTGTTTATAGAATGCATTTATAAAAGATTCTGCGGTCTGGGTCGTATTTCCCACAGGCCTGGGGGCTTTGAAGGATTCCACCTCGGTTTTGAGGAGTGTGAAATTTGCTTTAGAGAAGTTTTTCACTGTGCTTTTCTGGGCAGGGGGTGGGGTTGGGATGTGAATATCCAGTGAGATTAGTTTATGGTCTGATCTTACCAGTGAGGGATACACGTCTGGTCTGGAGCATAGAGTCCCCATGTTGGTGATGATCAGGTCCAGTATATTTTCCCCTCTTGTGGGAGTGGTAACAAGTTGTTCCATAGCATTTGAGTTTATAAATTCTGGGAACCTTTGGGCTAGGGTGTTGGAGCTAGAGTAATGCTCCCAGTCTATGTTTGGGTAGTTGAAATCGCCCAATATAATGGTGTTTGGAGAGACCTTCATATTTTCCAGTGTTCTCAGGAAGGCCGAGTGGGGTTCCTGGGTTTGGGAGGGTGGTCTGTAGCAGGCTATAAACTGGAAGGCAGTTTTACCCACTGTTAGTTGCACATGGATAGTCTCTGATGCTTCGTGCTGTGCCACCAACCTGGAGGTGTGGGTATCTTTGATGAATATTGATACTCCTCCTCCTTTTGTGGTTCGGTCCAAGGTTTGGGGCCAAAAAGCATGGTATGAGGTATAACCTGGTAGTGCTGGGGTGCTCTTGGGAGCCCTGAACCAGGTTTCTGTTACTGCACAGATATCGATGTTCTCCATGTTAAGGAGAGTTTTGAGTGCGTGCATCTTGAGGTTTAGACTTCTGGCGTTGAGTAGCATTACTCTTAGTTTCTTATCCCTTGTGATACCCATGGAGGTGGGTTTGTCTTTTGAGCCTTGCCTAAAAAAGGCACTATGGGGGTAGCAAGAGCCTTTGCCAGTATCCGAAAGCCCAGGGGTGACAGGTGCAAGCCGTCCCTAGCGAAGCATCGTGACTTGTCGAGCATATCATCCCAAGCTGACAGGCATTGGATCCCCTTTGAATGACACCAGTACTTAAGCCAATTGTTGAAATTGATCATCTCGTCTTCGTATTGTGGCATCATTCTTGGTGAGGGTAAGATGCTACTCAAGGTCAGGGTCATACCGGCCTGGGCTACATGCTCAGAGAACTCCTTTATGTCTCTTTTCATGTAGTCCAGGGAGGTACGTCTCAGGTCATTCACACCAGCATGGACAATGACTGAGTCATATTTGTACTTGCCTTGGAGTGACCTGAGTGCTTGTGTTATGTGGCGGATCCTAGCGCCCGACAGGCTGCTCACCGTGACCCTCTCCTTGTTCAGCCTGGTGAGCGGGACGTCACTGTGCCTGACGACAGAGTCACCTATTACAAGTGTATCAGGTGTGTTGTTTAGTCTTAAGGGCTGTGACTGTTCGGCACACTGGCTTTGTGAGATATGTGTTGCACGTGTTTTGTTTTGGGGTAGTGGTTGCTTGGGTGTCTGCTTTGGAGGTCTCTGCTGCTTAGGCAGATCTTTATTTAGAGCCTCTGAGTATGTTTTTGTGTGATTATGTGTTTGGTTTGCTGTCATGGTAGGTCTATGTGAGACTGGAATTGTAGTGAGTGTGGTTTCCTTCTCCTCCTGACTGGTTATGCCGGTAATGAGTTGAGAGAGCTTAGCCTCCATTTTGGCTATATGGTTGCATCTTTCACATGTGTTGGAATTTGTTGGGAGGAGGAGAGGGTTGTCTGTGTACATGAGGCAGTTGTAACATTGCCTCAAGATTCCCAGATTCACCAGCTGGACCGGAGAGGAGATTGACAACTGACCTTTGGAGATGCTAGAATAATATTGGGAATTCCTTAATAATTGAAAACAAGGGCCAGTGGGGAGTGAGAGTGTAGTGCTTTTAATTTTTAGTGCTGACTTATATAATTGCTTTAGTGAGCAAGTGCCAGGTAACTTAATTGCAATGTGTTACAGGTAACTTAAATGCAAAAACGACAAACAGTAACTTTCTTTCAAGTGAAACAAGGAAATAAGTACAGTAAGCAATGCAGATATCACTAGTAATCCACAGAAGCACTGAGAAGCTGCGTATTAGGTGGAATTAGTGTTCCAGGGAAATAACAAGCAAACAAACAACAAGCATATAAACAAAGCTAGATTCAGCATGTCTGGATCTAGTCTATGCTACAGCAAACAAGGTGTACCAATTTCAGTAAGATACAGTTCAAATATTCAAGCACTATAAACCTTTAACCAGAAATTCCCAGTTTTCAGAGAATCGCTTGGGGTCTGCAGTTTCCAAGGTCACCATCTCTAGGTGGATAGCTGGTTGTGTCTACTTTATTTATCAGGCAGGGGGAAAGAGTCTGCTTTTTCCAGTCAGAGCACATTCTACAAGAGCTGTTTCCACTTCCACAGCCTTTCAGGCTAGGTTATCGATGGATGGTATATGGGCAGCTGCAATGTGGGCTTCTCATCACGCGTTTGTCTCCCATTACAATTTGGATGTGGTGTCCAGGGGCATATCATCTTTTGGCTCCACAGTGCTGAGGAGTATTTTCCATTGAGCCACCCAGGATGTAGGTGCCAGGGACGCTGTCCCACAGGTGAAGAATGTAGGCGAGATAGGACTACATAACATCAGTAAGTTATGTACTCACCATAACGTTAGATGTATGTGGTCCATCTCGCCTCACATTCTTCAATACCCTCCCACCGTCCCCCAGGCCTGGAGGATATGGAGGAACACCATGTCCTTCTCGTATTGCAGAGTCCCTTTGGATAATTTGTTGGACCTCGTTGTTAAGGGCGTGTGTGTGTTTGGGTGATGTATACTATACTTCTGTTGGCAGCAAACTAGATCTGGGGATGTGAAGCATTGTATTGTGGGATACTATCTTAGCCCAGCCAATCAAAGACTTTTGAGCTAGTAAATAGGCTGAGTCAGAGCTGTTATTCGGCTCCGAACCCACAGGTGAAGAATGTGAGGCGAGATAGACCAAATACATTTAACGTTATAGTGAGTACATAACTTACTGTTTTGTAAGATGTGACATAGGCTGAAATTAATATGACAAGAAACAACTGTATAAAAGGTCAACCTACAAACATTCTGTGCATGTAACACAAAAGTTGGAACTAGATACTCAAGAAAAAAGCTGTTGCAAATAAAAGGTGGGAATAACTTTTCAACATAATAATCAAATCGATACTATCTTTAAATGTTAATGGTCTCACAGATATATACACAAAAGAAAGAGTAGTAAAATGTATTAAAAATGTAGAGTGCAAGTAGCTGTGCTACAGAAGACGCATCTGGAAAGAGCTGAACATGTGAATTTGATAATGAAAGGTTTTCATTATGGTTAATCAGTGGAATACCTGGGACAAAGGAAAAGAGAAATACTTATATTTATTGAAAAAGGAGCTCCAATAGTGATGGAAGAGGGTAAAAAAGATAATAATGGTAGATATGTAGTACTAATGGGCTACTAGCAAGGGAGGAGGTTTACGCTGGCAATGTATTTATATTCCACTTAGAACTGCTATAATGGAGCTTAAGAAAATTCTATGAGAAATAATCAGTTTTCAGCAGGGAATATTACTTATAGGTGGGGACTGGCGTTTGATTTGCAGCAGGGAAGATGTGTCTTTGGGCCCCAGAAAGGAAAATATAGCAAAGGAGGGTAGATTTTTGAAGAAATTTATTAAAATGTTTGGCACAAAAGGTATGAATTCAGTAGTAGGAGTTCAGAGTGTTGGCCGAAGGAGAAGAGGAGGGCGAAGGCATGCCCGAAGGCAGGAAGAGAGGAGGAAGGTTAGGAGTGTAGCAGTGAGGGTAGGAACTTTGAATGTTGGCAGTATGACTGGTATAGGAAGAGAGCTAGCTGATATGATGAAGAGAAGGAAGGTTGATATATTGTGCGTGGAAGAGACCAGATGGAAGGGAAGTAAGGCCAGGTGTTTAGGAAATGGGTTCAAATTTTTCTATCATGGTGTGGATGGCAGGAGAAATGGGGTAGGGGTTATACTAAAGGAACAATATGCCAAGAGTGTTTTAGACGTGAAGAGAGTGTCTGACAGAGTGATGTTTATGAAGCTCGAAGTTGATGGTGTAATGATGAATGTTGTTAGTGCATATGCTCCACAAGTTGGGTGTGCGATGGATGAGAAAGAGAAATTTTGGAGTGAGTTGGATGAAGTTGTGGTGAGTGTACCCAAGGGTGAGAGACTAATGGGCATGTTGGTGAAGTGAACAGAGGGGATGAGGAAGTGATGGGTAGGTATGGTGTTAAGGAGAGGAATGCAGAAGGTCAGATGATTGTGGATTTTGCGAAAAGGATGGACATGGCTGTGGTGAATACGCATTATAAGAAGAGGGAGGAGCATAGGGTGACGTACAAGAGTGGAGGAAGATGCACACAGGTGGATTATATCCTATGTAGGAGGGCCAGTCTGAAGGAGATTGGAGACTGTAAAGTGGTGGCAGGGGAAAGTGTAGTTAAGCAGCATAGAATGGTGGTCTGTAGGATGGTGTTGGTGATCAAGAAGAGGAGGAGGAGTGTGAAAGCAGTGCCAAGGATTAAATGGTGGAAGTTAAAAAAGGGTGATTGTGAAGTGGAGTTTAGGGAAGAGTTAAGACAGGCACTGGGAGGCAGTGGAGAGTTACGGAATAGCTGGGTAACTACAGCAGAACTAGTAAGGGAGACTGCTAGAAAGGTGCTTGGTGTGACATCTGGACAGAGGAAGGAGGACAAGTAAACCTGGTGGTGGAATGGGGAAGTACAGGAGAGTATACAGAGGAAGATGCTGGTGAAGAAGAAGTGGGATTGTCAAAGAGATGAAGAAAGTAGACATGAGTATAAGGAGATGAGGCGCATGGCAAAGAGAGAGGTGGCGAAAGCTAAGGATAAGGCGTATGGAGAGTTGTATGAGAGATTGGACACTAAAGAGGGAGAAAAGGACCTGTACCGATTGACTAGACAGAGGGACAGAGCTGGGAAAGATGTGCAACAAGTAAGGGTGATTAAGGATAGTGAGGGAAAGGGACTCACAAGAGAGGAGAGTGTGTTGAGTAGATGGAAAGAGTATTTTGAGGCTGATGAATGGAGAATGAGAGAGAGAGAAGGTTGGATGATGTGGGGATAGTGAATCAGGAAGTGAAACAGATTAGCAAGGAGGAAGTAAGGACAGCTATGAAGAGGATGAAGAATGGAAAGGCTGTTGGCCCAGATGACATCCCAATGGAAGCATGGAGGTGCTTAGGAGAAATGGCAGTGGAATTTTTAACTAGATTGTTTATTGAAATTTTGGAAAGTCAGAGGATGCCTGAGGAGTGGAGAAAAAGTGTTTTGGTACCTATCTTTAAGAATAAGGGTGATGTGCAGAGCTGCAGTAACTACAGAGGGATAAAATTGATCAGTCACAGCTTGAAGTTATGGGAAAGAGTAGCAGAAGCTAGGTTAATAAGGGAGGTGATGATTAGTGATCAGCAGTATGGTTTCATGCCGGGCAAGAGCACTACAGATGCAATGTTTGCTCTGAGAGTGTTATTGGAGAAATACAGAGAAGGTCAGAAGGAGTTGCATTGTGTCTTTGTAGACTTGGAGAAAGCATATGACAGGGTGCTAGAGAAGAGTTGTGGTATTGTATGAGGAAGTCGGGAGTGGCAGAGAAGTATGTAACAGTGGTACAGGATATGTACGAGGGTAGTGTGACAATGGTGAGGACTGTAGTGGGAGTGACAGATCCGTTTAAGGTGGAGGTGGGATTACATCAAGGATCAGCTCTGAGTCCTTTCTTATTTGCAGTGGTGATGGACAGGTTGACAGATGAGATCAGACAGGAGGTCCGGTGGACTATGATGTTTGAAGATGACATTGTGATCTGTAGTGAGAGTAGGAATCAGGTTGAGGAGACTCTGGAGAGGTGGAGATATGCTCTAGAGAGCAGAGGAGTGAAGGTCAGCAGGGCTAAGACAGAATATATGTGTGTAAATGAGAGAGAGGGTAGGGGAATGGTGAGGATGCAGGGAGTAGAGTTGGTAAAGGTGGACGAGTTTAAGTACTTGGGATCAACAGTTCAGAGTAATGGGGAATGTGGAAGAGAGGTGAAGAAGAGAGTACAGGCAGGGTGGAATGGGTGGAGAAGAGTGTCAGAAGTGATTTGTGACAGACGGGTACCAGTAAGAGTGAAAGGGAAGGTCTACAAGAGGGTAGTGAGACCAGCTATGTTATATGGGTTGGAGACAGTGGCATTGACAAAAAGGCAGGAGTCGGAGCTGGACGTGGCAGAGTTAAAGATGTTAAGATTTGCACTCGGTGTGTCTAGGATGGATAGGATTAGGAATCAGTATATTAGAGGGTCAGCTCATGTTGGACAGTTTGGAGACAAAGCAAGAGAGACGAGATTGCGTTGGTTTGGACATGTGCTGAGGAGGGATGATGGGTATATTGGGAAAAAGATGCTAAAGATGGAACTGCCAGGTAAGAGGAAAAGAGGAAGACCTAAGATAAGGTTTATGGACGTGGTGAGAGAGGACATGCAGGCGGTTGGTGTGACAGAGCAAGATGCAGAGGATAGGAAGAAATGGAAAGAGATGATCCGCTGTGGTGACCCCTAACGGGAAAAGCCAAAAGATGATGATGAGTAGGAGTTCAGAGTGAGTTTACATGTTATTCCCCTAGATACAGAAACTGGACTAGGCTAGACAGAATTTGCTTTTCAGAGGAACATGCATTTAATTGAAATTTTTGATATGCATCCAGTAACTGTTTCAGACCACATGCCAGTTGTTGTCTTTCAGCTTTTCCCTGTTAGGGGTCGCCACAGCGGAACTCCTGTCCGCTAATGATTGTCAGTAGATTTTAACGAATGCCGAGTTGCCAGCTCGATGTTCAACCTTCAACAACGGCACACCCATTTATGCATACCTTTCGAACGCCCACCCAACCGTGGGGAGGACATGTAGACGCCACAAAGAAGGCACTCCCCGCACTCCAGCCAAGAATCGAACAGGAGAACCTCTTGCTGTGAGGCAACAATGCTACCGCAACACCACCATGCCAGTAATAACTGAAATAAAAACAGGGTAATGAAATAAAAATGAGACACTGGTGCTTTTGAGTCTATCTGTTGAAAAGAAAGGAATATAAGGAGTGGTGGTAGACATTGTTCAAGAGTTATTAGAGATGACAGAAATGTCTTCTGATGATATAGCTAGGGAGTGGGATAAAATTAAAGTGGTTTCTGAAAAAAGGGTGGAAATAAAAGAAAGAGATATGGTTAAGAAGCAACAAGAATTATTTAGAGGGACTTACAAATGTTAAAGGTTTGCAGAATAGGGGGAATCTCACAGAACAAGAGGAGGAGCCATTGCATAATGTTAAGCAGAAAGTTAAGGATTACCTCGTTAATATGGATGAGTTTAGAAAGATTGCTGTTAAGCAACTGCTTTTGATAATAATGCCAGAGCAAAAAAACTTTTAGCAGAATGACTCGGGCAGTAGAAAGTAGAAAGAGTTGTCATCAAGCTTAGGGACCATGTAACAAGAGAAATCATGTAGAGGTGCTAGAAATATTTCAGAAATTATTTCAGAAATTGTATGAAAGTCTGTATAAACCAGATAAATATGGAGATCAATAAAAGGTACAAATGGAAATGTTTATGGAAGAAATAAATTTGCCAAAGTTAGAGGTAGATGAGGCTCAATTGCTAATAGGATAGGAGAAGATGAGATAAAAATGGTGATGTATAATCAGTAAACAGGAAAGTCTCCAGGAATAGATGGTATTCCTGTGGAAGTTTGGAAGTTAGGAAAGAAAATCTGGAAGGTTTTGTTTGAGTATTGTAAGAGGAGAGAAGCACCAACTTACAGGAAGAACGTGGTGGTGGCTATAATACCTAAAGAGGGTAAATAACTATCAGATCCAGCTTCATACAGGCCCATTTTAATCCTAAACCATGATTATAAAGTATTTTTGCCTATAATAGCTAAAGGAATGGCAGATGTGATGCCAAAATCGATTTACATGGATTGTTGTGGTTTTGTGGAGGTGAGGCAAACATCTGACAACATTAACAGCACAGTGATGACCCAGAGGGAAGCTGAAAGTAAGAAAATATCACAGTTGGCTGGTCTGGATGCAGAGAATGCATTTAACAGAGTACACCGGGAATTTATGAGCAGGTCTGTGGAAGCATTTGCATTCCCTGATAAAATTATAAGGTTGATTAAGAGGGTATATGAGGGATCAAAGGCGAAAATTTAAAGTAGGTGTGTTCCTCTTTGATAATTTCTAACAGGCAGGGGTATCCTCTTACTACTTTATTATTTGCACTTTATTTAGAACCATTGGCAAGGAAAGTAAGAGACTCTGAAATTCAAGGATGTAATTGGTATGTTAGTCTAGAAAAGCAGGCTCTGTTTTCAGGTGATGTTATTTTATACCTGATAAATCCAGAAAAGGACATTTCAGTGTTGTGGAACATTTTGAGACAGTTTCAGATCTTTTTGGGATACAAAATGAATGAAGCTAAAACAAAGACAATAGCTGTTAATTATGTACCCCCACACAAATTTGTTCAGCAATATCCATATTTATGGGACATGATAAAATGAAGTACTAAGGAGTATGGATTAAAAATGGCACTGGTGTGGCAGCTAAGGATATGTGGGAAGAGACTAAAAAGATAACACAGAAACTGAGAAATTGAAAGCTGTGGTATATGGATATGTGTAGCAGCATTCAAGCAGTTAAAATGTCTTTAGTCCCCTTAGTTTTATACACAGTTCAGGCATATTTTTCTCAACCAGTAGAGAAGTTGTGGATGATTAATAAGGAGATGGAAGGATCTTGTCTGGGAGGGAAAGATGGCAAGAGTCTAGTGGGATAAACTGATTCCAATTGAACAAGGTGGTTTGGGATTATCTGATTTGAAAGGGTATTTCAGAGCTACACAATTAAGGCTCCTATACATAGCACAAGCAGAAAGTTATAATTCAAAGTTGAAAGAGATGATGCGGAAACATGGAGAAACTCGAGAAATAAGGAGAGGCTGGGATTTTGTATACAGATCCTTAAGGAAAATAATAACCATGTAGAATGTTATATTCGTAAAGTAGCAGAAAGTATTCTAAGAACTAGGTCAGTATGGGAATGGAGGAAGAAGATTCTGCCGATAGGGATGACTGCAGTTAGGGATACATGAAATAGGCTAGAGAGTTCTGGAATTTATTGGAGAAAACTGGTAAAAAAAAACAAGGTATTGGGAACAAATAATAAGAGAGGGAGGTAATAGAATGGGAAGAGACCAAGAATTTATTTGGGCTGCAGGGTAGAGATCGCCTTCCCTATCAAGGATTCATATCAGAGTACAGGCAAAGAGAAAGAATAGGGGGATCCTAAGGAAAGTCAAAACACTGGTACAGTTTTTATTGGAACCTAGAATAGAAGTTGCCATTAAGAAAGGAATAATTAGTAGAGCATATAAAATATTGCATGATAACTATAATAATCAGAGGAGATCAGAAAGGATTGGGAAGAGAGACTGGATAAGCAGTTCACAAAGAAACAATGGGGGATATATGTATGTCTCCCAAATATGTAAAAAAAAGTCTAGAAGATTTAGGATCTTTGCTTGCAGGTGTTTACATAGGTATTTTTATACCCCAAGTAGACTCCAAGGAATTTTTCCTCAGGTAGACCGCAAATGTTGGAGGTGTGATAGGGAAGAAAGAGCTAACTGGTAACATATTTTCTGGGACTGTAATGTTGGCAGACTTTAAAGATTCCCTGCAGACTGCTCTGTCAGAAATACTGGGTGAGTATATTGGTAAAACTAAGGAAGTTACTTTTTGAGCAATGATAAAGAATTAGAATTGCCTAGACACATTAAGACTTTGTGGAGTCTAATTATGGTGGCTGCCAAAAAAGCAATTAGTAGCAAATGGAAATTAAAGTCTAAAGCAACTTTACTGCAAGTATTGAATATAGTAACAGAGATAAAACAACTGGAATTGGAATACTTAGAGGTAGGAGCAAATTATGTAGGAAAAATGAGAATTGTAGGAACAGTACATGCAGAGGAGGAAAGAGGTTTAAAAGAAGGCAGGATTTGAATGAGCTTTGTAATGTCTGACAATGAATGGATAGATTTAAGTGGTGTATAATGTTTGCAAGTACAATTATGTCAACATGGTTTGTAATGTATAATGTTTTCAACTAAAATATGTCAGTTTAATTTGTTTTCATTTATGTAAATGTATGATTGCCTATGTCATACATAATTTAATAAAGATGTTTCTTGTTGAAAAGAAAACAACAAACAGCAGCAATGACAGAGAATCACCCAGGAATATCCTCCTTTGAATTTTTATCCCTGGGTAATAATTTGCCCTTTGTCATGGCTCAGCTGCAAATTGGTTTGCCACTGTTTCATGGTCACTGTAATGTAATTAATGAATGCACGGTGTATCTTGCACATCTACTGTCAAATGCCTTTTAGTAATCTATACATGTCATACTTTGAGTCTTTTCATTTTTGCAATTCTCCAGTATAGCTTTATTTAGCAAGAAATGATCTTTTGTTCCATATGACATTTGTTACACTCTCGTTCTTTTGCCATAATGGAATTTTTTTATCTAAATGACTATAACTCTGTCTGCATCAGTTCCAATATGTTGGTTTTATATTGCTGGGAGGCAAGTTATCGATGTATAGTTTTTAGGATAGCTTGTAGATTCACTCTTTTTTTCCTTTTGGCTTCCACATTCACTCTTAAGGTGGAGTATCATTTTTTTCCTTCTGTTAACCAGTTTGGTATCTGTTCTGGTTGCACATATAAGAATTTCTTACTCGTAACTAAATCTTTGTGAAAGATGTTAATACTTTGCCAGGAGGTAGGTACTGCATCTGTGCCTGACTTTTTAGTCAGGAGATTTTCTTAATTTTGTCTCAGTTTCTCTGGCCGTTACTTTATCCCGCTTCATATCCTCTGCATTAGAGCTCCTTACAATTTATTTTAATTCTTCTATCTATTCAGCACCTTTGTTATACTCAGCATGGTCTTCATAAATACTTCTCCAAGGTGTGCCTGTTTTTCTTCTTCTTTTTTTTTCTTTTCTTTTTTGTGGTGTTTCTATTCCTTTTGAGTTGTTTTCCAATTCTCTATAAAATTTTTTCGAGTCAGCCATAAATTGCTTATTTTATAATTTTTCTTTATATTTATCTGCATACCTTTCAAGTTTTTCTGCCTTTGCTGATATTTTTAGTTTATTATTGTCAGTACTAAATGATAAATTTTGATCTGTTTTGATGTTGTCTGGTGCTTTTATCAAGTCACTAAGTATTTCTGATGATCTGTTTCCTTTTCTGTATTGTTTTAATAGCGATAAGTTTTGTCTTAATTGATGTATAGTTTTCTCTGTTCGATGCCTCCATGGTAGCGTATTACTTGGTCCCTTCTTTCCTTCACTACTTTGCTTTTGTGGCAACACTTTATCCATTATTTAGCTGGACAGTAATATATTCTATTTATTCCTTTTATGTTGGGTAAATTTCACCTAATAGTCTTGATTACTGTGTTCATCTGTTTTATGTCTTCTAACATTTTGGGTCTTATTTACTTTCTGTAATCTATTTATTTAATCTATCTTAATATGTCTATCCATCTCTGTTAAATCAAGCAGGTCTTCCCTTAAATAATTTTCTTCTGAATTGAGAATGTCGTCTTTGCTCCCTGTTTCCTGTGCGTAATCTTTAAAAATCTTTCTGTGACATAACCTCTTCTGATGCACCCTGCTTATTATGTTGCTCCTTCATGTGGGGATTTTTTGGCCTATCACTCTGCAACATTTCCTGCTTTGGGGTTGCCACTGTTTCCTGCTTCTTCCCTTGCTGTACATCTCTGATTGGATTTTCACACTGGTCACCTACAGAAGGCTGCAGAGCATCAACATGTTGCAGACCTTCATTAAATGCCTACTGCTTCACCTCTTGCTCCTTAATCTGGGGACCTGTAATTCCATCATGGTGCGACATTGCCTGTGTTGGATTCTCCATACTAAGTCCTTAACTTTGCAGATAATCCATAGTTTCAGTTTCTATTTGGTTAACTTCTAGAATTATCATTTGTTTAATCCTGTTTTCTACATTCCCCCTCTTTTGTTTTCTTATGTTTTGTATTGTTAAATGTTCCTTATCTGGGTGCCTTTGCATATATTTCTCTTCGGATTTCTTTGGGTCTACTTTTTTATATTGATTAGCTTGGCTTTCTCCTTTGCATAAATATTATACTATACAATATCTCTTTTTTGTTCCCATGTCCATGTTTCTTTATACCTTTCAAAAATTTCTAGATTTTGCTGTTTATATTTTCACACTTCCTCTGCTGCTCCTTTTTCCAAGGGTCGCAAAGTTCCCTTGTCTGTGTAATGTTTTTCAGAAAGCTGTTGTATTAAATAATCCAAATTTTCCTTTGAAGCCTTAGACAGTATTTTTTCTGGAAGTATTTCTCCTCACCATTGTATAACAGCAGATGAAGGATGAAGCTCTCCACAGTGGGGGTGCAGAGGCATGCTTGCCTCCTCCTGTTTTTTATAGTCTCAAGATTTTCTGAACTGCTTGTTACTTCCATATCTGCTGATGTTACATCTTCAATGGTTATCTTTTAGCAGACTAAAGAATTGACAAAGGTGTTTGCTAACCTGCAGCCCTGGATCTTGACAGGGTGTTCTAGATGTATCATAGACAAGGATCTTTTTACTCATTATGGCATTACCCTACTGTGCAGAAGGTAAGGTTTTGATTTATTCGTAATTGGCATGTGGAATTTTGTCTTACCTGCTAATTTACACCTCCTAATTTTTGAGATTCTCATTATTCAGTTAAAATGAAGTTATGGTCATTACTGTGATGCTTATATCTTTACTTGCAACTAAATTGAGCTGACATCTCTGAAAAAAACATGGAAAACTCAGAACTCTGTCTTCAGTTCTGATTTACTTATTTTGAGAAGTTGGATTGCTTTAAGTGTCAGTTCAAGTAGATTCATTGTTCTGTTTCATTTTCTTCATGATACTCGTTTTTTTGGCTATTGGTTAACACATGTCACAGCTAGGTCTTTACTCTTTACAGTTTCTTGATCTGTTTTAAGATCTAACTTGATGTGGTCCATTTTATAGCCCAACAACAGAGAGCCCATTTTTTTTTTCTTTTTTTTCATGCTTCAGTGTGTACTTGATATGTCAAGCTACCTACATTAATATCTGTGTGGTGTGTAATGTCACAAATGTAGCAGCCTTCATACATCTTGCATTCCTGGGCATTTTCTGAAAAATAGACTTAAAAAGTAAAAGATAAACAGTTGTTGGTATTTTCTGAACAATAAAAATATTAAAACTGTACAAATAGCAATGTTATCAGTAATAAGTATTCTTTACAGTGATAGTCATCAGTGTATTCATAGCCTTTTCCTTAAGTACTGTATATTGCAATGCACAGAACCCCCAAGTTATATTTTTTTAAACTTTCACAAACAAATTTTCATAACTTGAAAACTGTAGCCTGTGCATATGTTGTTAGAACATTTTTGTTAACCACACCTAAGTTTTCACATGACAAGAAGTTTCTCTGTAAGTTGATGTTTATTGTGAAATTTACAGAAATATGAAAAAATGTCTTATCAGTAGTTATACAGCTTACATTGCAAATATCAAAGGCAGTTTTCTTCCGCAGCATCTTAGGATGTCCTGTTCCTATGTTGCAGTATTCTTGTTGTGGGATTTCCTACCCTCAAGCAAACTCGTATGTCTGCTCCTGTACAAAAGCTTCAGCTTGGCTGTTGCAGCTGCATGGGATGTCACACATAGGGCCGTAAACCAGGGGCCTTAAATGTGATTTATAATAATCCTCAGAACTTTTCAGCCACAGATGACCGACACCTCATGTGTTCACTCCTTCACATCAAATGTCTCATAAAAACTAAGTAACCCGTTTTTTTTTTCTTATCTTGTTGTTGCTAAAGCTTGGTTTGTTGCAGCAGTTTATAGCTGATGTCAGGAAAAAAGGGTGAATGCCAATGCGGTCGTCAGATACCCCATAAAGACTCCCATGATCGGTGTGTTTTTTGCTTAGGCTGAGAGCATGACCATAACACCTGCTCCATCTGCCAATCGTTTGTAACGAAGACCATTCGCAGCAGTCTGGCTTCGCTTAAACTTTACTTAGAAAACCAGCTCCTTAAGTGGTTAGTTCTAAGGATTGATCCTGCCTCGGAGGGCTCATCAGAACCTCGGCGTAAGAGGGCCAAGTTTCCCAGGCCCTCTTCTGCCTCTTCGTTACCGGACACTTCACCAGCTGCACATTTAGGAGCTGAGGGATGCCTTGCAGATCCATTGACTTCAATGACTACCTTTGTGGAAGCCGTTGCTCAGCTGACGACTGGCACATCCCTGGAGCCAACCCAGATGCTGACTACTGTCAAGGTCGAGGGGGAAACCAGAATTTGTAGAGCCTCTGACTGGGATCCCGCCTTCGGACACGGTTCCTATCAGACTGGACTCCAGGCCTACTCCGTCTGCCCCAGCAAAAAAGAAACAGAAAACTAAGCATACCACTTCTACTAAAGAAGGCCTACCTGACTGGCAGTCCTTCCCTTCTTCCCTGATGCAGGCCTTTATGGCCCTTAGGCCTTCAGCCTCATCCCCCACTGCTCTACCTTAGCTCTGCCCTAGGCCTGCTTCAGCCTCTTCCCTTCCCCTCCTGACATCTCAGGACTGGGAAGAAGAGCATGATACATCCTTTTCTTCTTCTGAGGACTCAATATCTTACACCTCCCAAATTACATCTCCCCAGGAGTATTATTCTGCTGATGAATCTATAGAGGGAGATTCACCCCTTGAGGATATTACGTTTGGTGAGACTATCACCAAAATGAAAGATTACTTTAAATGGGATACCTCACAAATGTCTGATACCCAAAAGAGGTATTTTGAGCTTCTTCAAGTAAATTCACCCTCCCCTTCTGCCATTCCTCCTGTCATACCTGCTTACCTAGATGCCTTTAACTCTGCATCTAAGCCTCCAGATTCACAGCCACCTGCTCCCAAGCGACCAGATCACTTTTAAAAGGTGCCTATCAAAAATTCTTAATCAAACCACCCGTTGCAGACCCAGCTGTGATTGCCACCTATCCTGATGAGCAATCCAGACTCCTTCCATCCACTTCACTCCTACCCACAGATAAAGACAGCAGATCTATGGATAGGATAGGTAAGAAGGTCTACACGTCTTCCACTTTGGCCTTTAGAGCCATCAATTATCAGACGCATATGACTAAATATGCTCTGGACTTGGTTTCTCAAGCCTCTTCCTTGCTGGCCACTATTCCTGACTGCCCCACTAAAGCTGACATCTCTTCCAAACTTTCTCTGACTGTGCAAGTAACCAGACACTCAGATGCAGCTATGATGCTGCAGAAGCCTCTGCACACTCTGCAGCATCTGCTTCAGTTCTCAGGAGATACTTCCAGAAGACTTTAAGTCTAAGATTTTAGATGCAACCCCTGGACCACAATTTCCTTTTTGGAAAACTATTTGCAGATCCTTTTAAGAATCTGCAAGAAAAAAGTAAAGAATTGCAGGACATAAAACATTTATTGGTGTCCCCTATTCCCAAGTACTATAGAAACTATCCAACAAAAGCCACTTTTGTGAGATGAAACCCAGCCCAGGCTGGTACTTCTTCTTCCAGATCTAGAAGAGGTGCAACAAGACCAACCACTTCCAGACCTGCTGCCTCGCATCATCAGCCTAGACAGCCTTCTCAACACAGAGGAGGCTCCCAACAATGCATGACTGCCTTGCCCCCCGCCACTCTGTCTGCCTTTCCCACTGCCTCCCCTTCTGAAAAACCATAACCTCGGACAAATGTGGGTACTGACCATAATACAAAAAGGATACTTCCTCTCCTGGAAGGTAAAACCACCCATAAGAGGCATCCCATTTCCTCCCAAAAACCAACAGCATCTCCTTCCACAAGTTTTGACAGACCTTCTGAAGTTAGGTACCATAGAGCCAGTTCCCTCAGGGCAGGAAGGGAAAGGATTCTACTCCCGTCTCTTCCTGGTCCCCAAAAAAGATGGACCATGGAGACCCATCTTAGACCTCTCCTTCTTAAATCTTTACCTAAAAGTGCCCACCTTCAAAATGCTGTCACTTCCAAGTTTACTACCACTCATCTCAACCAAGGCCTTCAGGGTCACCTTCGACCTAAAAGAGGCCTACTTACACATACCCATCAGACCTTCCCACAGAAGATTTCTGTGTTTCTCTGGGCCCTCTTCTCATTTCCAATAGGTTCATAGATTAGTACTAGGCTTATTGCCTTTGTTGGCCATTTTAAGCCTAGCCAATTACCCCACATGAGAATCAAACCCTGCACCTTGTGTCTCCAAGGTAAAGACCTTAAACATTCTGCCATCCTCCCACCCATGAACCTATGAACAATTTACTGCTTTGCCCTTTGGTTTAACCACTGCCCCCCGAGTGTTCACATAATGCCTGGCCCCGGCCATTGCCTTTTGCAGAACACAGGGAATTCAGAAATTACCCATACCTAGACGACATACTGATCCTTGCAGAGTGCAAAAATACTCTTTCAACTCATCTGCACTTCACCATGCCCCTTCTACAAAATCTAGGAGTCATCCTCAACCTTCCAAAGTCTTCCTTGCACCCAGAACAAGAAAGATTTTCCTGGGTTGCAGAATCTGAATGGACAAAATGAAGGCTTTTCTTCCTCAAGACCAGGTCAACTCCCTAACCTCCTACTTCAAGGCCCTGCTGCAGGCACAAGTGATAACTGCAAGGCAATTCCTATGAAGCCTGGGCTTAATGGCAGCCACAATACCTATGCTCCCACTAGCCAGAATGCATATGCACAAGCTACAGTAGTACCTAAAAAAATTTGGTCCCAGCACCAGAATCACCTGGAGGAAGAAATCCTCCTATTTCACAGTTTAAAGGAAGAGATCAGCTGGTGGATCCAACAAGTCCAGCTAAACCTGGGGCTGCCCCTCCAGCTCACCCCCCAACCCAGGTAGTGCATACAGATGCCTCAGATTCAGAGTGGAGAGCCACCATGGCATCTTACAGGGTGCAAGCAACCTGTCACCCTTCCTTGAAGGCAAAACGCATCAATGTGAGGGAAATGACAGCAGTCTTCTTAGCTCTAAAAACCTTCACTCCCCTGCTTTTACGAGGTAACAGACAACACCATAGTAATGTGGTACCTCAACAAACAGGGAGGGACAAGAGCATATCAGCTGTGCAGACTAACCCTGCTGATATGGGATCTAGCCTCTCGGTACAACTTGTCCCTGCAGGCAACCTACATTCCCTCACAGGACAACAAACAAGCAGATCTTCTAAGCAGGACAGTCTCTCCGCCACACGAATGGATGCTGGACAGGACTGTCTTCTTAGACATTGTCCACCAGTGGGCACTCCTCAAGTAGAACTGTTTGCCTTCCCCCAGAACAGACAGCTGCAGACCTTCTGCTCAAAGACCTACTCCCCTCTAGCATGGAGGGTAGATGCTTTCAACATCTCCTGGAAGGGGAAGTTTCTTTATGCCCCCCCCCTCCCACTGATTCAGAAAGTCCTCCTGAAAATCAGGAGAGACAAACTGAAAATCTTGTTTGTGACTCCCTACTGGCCAAGGCAGCACTGGTTCCCCCTACTTCACAATCTAGTCAAGGTCAATCACTACAAATTACCCTACAAGGTGGACCTTCTAGCACAAGAAAAGGGAACTCTCATCCACCCACACTTGCAGATGTTATCCCTGACACTGTGGGTGATATACTTTTGATTCCATTCAGACACCACTATTCAGAGGATGTGCTTTCAGTCCTGAGGGAGGCCAGGAAATCTACTATAAGAAAATCATACCTAGCTAAATGGGAAAGATTTACCAAATGGTGTCTAGACAAGGGAAGGGACCCTTGCATTGCTGATCCTCCCCAAGTTCTTACTTATGTGTGTCAATCAGTAAAAAGTGAACTTTCCTATTCTTCAGTGAAAGTACACCTTTCCGTAATATCAGCCTGCCTGCCACTAGACCCTCCCTTGCTAGCTAGGCTCGATGTAAAACTCTTCTTAAAAGGGGTGTTCTACATTAGACCTCCAAGAAAACCTATCCCTCCACCCTGGGACCTTAACTTCATCCTGGAAAAGCTTACCCAACACCCATTCGAACCTGCTGGGACAGCTACCCTTCAGATGTGTACATGGAAAACAGTTCTACTAATGGCTATAACCTCAGCCAGAAGGGTTTCATAACTACAAGCCTTAATGGCTTGCCCTCCTTATACTACTTTTCATAAAGACAGAGTAATCCAGAGAACTAACCCCTCCTTCATGTCCAAATGGTCAATGATTTGTCATTAAACCAATCTGTCCACCTTCCCATCTTCTTTCCCTTTCCCACCAGTGAAGGTGAGAGGATCTTTCACTCCCTGGATGTATACAGACAATTAAGATTTTACCTAGACAAAACAAAATCCATTAGGAAATCCAAGCAACTCTTTGTTTCCTTCCATCCCAGGACACTGGGCAATGCAGTCTCCAAACAAACCATTGCATGTTGGATCAGGAAAGTAATCTGTCTGTTACTCTCACCATGGAAAAAATCATCCAGTGGGAATAAAAGCCCATTCCACCAGGGCAATGGCCACCTCCAAGGCTTTCCTAAATGGTCCTGACATGCCTTCCATTATTGAATTGGCCATGTGGTCCACTATCCACACTTTCACCAAACACTACAAGTTAGACCAGTTCTCCAGAGCACGTGCAGGATTTGCCAGGGAAATCCTACAGGGCTTTGTAGAGTTTTTTTCATCCGCCGCCCTTCCATCCAACTAAGCTGCAGTACTCTCCCACAACAAGAATACTGCAACATAGGAATAGAAGGACAGAATAGTTGTGTAAAATCTTACCATAACCATAGATGTCATTCTCTTCCATGTTGCAGTATTCCTTCCTACCCACCAATAACCCTCTCATCATTCTCCTTCTCATCCCAGCATGTCCTTATGTCCTAATCTCATACACCTTTCACCTATCAATACCACAGAAGGGCCCCATGGTTCCACAACTGACATCACTGGCATCTCCTCTTGCTGGGCCTTCTACTCTGCCTTCTGAGCTTCAGGTTCTAAGGATTGTGCATGCAGATGTCACATTTAAGGCCCCTGGTTTATGGCCGTATGTGTGACGTCCCACGCAGCTGCAACAGCCAAGCTGAAGCTTTTGTATAGGAGCCGACGTACAAGTCGCCTGAGGCCAGGAAATCCCACAACAAGAATGCTGCAACATGGAAGAGAAGGACATCTATGGTTATGGTAAGATTTTACACAACTGTTCTTTTCACCTGATATGCTTGGTTTCTGAATTAGGTGCATATTAAAGTGCTGCTTATTTTCGTCATTACTAACAACTAGCAATATTTCCAGAATAGTATGATATAAACTAGAACCGACCGTGAACTCTCCAGCTCCCACATTGGTGTTTCACACTATACATCTCAATAAAATGTAGGTGTCTCAGTTATGAAAATATGAACACAAATATGAAAAAGTCGAAAACATTAATTTCTGTACTACAGGACATCCTAGACTAACAATCTTAGTGTCATTTTGTTAATACCTCCTTGCCCTTTCTAATACTATCTATTATTGGCAGTTAAGTCACTTATTTAAAGAAACCAGACCCAAAAAAGTTTTGGAAGTCATAAAGAGGGTATGCGTATGTACTGGAAGATTACAAAAAGTGTTATAGGCTTGAGTGAGTTAAGAATATATTTTTGAACTTGAAACTTTCATGACTTTATCTAAATAATAAGCAGCATGCACTTTGTGTTTTATTTATTATTTTGTTATTTTCAATGATGTACGTAAGAGCTTGGAATATTGCAAGTGTACTGTAGTCAGTTAAGTTTCACTGCTGAATTCCGCTGTACTTGTTTTTCTGTTTTTGCCTAAAATGTTATAGAATAGTATGCTGCAAACTGGATTAATGCCAGTACCCAAAAACACAGAGAAAGATTGCCAAGCCAGTCACAAACAAATAAGGCAATTTGGAAGGAGAAAGTCACGAACCACAATAAATTCCTTTGGGTCAACCTTTAATCAATAAAAACGAAGCAGTACATAAATGCTTAAAATCACACTGCATTTTTGTTTCAAATAACTTCTTCAGATGTCAAATGCAGGCAATCTTATTTGTGTTCCCTATTTACAAAACCAATTAATTTTCCATCCAGTAGGAAAAGACATTTCAATTAGTGTTTAATAGTCAGCTCTCTTGAAGCACTAACACAGTTAAATAACAAAATAAGTAAGTGTATGAGTGTACATAAAATCTTGTGTGCAAAGCCAAAACATATACAGTAGTCACAATTTTAAAATAGTTTTTTCATTATGTATGAAAAAAGGAAGAAAGTATTTTTTAAAAACAAATACTGAAGCGTGTATTGCATATTGTATATGGTACTAGAGCTCCATCTAGTGGACAAAATAAAATAAGACATTTCTCTTAAAATCAGAGGTCAAAAACAATTATGTATTAAATATATATGTGTATGTATTATGTATAGTCACCAGCCCTCTCTCAACTATAACTTCGCATCTCTCATTTTTAGTAGGGGTGTGATGGGATGTACTCTCATTTAGACCTGGGATTTTGTTAGGTTCTAAAGTTACTTGCCACCACAGTTCTTTATACTCAATTTGTGTTTCCCAGGGTCCACCCCTCTCATCTTTCTGAACATCTTCTAAAACAAATTACAACAATTTTGCCTTTGTATATTTTTTGTATGCTTGTGTAAAGCATTTTTTTCGTTCTTAGTTTGAATACCGTAATTGTGCTCGCACATTCTTCTTCTAAAGTTGTCTTTCGGTCTTTCCTATATTTATTTATTTATTTTATTTTACATTTGTTGACCGGGAAAGTCTGACTAGGCTACATAAAGTAGACCTGTCATGTTACAGTTGTAGTATTTCTTTCCTTCAACGCATTTCTTCCTAGTTTTTATAAACTGACTATTTGTGTAAAATGAAAGGGCATTAGGGTCTATACTCATCTCCTCGGTGTCTTCTAGTTCACTGTGCTCACCGCATACAATAAAATATAATTCAGTATTGTGATGGTGAAAATTTCAGTCAGTACATTCCTTAGCGGACAACTCCCCTGCATAGCCTGAACTTTTGTGTTACCTCTGGCTGCAAAATCAGGGTTCTGACCTCCATCTAATCTAAGAATCTGCAGTTTCAGTCAGCACATTCCTTAGCGGACGACTCCCCTGCATAGCCTGAACTTTTGTGCTACCTCTAACCACAGAAAATCAGGGTTCTGACCACCATTTAATCTAAGAATCTGCAATGTACATTCAAACCTTTTCTGAACAGTTACTGTGTGTGACTTTTCTGTAGAGGTAGAGTCTGTTAATGATCATGGTGTGCACACTTAACTTAGTGCACCGTACACTGCTTTTCCCCCCCACCACCTTATTTGGCCAAAGAATTATTGTGCTTGTAACCATTACTTCACAAAGTAATTCTGGATTAACCGAATACTAGTTCAAGGACTCGCTGTCGGTACCTAGCTCATAATTTCATTCTATGCTAGTTACCTCTCCTTTTTGCTGTTATTTTAGGCAAAGCTTATATCTTTGTGCACCTTTGGAATCCCAAAGGTGGTTGGTATTTTTGGTTTTTCTACGTACAAAAACTTAAAAGTTTCTATACTTATTAGTCCTTCCAACAGTAAGTCATTTAAAATTAGGTAGATTTTTCTATTACCTATATTTATTTCATTAACTGAAACTCTGACGTATCTATTTGTATTCTCCAATATGTCCATCATCTTTCCTTTATACACATCTTTTCTTTATACACCATTTGGTCCATAAGCACTGTCCCCCCCCGCCCCCTCCTTTATCCGGTCTCATCATCCTTAAGGTAGTGTCCTCTTTCATTTCATTTAATAATGTTTTCTTCCTTTGTTATATTGTGCCCTATCTTCCTCTTAGAAAGTTCTGATCTTATTTTTCTCTCCATTATTCATAGTTCATAGTTTAGTACTAAGCTAACTGCCCTTGCGAGCCATTTTTAAGCCTAGCCAATTATCCCATGTGAGACTCAAACCCTGCACCTTGTGTTTGTAAGGCAAACACCTTAGCCATTAAGCCACACTCCCAACCCTTTAACTCAAATTTTTTTAATTGTGGGTGTAGGGGTGAGTTGAATGGGCTTTTCCTTCTTAATTCCTCCATACCTCGTGAGTTTTGTGTTCTGTCCTTTAAAGAAAAGCTCAAAGTTTTTCTTCCTCAAAAATAATTTTAAGTCAGTTAGTACTTTACCTAAATCTGCTTTCTTTTTAGGTACAAATTTTAAACCTTTAGATAATAATGAGAAATGAGTTTCATTTATTTCCTTATTACTATAGTTATATATGTTGTACCCTATATAACTATATTTGCTATCTTCAAAAACTGTAGTTTCATCCACAGTGGGAGTATTTACCTGTTCCACTGTTTGAACCTGTTGTTGTTGCTGTCCCCCCCACCCATATTCCCCATACTGGTAGTTTTTTTTTTTATAATTGCTCTTTATTCTTTCTGATCTCCGTAAAGGGGGATATTCTGAGGGGTCATTAATATTTTCTATCTGTTCTCCTACTTCCTGCCCATCTGTATCCAAAAAGGGGCTGCAACAAAGTCATGATGGTTTAAGATCTTTGCTCTGAAGTGTCTGAAAAGGTACTTTTGTACCCAAAACAGACTTCAAAGAATTTTTCCTCTGGTAGATAGCAAGTGCTGGCGATGAAAGAGGTAACTGGGAACATAATGTTTTTGGAGTGTAATGAGCTGGCAGATTTTTAAAAAATTCCCTACAGAGTACTTTGTCAAAGATACTGGGTGAGCAAATGGATGTAACTAAAGAAATGATTCTTTTGAGCTGGGACAACAGGATCTGAAATGCCTAGACATAGGCCTTATTAATGTTAATTCTGTTAGCTAACAAAAAAGCAATTCCAAAGAATGGAAAACAAAGTCTAAACCAGCTGCAGTTAAACTGTTGAATATTATAAAATAAATGGAAGAGTCAGGAGGGGTCTTTAGAAAAGGGAAGGCGCAAGTTATGTAGAAATAAATGAAATTGTGGGAATAATACATGCAGAACAATGTTCAGGAGGAGGAGTAAGGCGTAAGGGAAGGCAGGAATTCAGCAATAATGTAATGTTGGATTGATGACAGTTAAAAAGAAAAAAAAATATGCGGTGTAATGTATGTAAATAGAAACATGTTAATATGGGTTGTTTTCTTTTCTATCAATGTGTGAATGAAGGATTTCAAGCCTGCATAAGGTATAGCACTGCTGGTGTTTCCCTGCAGTGTTGAGAAAATATAAAATAAAACCGAGAGCAAATACGAGCCAAGTGGTAAAATTGTAGAAAATTTGCAAAAACTTATCTGAGATGATGTATAAAGTAACAATTGTCAATAAAGTCTAAATAAAAGATCCATAAAATGAAGTCTAAATAAAACTCAAAAGTTCCAAAAAATGCTTTATTTCTTAAAAGCAGACAAGACAAGTTCATTTTTTTAATGTGCAGTACAGATGGAGTGTCTTATATATACATGCCAAGAACTTTATTGTAATGAATACTCCACACAAGTTGTATGTAAAATAAAACAAAACTCTGATTTTAAAATTAACAAAGAACTCCTGCTCATACCTCTCAAGTGTACCTCATTACGAGGAATGTACCTCATTTGGGGTCTTAAAAAGTTCACGTTCCTCGAAGTTCCTTAAAGTTCCACATTGAAAGACTGTCACACATTCAGTGTTAGGATTTTTTTTTTATTAAAATCCATTGTAAATAGAAATGAATAATATTAATTCATTAAAGGATCTTCTTTATAAGTAATACTAGTATATTTTAACCATCCTATAACCTTCCTAGTTGAAGTTGTTAGTAAGCCATTAGTATGTGTTCCACATTTTGCCCATTTGTTCCAGATTATGAGGGCTAGTGTTCCTCATTTTAGAGATGGAGGGTTGAGAGCTATGCTCCTGCTTTTGAGAATATGATGTATTGCTTTTATTGCTTAAACATTGTAGGAGAGCTCGCTAATAGGTCTAAAGAGTAACCACCGAAAATGCCTTCTAGGAACTCCGCACGATCGTGGGAGAGGAGTAATGAAAAGCCTATGATTGGGAGGCCCAGCAAAACAACACTTGTGATTGGTGGAGGCTATTGATAACAGGAATTGGTGGGCATATTCATCTAGACAGACCTATGGGGACAAGTACCGAAATGTAAAAGTACTAAAAATCAGAGTTTTTGATAGGGTGGTATAATCTCCGCTCATATGGTCCTAATTGGAAGGATAAATGGTGTGAATATTTGGCCTGGAAGAGTGACACCACCTACTGCGAGGGGGGGGGGGTAGTTGGTTAAACTGGTGGTGCAAAAACCTTCATGTATTTGATTGGGGGAGGGAACAGAAACCTCCGCCCAAATGGTCCTGATTGGATGAAAAAACATTTGATGTCAGTATGAAAAACTCTGCCTGTACTAAGGGGATGGTTAATGATATGGTGGCACGAAAAAAAATCAAAGCATCTGATTGGCAACATATCCGGGTTGTGCTGGGTGTGGTAGGCAGGGAGGGAGTCTCTTAACTGGGAAAAAATTAAAGTCAAAATAAATAATAATGCAGAAGTAAAAGTATCACGTACTATCCATCTTCCTATTGTTATATCTAATTTTAAGGTTTACCCAAAAATACCAGTAAAATTAACTCAAGTGAAGGATACAGTTGGTGCTGGATCTAGGGCGGACAAAAGGTGCCAATGGGAAAGGATCCAGACTAGGATTTGAAAAAAAAATAAAAAAAACAGTCCGAGTGCTAAGAAAAATGTATATTATTTTAAGATTTGAATGGAAGTAGAAATAAAAATTAGAGGGAGCCCTGCTGTAGGATATAGGTTAAATTAAAATCCCCGAAAATTGACCTGTGGAAGGAAAGACCAGGCTGGCCAAAAAAACAGCTAAGTAGTCAGGTCTGCTCTTTTGCCAAAGCTTCATCTGGTCTGCCTGCTTAGCTGGACTGGGGAAGGGCTGCAGTATGGAAGTCTACTAGCTAATGCTTCCCAGCATGTGTCCAAAAGTGTAAAGATTAGTACAGTTTGCAAAAGTTCTTTAAAAGTTAATTCCTATGGCTGAACTGGATTGTACGTATTTGGAAGATATGTTACTAAAATAAAAGAGTAAAAGATGCCATGTGCTTGTTTTTATATATATATATATATATATATATATATATATATATATATATATATATGAAAATGCACACACACACACACACACACACACATATATATATATATATATATATATATATATATATATATATATATATATATATATATATACTGAATTAGCGAACGCTAATTCATCGACCCCTTTTAAGCAAAAGCTTACAATCCTGAACACCCGGAACAGCAATTTTTTTCACAGGGCAAAAAATCGCTGAGCCGGTTTCGGGAGTTCGCCATTTCCTCCACTGTGGAGCGATCTCGGAGTTGGTATATTTAAGTAGGGAGGGGGGGGGCAGCCCCCCATATTATATAATGTTTTAAGCTTTTTGTGGACCAGCGATTTTTTTCCCCTGGGAAAAAAATCGCTGTTCTGGTTGTTCGAGGATTTTAAGCTTTCGCTTAACAATGGTCGATGAATTAGCGTTCGCTTTTCTAAGTGTTCGCTAATTCAATATAGACCATATATATATATATATATATATATATATATATATATATATATATATATATATATATATATATATATATACACACACACACACACACACACACACACACATATATGTATGTGTGTGTATGTATATATATATATATATATATATATATATACATACACATATGTACGTGTGTGTGTGTGTGTGTGTGTGTGTGTGTATATATATATATATATATATATATATATATATATATATATATATATGTATAGACACACACACACACATATATATACAAAAAAATCATCCGCACCCCCACGCTTTTAGCGTTTTAGTTAATGTATCTTGGAAGGTAATCCGCATGCGTTATAACTTATATAAAACCTATAAAAAATGCAGAAAAAGGAGAAAAAAGCTTAAGCAACAGTTATATGCAGAAAAAATGTATCGTAGAAGGAAATCAAAATGCATTATTATTTATATAAAAACCTTAAGAAACAAAGGAATGCAGAAAACAGCAGAAAAAAGCTTAAGTAAATTATCAAAATATAAACCACCATTTGTTTAAGATATCCCTGCAAGAATACCAATAAAGACAGGAATGTCCAGATAAATGAGAAAGTAAACGTATATATATATATATATATATATATATATATATATATATATATATTTTTTTTTTTTTTTTTTTGTATTCAACTCCTACAGCTGTCTTTTGTTTTACCTGTTCTATTTTGTTTTTTGTTTTAAGAAAACTTTGTCTGGTGGTTTTGTTTTGTGTGTGCGACAGACAACATAAATTACCTAAGCTGATATTTCACATGTTTTTTTCATTTGTTCATTTTAATTGTCCCCTGAGTAATACTTAAATACAATGTGAAATTCTGGGCCTTTGTCTTTGTCTTTGAAGGATTTCAAGACTGCATAAGGCATGTGCTGGTGATTCCCTGCAAGGGTTTCCCACTCACCCTCCCATTTGTCGGTCTTCTTTTTAAACCTGGTGATTTTAAACTTCCCACCCCTACTGTAAATTGAGCGTGATAAACTCTTCCCTTTCTACCCTGCTGCTGCTAACTTGAATGTTTTATTTTAATTATTTATTTGCCTTTCCTTATGCTTTTATTGAAAAAGTGCTTTTTGCCTCTTATTGTATGTTGTACTCATTTTCTTCATCTGAATTCATTATCTAGCTAGCTGCTGGATAAAGTAGTGTATTTTTACACTCTAGCAAGCATTTGTTTTCTCATCAAGATCAGTGGATTTTCTTTCTAGTGCACTGGGAGGTAGTTTGGTCTGTCTAGGGTAAGGAAACGCTTGAGATTTCTGCATGTAGTTTTATTGGCTGGAGAGTTTATTAATCAGCTTATCTTATTTTTAATGGCTTTATAAATTCTGTATAGTTGAGTGGCTCTTGGCTCGTTATACAAAGTGAAATACTTTTATTGAATAATCACACTTTTACGAGCTGTTTAGGGTACACTGCTGTATCCTTATTTTTGTTTTTGTGGTAGCACTTCACTCCGGACAATCTGTTACTGTGCTTTTACATTAGGATAACTGGGGTTATTCATCTAGTGGTGTGTTTGCCTGGTCTTTCCGAGTTGGGAAACCCATAAAAGGGCACCAAGTAGTTTTTCTTTGCACTTCCCTTGTATACTGTGACTGTACTTTAGCAGTTTAAAAAAAATTACTGTTTGCTGCTGCTTTGCACTGTATTTCACTACAGCATTTGTTGCACTTTGACTGTATTTCAAACCAGCTGCTGCTTTTACCTAATTTAAGAAAAATATCTGCTTCTGCTGTTTTATTCTGTTGCTATTATTATTAATTCAAGAAAAATTGTGCTGCTTTTTACACTGTTCCTTATTTAACTTAAAAAAATGATCCTGCTTTTTTCTGTTCCGTTGCACTTCTGTTGGCCATAGTATACATTGGGTTCAGACTGGCTGAATTCTGTTCTGTTTGTAGATTGAGCACTAAAAATCAGGACATCTTTTTTTGAAGAAGGCTCCCTTTAATCTCGTGGCAGGTGCATACAGTAAGACTGTCTAATTGAAGGTTACTGGTGCAGGGCTAAGTTTGAACTTTTTCATTGGTTTCTTTGTATCAGCTGCTTTGCTCTTGCTTGCGCATGGCGCACCAGTGCCCAGAGGGGGTAACTGGTTATAGATGCAAAAGTGCCAATAGAAGTATTTCCCCTTAGAAGCTGCTGCTGTCTAGCAGAGCAGTTCTTGAATAGCTCTCAGCTGTTCAGTGAACCACCCAGCAGAGATTTTACCTCTTGCCTATCAACATCAGACCCTGTAGATCCCCTCTTTTGTAGACCTCCTCCTGTACACCCAATAGGTTAGTCACTATCTTTTTCTTTATATCTGCTGAGGTACCAGGTTCAAACCTTGCATTATGAACTGTCAGTTTCCCTCGGTTTCTCCTGCCAGCCTGGTGGACATGTTTTTTTTGAGGTCGTGTAGCAACTGTCTCATGTACACTGACAACCCCTTACTCCTAAACCATTCAAGTATAATTTGCGAGAGATGCTCCTACACTAAGAATCTAGAATCACTGCTCTCTTAAAGTAAACAGGTTGTCAGCTCACACACCATGTCTCCTATTCATAATATGCACTCAGTACATAAACCTTCATATGCAGAGGTAGTCTCCAGAAGCCTACCTAAGCACACGAGACCTCCAAGACATTAACATGCTTCACCTAACACAGCACCCAATACACGCAAAAACACTAACACCTGTGTCTCACCAAATAAACCCTTAAGGCAATGCACAACTATTCCAGATGTTTTATTTATAGGTTGAACAAAGAGAAGGTTATGGTCAGCTGTCTGTCTGGTGCAAGGATTCACCAGATCACACTTGCATTCAAGTCTCTCAACAACAAGTACCATTATGACTCTGTCATAGTTCATGTTGGTGTGAACGACTTGAGACGTGCCTCTTTGGACTATATGAAGAGAGACCTGACTGAGCTCTCTGAATGTGTGTCCCAGGTGGGTATGTCCCCTGGCTTTGAGCAGCACTTTACCCTCACCTAGGATGATGCCACAATATAAACAGAAAATGATTGACTGCAATAATTGGTTTAGCTTCTGGTGGGGTTCCAGTTCTTGTCAGCCTGGGATGACTTGGTGAGTAGACCATGCTGCTTTGCCAGAGATGGTCTTCAGATGGCTCTTTTAGGCCTTTGGTTGCTGGCTAAGGCACTTGCCACCTCCATAATGCCTTTTTAGGCAAAGTCACAACAACAAACTTCCTTACGTGAAAATATCAAATACAAAGAAACTAATGGTCATGCTGCTAAAAGCTAGGAGTTTAACTCCGAAACTGCACTCTCTAGATGCACTCCTCTTTCTGGAAGATGTTGATGTCTGTGCATTCACAGAAACCTGGCTCAAGGCCGCAGAAAGTACCCCGGCCTTGTAAGGCTACAATGCCTTCCATACTTTCAGACTGCACATTGAAGGTGTGAGAACCAAAGGAGGTGGAGCATCTATTTTCATTAAATATAATTACACCTCTAGACTGGTTAGACAAGAAAACTTTATGGTGTTACTCCAAGTCCAAATTACCATGAGTAAGATCCCCCCCCCCCCTTCAGGTCATCATCAGTTCCAGGTCCCCTTCAATGAACCAAGATGCCCACACAGCTTATTTAAACCGACTTGGGACAATAAAGGTACAACCTAACACTCTAGTCATTAGTGACTTCAGCTATCCTTCCACTAATTGGGAAACTTATAGTAGCCCAAACTCACTCACACAAAAGTTCCTGGACTTTAACTCAAATGCCCTGGAACAAATAGTGTAGTACTCCACAAGGGGCTCCAGTATTCTAGAGCTGGTCCTCACCAATATGAGTGACTGATGCAACACCTCAAGTGTAGGGCCCACACTGGTTAAGTCCGACCATAAGCAAGTCATTTTTGAAGTACAATAGCACCAGAACTCCCCAAAGGAGAAGTCAGGCCAAAAAACTTTACCATAGCTGACTGTACCTTCCTAAGGGAATGTATAATCAACTTCCAAGCTCTAGTTTTCACAGATGGAATTGACAACTATATTAAGGTATGCACTGATGCCCTGTATACACATTTACACAAATGTATAGACACAGCCATAATGGATAGGATTAAAGGAAGATCCTCAAGAAAAAACAAACCATCCTGGTGTGGACATTTAGCATTAATAAATTATACAATAAGCAAAAAAAGCTGCAGTCTAAAAATACAAAAGTGAGATCCCAGAACCGGAAGAGCACCCTCCTCAGCCTAAATAAGCAAAGAAGACAATTCGTAAAATCTTCAAAGAAGAGCAACTATGAGAAAAATTTAACAACCTTAGCCAAGGATAAACGTAAGCCATAAGGCTTTCTTTCATCTATGTCAGCAACCTAAAAGGTAGGACTCAGATGTGTGCTGAACTAATTGTTGATGGCATCACACACATTGACCGTGCAGAAATTGCAAACACGCTAGCAGACAGGTTTGGTGAAAATTTCACCTCCTATCCCCTCCAAGTGTACCACAAACCATTTATTCATCATCTCCTCCCTGCATCTCCAAAGAGCAAGTCATCAGTGCTGTCTCCAAGGCTAAGAACACAGCCTCCATGGGACCAGATGGCATTTCAGGCTGTGTTCTTAATGTTCTAAAACAAGAACTAGCTACTCCATTAGGCACTCTATTCAACCACAGCCTGAGTACTGGCTTTGTCCCCACTGAATGGAAAACAGCAACTGTTATCCCCTCTCCATAAGGGTGGCTCTGCAACTGACCTGGGTAACTAAAGACCTATAAGTTTAACCAACCTCATTTGTAAGGCAATGGAACAAGTCATCATGGACCCCATAAATAAGGATGTAGGTGATCTCTAAACCCTGGATCTGTCCCAGTTCAGTTTTGTCAAGGGCAGGTAATGCCTGCTAAACCTGGTGGACTTCTTCAAGAACATGACCAGAGCTGTAGATAAGGGCAAAGCCATGCACACAGCCTATCCTTACTTGGCCAAGGCCTTAGACACTGTCCCACATTTGGACATTGTTGATAAACTAACTCAGTTGAATATCAACTCCTATGTTGTCAGGTGGGTTGCAAACTGGCTCACAGATTGACAACACTCAAAGTGGGAGACTTTGCCTCTACCAGCAGAACTGTCACTAGTGAGGAGTCACAAGGGTCAATGCTAGGCCTCCGCATGTTTGGCGTATATTTCTCAGAAGGGTGGACTAGAATAGAGGGGCTGTGGCTAAACAAGTTTGTGGATGAATGCAAATTAGGTGCTATCATTGAATCCCTAGCAATGTCAGCGTACTTCAAAAGGGGCTTACACAAACCAGTAATTTGTGCCAAAGCCATGGTCTTAAAGTAAATGCTAAAACACATATCATTCCCTTCGGTAAAAGCAATGTCCCTGCTGATTATAAAATAAACAAATAATACCCTAAGTACCAATTCAGCAGTGAGAGACCTGGGAACACAAGTTGACTGTCACCTCAACTTTGACCACCAAGTGTGTACTGTGGTGAGGAAGGCATTCTACATTGCTTACCTGATTAGCAAAGGCATCACATCAAGAGCAAAAGAGGTTATAATTCCCCTGTACTTGTCCCTCATCAGACCTGTTATTGAATATAATCCTATTTTTGGTTTTTACTGTTCCAGACACCTGCAGCAACTTGAGAGACCTCAGAAATTTCTAACTAAGAAAATTCAGGATCTCCAGCAAATGTCTTATACGGACAAAATGAAGTCACTGTCACTGTACACGTTAATGTATAGACTACTTAGAGGCGACTTATGGATGACTGAAATCTAATGGAAATCTGCACATCCATAAGTCAGATGGGACTAGAGTTAGCTGTTCCAGGGACCTCAGTCTCACCTGCGGCATAAACGGGACCTGCTTGAGAGATAGATACATCTCTCAGAGGTTGCCACTTCTCTGGAATCTGCTTCCAGTCCATATCAAGAAGAGTACCTCCATGACCCTGTTTAAGTGCAGCCTGGATGACTGGATAGGAAACTATAAATTTCTGCAGGGGATTGCCCTCGCTTCTCTCCTGGACATGGGTAGTCTTTGCTGGAAAAACTTTGGGCATAGACAATATATCTTATTTAGTATTACATTGGTATTTAACAGCTAGGTTTGTAAAGACCCTCGGTTCAGTAGCCTAGTAACATCCTATGAAACCTATGTATGTTTGCATATGTCTTAAGTGATATTTTAATAAAGATATTCAAAAAAAAGATTATTTTGGAAATGGTAACATTTAGATTTTTTTTCCTTGAATGTTGTCATTGTATGCACAATAACTGTTCAGTAGTTCTTCTAAAATGTGTGTGCCCCTGTCTCAAAGTAAAAGTATTAAGATTTGTTAGGTTTCAGGTTTGAGACCTGGGATATTGAGAGCTAGGTAAAAAAAAAAAGTAATTTTTTTTGCATACTATTTCCTATTATCTCAGTATGATGGATGATGATATGATACCTTTATATCTGTGAAAACTTGCTTCATACATTTATGAAGATAAAAACCAAAGCTGGAAATAAAGGGATAGTAGGTGAGTTAAATAATTAGGCTTACATAAAAATGTAAAATCTGAAAGACATGGACGGTTTCCATAATAGTGGTGAGAGATGATAAATAGTAGTATAAGTGGCATATTGGCCAGGTAAATTGTTAACAAAATTTATACAAAGCCTGTTGCCTCTTATGCTCCCTTACAGAGAAACAGATATCATCCTGCACATGTTTAGTCATCCTAGCCTTATAGTGAATTGTGATGAATCAGAAGAGAGTATAGCTCCGGAATTTTTTTTTTAACCAGACACTGCTTTATCTGTTCAGTGCTTTTTTGAATGCGGTTATTAGGGTCTATAGATTGAACACCTTAACATCGACCATGTAATATTGAAAGCAAAAAACAGCAAACGGCCAATTTAATGCAGGGAAAGATTTCCCTTCGCTGTTCGCTGGATTTTGCTGTTTTCTCCACTGTGGAGTGATCTCAGAGTTGGTATATTTAGTTGGGGGGGGGGGGCACAGCCCCTCAAACAGTTTGACTGTAAAGTAGTTTTTTTTTGTGGCCGATGGTACCATTTCCTGGCGGCGTTCGCTGTTTTGCAGTTCGATATTACGTGGTTGATGTTAAGGTGTTCAATCACCTTAGCATTCGATCATGTAATGTAGACCTGGTTATTATACTGCTGATGTCTCTAAAACGTATAACTCAGTGTCACAAATAACTAGAGAACAGGCACTGGGTAAAAGGAAAAGACTTTGATATATGTGATAGATGTACATATTAGAACATGGATTGCTTCTCTGTGCATGTGGGGTAGAAACTAAAATATTTTTTGCATATAGTGTATTTACAACCATTCTAATTTCTCTTGTTAAGAAACGTTGGAAGTATATTATTAGTGATATGTGTCTTAATATTACCTAAGTCTGTTTTGGTATATTGTAAGAGAGATGAGACCCTTAAGGACTGGTTAGCTCGTAATCACTTTGTAAAGAGAAGCATTAAGTGTAGAAGCTTAGATGTAACTGGCAGAGGCACATTTCTCTGATGCCTGCTGTAGCTGTTACTGTGTTACAGAAGAATTTGGTATGATTAATGGTGGGAATGTAAGTTGCCTATAAGTCCTTGTAATTTAGTGTGTATAAGACAAAATGGGAAGTTTTTCAAAAGAGGTTGCAGGAATATATTAAAAATATATGTCTCTGACAGGAAGTGCATATTCTAGTCAAGCAATCAGGCAGTTAATCATTGGCATAATGAGCTTCCTTTGTAAGTAGGTGGCATATATTGTAGGCTACTTTTAGCTGAGGCATGCTGAAGATGATTGTCGCTGCTGAATTGACATCCTGACAGAGTCAGTGTTAGCATTTTGGGGGCCCCCAGCAAATGTCAACTTGGGGCCCCCCTGGGCACTTCCAGTACAAGTATCATCCTGTCAATGCCACCCCTCCTGAGAAACCTTTTAGTTTGTGCTGCAAACAATTAGGAGTAGTACGCACAGACAGACCTGTTAGCTGCAAGCTCTTACATTACAACAGGCCTATATACCACACTCTGTTGACCTGTCTGACAAAGGGACACTCACAGTTACTGGCATTTAGTTGCAACAGTGATACATTGCAATAACTCTATGTACAGGACTGGCAGGTCTGGACTTAAATGAAGTGATGATTAGGCCAATCGTTTCAACACCCCCGCACACCCTCCATTCCTCTCCTCTGACCCCTCCCCCTTTGGAGTCCCCATACCATGCACATTACCTTTTTCTTTTTCTCACATTTTGCCTTAGTCTCAGCTTTTTCAAGAAACCATAAGTTTCTATATGGTCTGAAGTGCATTTTAAAGTTTCTTTTTACACAACCTTTTCCTCCAACAATTGTTTGAATAAAAATTATGATTAAGGAAAGAAATGCAGTGCTGCTGTTCAGCTTCAGTTGTCCTTGCATGCTTTCCACAGAACTTTCCTGACAGACATAGCACAGTAATAACCGTTTAGGAAGTAACCCAGATAAGCCAGGACCCAAGAAGCCATAGATGGTCTGGGATGCATTTTAGAGCATTTTCTCAGCATTTTAATCCAATGGTGGCCTAAACAAAAATCATGAAAAATAAAAGAATTTCACTCTTATTTTGTTTCTTTCAAGGAAGACATAAGTTGTGCCCAAGGCTTTTTGTTCAAAGCTGACAAAATAGTAGCTCACAATAAACTAACAAGCCAATTGCTCTGAGGATACACTGATCCTATCTAGGAATGCTGCCTGTCTCCCTAACCCCCCCCCCCACAAAACACAGTCACTGCCTGTGCATCCCTCTGGTGTTAGACTGGGATGAAAGCAGAGGTTCAAACTGCCTTGGTCGTATGTGTCAGTTGACTGCTGATATACATAGCATGTTTCTTCACCCCTAACTCTTAAAGTCAGCCCCATGTATATGTGGCTGATGTGTGATTGTGAGAATGACTTCAGTAATATATTTTAATTTGTTGCTCCTAGACAGTACAACACCCGTACACAAGCTATAGTAACCTTCTTTTTACACCTCTAAGGTCTGTGATAAGCCACTCTGGGCTGCTGATCCCTCTAGTGCTTACCTTGCTCATGTTCATTATCAGCTTCATCCTAACAGGGTCACATCACAGCCCTGTTCAGCTTAAATAGCATAATTAGTAAATTAATATTTTTTTTCTTCCTCATTTTTCCCCAACCAGCAGCAGCTTTTGTGGGGCCCCCACACAGTCAAGGATGATTAAGGGGGGGCCCCTGCTGCCACGGGTATAGTAGGGACCTAAAGCTGGCTATGATTTTAGTTTTAGTGCAGAAAATGTCCAACAGCAGTATTTAACTAAGCCAGGGGCACTATGTCAGTGGTAAAATGTTTAATTAAATTCTGATGCCTGTTACTTGACAAAAGACTGTTACTACAATCAGAAATATCTTTGAATTTTAAAGGATCTGTAAATAAGAGTTATTACCCATGTGGTTTATTAAGTATGCAAGAATGCTGTACTAGCTTTTGTTGGCTTGACAGACATGTTACAAAATATCAGGATAAGATAACTTGCTGTGGTTGGGGGCCCCCAGGACACATGGGGCCCCCAGCAACCGCAGGGTTTGCTGGTGCCTAAAGCCGGCTATGCAGCCTGACCCCAGGTGCAAAATGGGAAAAGGGGTTGGGATGGATGGATGAATTGCTTTTGCAGTCATTAGTTTATTGTGAGAATGTACTGTGGTGGTGGTGTTGCGGTAGCGTTGTTGCCTCACGATAAGACTTTGTCCTGTTCGATTCTCAGCTAGAGCGTCTTCTGTGTGGAGACATGCGTGAATGGGCGTACCTTCGTTGAAGGTTGTGCGTCAGAGCTGGCAGTTTGGCACGTAAAAATCTACTGCCAATCATTAGTGGACTGGAGTTCCGCTGTGGCGACCCCTAACCGGGAAAAGCTGAAAGACACAACAACAAGTTTATTGTGCGAATGTAAAGAAAGGCCGTTGTCTGGAAAAATGAAGATATTGCTCTTTTCTTCCGTGTTGGGTATGTTGGCACTGTTGGGGTCATGAAATTGTTCAGTTTTAGCCATTTAGCCATACTAAATACCATCATGGATTTTTTTATAGTAATTGTTGGTTTATTGTCAACACTCTGAGATATACTTCTGCTATAGAGTTTCACTAAGGTTCTGAGATGTGCTGAGTTCAGAAGTATAACAATGTAATTTGGTACAAGGACATATTTAATTATGGTAAATCCCATGGTAAGTTATTTATAAATATAGAAAATAGTTGGGACATAAAACTGAACCTTGTGAAACAGCATTGATAAGTATTCCTATTTCTAAGTAGGAGATTTCCCCTTGTACTGTAAAAGTTCTGTGATAGAGATAGCTGTTAAATGAGGAAGCAAGTATGTGTGAGAATCTGAAATCATTCAGTTTAAGCAGCAGGAGCTCAAATCAGCTGTTTCATATGCTGTTTTTAAGTCTAAGAAAATAGTACCAGCTCATTGTCCCTTTTTCCATATTTTCATGTATTGATAAAACAGTAACAATTACAGACTTTGTTGTATTTAGGTCTAAACCTATGCTGTTTATCTGAAAGGTGGGCATATTTCTGAATATATTTTATTTTTTTTTTTTTTATGAGCAATATAAATATTTTGTAGTGCATTGAGCATTGTGATTACGCTCAAAAGATGGATAAATTACATGCTTCTGTTATGAGAGACCCTTCTGTAACAGTGCTTTCAAAGATGTATAACAAATGTTGCACACCCCCTAAGTGCTGTTACAGTCTGGTATAAGGCAAAGGATGTTCCTTCAGTCCCTGAATATCTCTTCTCCTATGTCCACTGAAGTTTTACAGACATTAGTATGCAAGTTAATTACTTAAATTAGGGTAGTATTTAAAAACTGTACCTGACTTTTACTTGCTGTCTGTACAGCAGCACTCACTAAGTGCTTTATTGGCTTTCAAAGCTGGTAAACACTTTGGCTTTTATTTTTTCTTTTGTAACTGATAGTAAATGGAGTAGGTAAGACTCCATGCACTGCAGAGAGCTATGATTGGGTCGAGATGATCATAACCCATCATTATGTGTTCTCAACATGGATGCCAAGATTCACCTCTCAGCCTTCGTTTTTCAGGTGAATTTCTTGGTATCCATGTCTTGAAAAGGCAATAATGTGGTTATAGTTGGAGACCCAATCATAACCATTTATATTAATAACTTGTTTTATTATAACATACTGTGTAATCGCCATGCATGGTGCACTTTTTATTTCATCACTGATTGCTTGTACAACCCTTTTTATCATAAAGCAGCCTCATGCCAGGCATTCAGTCAGTGAATTAACATTGTTAAACATTTAAATTAAGTATCACAATCAGCTGTTCTGTTCAGTCTTGATCCCCTGTTTGATTTAACATTGCTCATTCAACAAACAGAAGTAAATATTTACAACCTAATTTGAGATAATGAATTAATTATTCACTGTATTATATTTACACTATTTCAAGTTTTAACAAGTGGACCAGTGACTTCTCAACCTTGTGCTGGAGTCTACTGTATTCAGTAGCTGTAAATCTTAGGTACTTTGCTTTATGTCAGCATCCTCTTCAAACCCAGTTTGCATTACAGCATCCCATAGAGCACATTTTGTACTGTGAAGTTCTTTTTCTGATCTCTAATAGTTCCACGTTTTACTCTCTGTTATCATTTTTTCTCCATTTGTACTGATATTTTGTCTTTGGTCTTCAATTTTCTAGTTATAACTTTTTAGTTATTGGTATTAAAGATAGCAATGCTTTCACGAGTTTAGTTCATGTTATTTCACAGCCATAGCATCTCTACACTGGGGTTACATTCTCTTCAAAGTATAAAATTTAGCATTGTGGAAAAATATTTTCAGGTGTTGCAGAGGTACAGAAATTTTTTTGTAAATCTTTCCATGCAGCATTTTTACATTTTCATGATTTATTTGCTTATCTAGGATTAAGTACTATTTATCTCCGGTGTTAATCTGTAATATCTTTATTGAATTGTTTACTCTGTACAAATTTCACCTTTCAGCTATATTGTCTTCTCAAATCTAATATTGGCTTATCTGCTGTACCTTTTAGTATTTTCTAGTTGGCAATTTCTGTTCCAGCCTTAATTATAAAACCTAATATTTATGGTTTACCAAACTTATTTTTCAATCTCCATATGTCTTCCTTGAACTCTATTAGACCTGTGTCTGCAAGTTTATTTATTTTATTTTTTATTTTATTTTTGTTTGCCAGATATGTCCAGCTGGATTTAGTTAAAACCCCTTTTCAGCAGAAGCCTGTAGAGAAAAGCTCCAACATATTAGAAATATTTCTTATTTTACATTCAGTAATATACATGTGCTGACATTAAATAATATACATTAACAATTAACACATACATCTGCTGATTAATTTATATTCATATGAAAGTAGAGGCTGTCTGGTAAAAAGTTGATCTGAGTTCAGTAAACTTAAATCTTTTCTAGCTTCATCCCACTTAGTACCTCTTCTCCTTCTGTTCCTAACGTCTTGGTTCTGTGTTCTTTTTTCTCCAAATGCATATGACATTCTCTCTTCTGTGTCTTCCTCATTAATGTGTGTGTGTGTGTGTGTATATATATATATAAATATACATATATATATATATATATATATATATATATATATATATATATATATAAACACGCACATGTATACACTTGCATAGATAGTGTAACATATTGGGTGGTCATTTTTCTATGCTCTAACATCCTTTAACAGACATGCTTAATACTTTATTGTGTACAATGCTTTACATGTTTTTTATATTCATTTCCTAGAACTGCTCAAATGTCCCTTTGTAATTCAGTTACTTCACTGGGCACTGTGCCTGTCATCTGCTTTCATTTGGGTATAAAGTCCATATCCTGAATCAAATATGTCAGTGTGTTGTGTGGCCTTATAGTATACCTCCAAACCTGGAAGCCCCAAACCACCTTCTTCCTTTGTCAGTATTAGTTTTTCCTGTTGCACTCTTTCTCTTTTGTGGTCTCAAATTAACTGCTTAATTTCTTTTTTTCTTGTTCTTCCTTGTCTGGTCTCTTGGCTGATATCTATAAGTTTGACATATATAAAGAATCAGCAGGATCAAAAGCATCTAAATCAGTTATATCTTATCATTAATGTTGATATATAAATATATTTTAATGGCTTATGATAAGTCAGTTTTTCTAGTATTTTAGCTGGTGGGTAGATGAGACTTTTGCTGAACTGCGATCGGCTGCATTTTTGGGTAATGAAATGTTAGGCGTGAGGTTAGTTAGTGGATGGGTAAAGTTAGGAAGAAAAATATTAGTAGTTAAGTAACTTACAGATATAAGTTAAAGGTTTTAGAGTTAATTCTCTACCTATGTTAAGTATGTTAGGATGCAAGTAATGAACTTGAGGACTGTTCTTAAAGTCTGTACTACAAAAAGATTCTGCACAGTTCTTGGTGCTTATTTATTTGCAAAATAAAATGAAGGTTATTGTATTGTTTTATCTAATAAAGAACTTCAAAAGTGTTTATGCTGGCAGGCCTCTCAATAGGTGAACCCTCTATATCTGGCATTCTGGTAAAAAAACAAAAATGGCTTGAGCCCAGAAACTATAGGCTTCAGATTGTGGGTTGGAATCCAGAAGTTATAGTGACCAGGCAAACATACAGAGACCTATGTCTGCTGGGATTAATGATGAAGATTTGTTCCTTCCCAGCCAAACAGGAGTCCAGAGAAGAATTTAATTCTGTCATGACCCCTCTAGAGGCATACAGAGAGGATTCCTTTCTGTAGCCAGATTTACCAAATGAAAAATAAAGTCAAGCTCAGAACTAGTTTTGTAAGAAGGTATATACCTTGGCCTCCTTAGCATTTGGTGTGATTACCTGCCCAATCTGCATGCTCTGGTACCAAAGAGAAGTCCTAAAACACCTTGAGGATGTGTTTCAAGACAAATCAAATGAAAAATTGAAGGGTAAAATTTCTGATCTTGCACAAACAGCTTTCAGAGTTGGTAAGCGCTTCATAAGTTGTGGATACGATATGCTGGATGCTAGAAGAAGGGTGGCTGTGTCAAACTGCAGCCCTGAGGGGAAAGCATTCAGGGCAGCTTTAAGATTCTCCCTTAGACAAGGATTTTCTTTTCTGCCCTTCATCACAAGTGTAAGTGTTTTAAGGAGCAAGGTAAAACTATGAAGACAATTCGAAAATTTTTCATTTTGTCATTCCAAAATGCAGTTACAAGTATCAGTAACTCCTTTGCACCTGTATTGCAACTTGTGCAAGTATGGAATGGCGCCTTCTAGTGCCGCTGTGTATTAGAAAGGATTTCAGTCAAGCCTATACCTCTTGTACAGTTTGCACTCTGAGCAGCTATTTCAGAGTAATGACACAAGTCTTTAATATGCAAATATGATAGAGGAGTCTCTGTAATGCCTCTGTTTAAAAGGGTTTGTGCAAAGCATAGTATTCCTGTAGAATTTGGGGGGGGGGGGGGCAAAAAAAGTTTTCTCCCCTTCTGTATCCAGAAGAGGCATACACTTGTAGGTACATGTTACTGAGAGGATGGACACTTATGCATTCTACAGAAATTATTGTATTACTTGCAAGGCTGTTATGTATGATGTGGTGTCTTCTGCATCATAAAATGCAGTGCATTTCACATTTTCGTACCTTAATTGTCAGGATATTTAAGTACGCTACCTCAGTCCTTGCATCATGATGCAGAAACTCGGAGATGTACAGATGCCTGACATCATAGATACCTGCTGAGGCAATGCATCTAAAAACAAAAAAATCACCATATTATTTGCCTATAAGTTGTACAGTTCTCCTACTGCTACCCAAACGATACTTACCATTTTCTGCATAGATAAACAGTATGAAGAGGCACAATATACAGTGCTTTCAGGAGCAGCTCTTTAAGATATCAACATTTTAAACTGAATCAGTTCACAATACTATCAGTGTGTTAGGAATTGGACATCTGCATTAGAGAGGTGAGTAAAGAACAATACTAGTGCCTTCTGCTCTTGAAATCAGCTAATCCACTTTTTGCAGTCAGCAAAAGGTGCAAATATTTTAGCAGCATACCTGTTGCAGTTTTTGCTGCATATGCGTTGAACTGTCTATTAAAGTGGACGACTAGCTTCTTTTTTCTGGGTACTCTGTGCTGCATGGTGAATGACCTGAGTTGTAAGAGAGTAGCAGTGGATGTCCTATTCCTATGTTGCAGTATTCTAGTAGTGGGATTTTCTGCCCTCAGACGACTCTTACATCGGCTCCTATACAAAAGCTTCAGCTTGGCTGTTGCAGTGTGTGAGGGAGGTCACACGTAGGCCATAAATCAGGGGCCTTAAATGTGGCATCTGCACGCACAATCCTCAGAACTTTTCAGCCACAGATGACCTTCACATCGTACGATCGCTTCTTCACAGACGTTGCATCTTAAAAGATAACCACCCCGTCGGGTTTCTAATTTTATTTTTGCCGATTGTTACTGCTTAGGATTGGTTGTTGTAACCTTTAGCTGATGTCTGGTAAAAAGGGAAAGTGCCAGTGCGGGCACCAGGTACCCCATAAAGACGCCCATGATAGTGCGCAGCTTGTCAATCCTTTGTGCCCAAGACCCTGCACAGCCATCTGGCCGCTTTAAACCTCTACCTTGAAAACCAGCGCCTTAAGCGGTTAGCTCTTAGAATGGATCCTGCACCGGAGGCCGCACCCGAACCTCCGCTCAAAAAGGCTAAGTTTCCTAGGCATTCCTTGCCTGCCACTCCGCTTACCGATGCACTGCCAACTGCTGATCTATGGGTTGAGGTGCACTCGGTGGATCCATCGACTGCAACGATGTCCCTTGAGGAAGCTGTTGCTCAGCCGATGACCGGCATGTCCTCAGAGCTCATCCAAACATTGACTTCCATAGAGGTCGAGGAGGAACCAGTTTCAGGGGTACCTCCAACTGGGATCTAGACATCGGAATTGTTAGCCTCCATACCTGATGCCAGGCTGCTCCCTGTTTCCACCCCAGCCAAAAAGAAGCCGAAAACTAAACATTTTTCCACTTCTATGGAAGTCACTCCAGAATGGCAGGCCTTCACCTCCTCGCTCATGCAGGCCTTTATATGGCTCTCAGGCCTTCAACCACAGCCCCCCCCACACTCTGCCTGTATTGAGCCCTAGGCCTCTTTTTGCCTCTTCCTTCCCACCCATGGCCTCTCAAGTTAGGGAGGAAGAGCATAATTCTTCCTTCTTTTCCTCAGAAGAGTCTATTTCATAGGTGTCCCAGATTGCCTCCCCCCAGGAATATTAATCTCCTGATGAGGAATGTGTGGAAAGGGATTCTCCTCCTGAGGATATTACGCTTGGTGAGACCATCACCAAGGTAAAGGATTACTTTAAATGGGATATGTCCCAAATGACTGACACCCAAAAAAGGTACTTTGAGCTGCTGCAAGTAGAATCACCCTCCTCCTTGGTCATTCCCCCGGTTCTACCTGCTTACTTGGATGACTTTAACTCAGATTCTAAGGTCCCAGACTCCCGGCCTCCGGCCTCCAAGCATTCTGACCGCTTTTATAAAGTACCAGAGGATCAGAAATTCATGGTTAAGCCACCCTTGGCGGGCCCAGCTGTGACTGCCACCATTGCAGATAAGCAATCTAGACTGCTGCCTTCTGTCTCCCTCCTACCCACAGATAAATATAGCAAGTATATGGATAGGATGGGAAAGGAGGTCTATACTTCTTCCACTTTGGCCTTCAGGGCCATAAATTATCAAACCCATATGACTAAGTACGCACTAGACTTGGTTTCTCAAGCCTCCTCCATGCTGGCATCTTTACCTGACAGCCCCAGTAAGACTGACTACATCCAAGCTCTCCTTGGTCTAACAGGTAGCCAGACTTTACATCAGATGCAGCTATGATGCTGCAGAAGCATCTGCCAGAGCTGCAGCATTAGCCTCTGTTCTCAGGAGCAACTCTTGGCTATGACTTCAGAACCTACCAGAGTATTTCCAATCCAAGATCCTGGATGCAATACTGGACCACAATGTCCTTTTTGGTAAACAATCTGCAGACCTTTTCAAAAATCTGCAGGAAAAAAGCAAAGAACTCCAGGACATAAAGCATCTTCTGGTGTCACCCATTCCCAAGTATTATAGGAACTACCCTGCTAAAGCTACCTTTGTGAGATGTAATCTTCAGGCTTCGGTCTCCGCTCCCAGATCTAGAAGAGGGACCAGAAGACCCACCACCGCCAGACCTTCTGCTCCACTTCATCAGCCCAGACAATCCTTTCAGGGTAGAGGAAGCTCCAGTAATGCATGACTGCCTTGCCCACCTTCCCATCTCGGCCCACCTTTGCCACTGTCTTCCACTTTGACAGTATATCACCACAGACCAATGGGTGTTATCCATTATCCAAAAATTGTACTTCCTGTCCTGGAAAGTAACCCCCCCCCCAGGAAGGGCATTCCATTCCCTCCCAAAAACCAGGCCCATCTCATGCCACAAGTTCTGGCAGACTTCCTAAAGCTAGGCACCATAGAAACTGTCCCCTCAGGACAAGAAGGAAAGGGTTTCTACTCTCGTCTCTTCCTGGTCCCCAAAAAAGATAGGCCCTGGAGACCCATCTTGGACCTGTCCTACCTAAATCTTCACCTTCAGGTACCCTCCTTCAAAATGTTTTCTCTCCCCACTCTGCTGCCCCTAATTCCAGCCAAAGCTTTCATGGCCACCCTAGATCTAAAGGAAGCCTACCTGCACATACCTATCAGGACCTCTCACAGACAATTCCTACATTTCTCTGGACCTTCCTCTCATTTCCAATTTACTGCCTTGCCCTTTGGATTATCCATGCCCCCCCCCCCCAAGTCTTTACAAAGTGCCTAGCCCCAGTAATTGTCTTTTGCCAAACTCAGGGAATCCAGATTTACCTTATCTGGACGACATCCTGATTCTGGCAGAGTCCAGAGATACCCTCTCAAGGCATCTACACTTCACCATGTCCCTTCTGCAGAATCTAGGTTTCACCATCAACCTGCCAAAATCCTCCCTGGTCCCTGGCCAGGGCAAGATCTTCCTAGGCTGCAGAATCAGAACAGATAAAATCAATCCCTTTCTCCCTCAGGACAAGGTTCTTTCTCTGACTTCCCACTTTCCAGAATCCTTGCTATCCCAGAAGATGACAGCAAGGCAATTTCTCCGTCTCCTGGGTTTAATGGTAGCTAACCATCCCCATGCTACCACTGGCAAGAATGCACATGCGCAAGCTGCAGTGGTATCTCAAAAGCATCTGGGCCCAACATCTTCATCCCTTAGAGCAGGTCGTTCCCCTCCTTCCCTGTCTAAAGGCAGAAATCAGCTGGTGGATCCAGCAAGTCCAACTAAACCCGGGGATCCCGCTACAACAGATTCAGGTTGGGGAGCAACCCTGGCTTCCTACAGGATTCAAGAAAAGTGGCATCCCTTTCTACATGCCAAGCACATCAATATCTGTGAAATGACAGCAGTCTTCTTAGCGCTGAAAACCTTTATTCCCCTTCTGTTTCCAGACAGCAGTCTTCTTAGCGCTGAAAACCTTTATTCCCCTTCTGTTTCCAGGCACGCTCCTGATAGTGACCACCGACACCATGGTTGTGTGGTACCTCAACAAACAGGGAGGAACAAAGGCCTATCGGCTGTGCATACTAACCCTGCTGATATGGTACCTAGCCTCTCACCACAACTTAGTCCTGCAGGCGGCCTACATCCCCTCACAGGATTTCCTCACCTCAGCACGAATGGATGCTGCACAGAGAGGTCTTCCTGGACATAGTCCACCGGTGGGGTGCTCCACAAATAAACTTGTTTGCCTCCCCCCAGAACAGCCAACTACAGACCTTCTGCTCAAAAGCCTACTTCCCTCTGGCATGGAGAGTGGACGCTTTCAGCATCTCTTGGGAGAGGAAGTTCCTTTATACCTTCTCCCCCATTCTCACTGATTCAGAAATTCCTCCTGAAGATACAGAAGGACAAACTAAAAATCTTGTTAGTGACTCCCTACTGGCCAAAGCAGCACTGGTTCCCCCTACTTCACAAGCTAGCCAGTGGCAGTCACTTCAAGTTACCCTACGCAATGAACCTACTGATGCAAGACAAGGGAACTCTCCTACACCCACACTTGCAGATGTTGTCCCTGTCTCTATGTGTGATAAACTTTTAATCCCTTTCAGACACCACTACTCAGAGGACGCCCTTTCTGTCCTAAGGGAGGCAAGGAAACCTACCACCAGAAAATCTTACCTGGCTAAATGGGAAAGATTTACTAAATGGTGTGTGCACAAGGGAAAGGACCCTTGGTCTGCTGAAGTCCCCCTGGTTCTGTCCTACGTATGTCAGTTGATTAAGGGTGGACTCTCTCATTCTTCAAAGTACACCTGTTTGCTATATCAGCCTGCCTGCCCCTGGACTCCCACCCCCTTGCTAACCAGGCTCGATGTAAAACTCTTCCTTAAAAGGGTCTGACACATAAAACCACCAAAGAAACCTATCCCTCTGCCCTGGGACCTGAACTACAACTTAGAGAAACTAACCCAGCACCCTTTTGAGCCAGCTGGGGCCTCCTCCCCTACAGGTGTGTATGTGGAAGACAGTCCTGCTGGTGGCCATCACTTCAGCCAGAAGGGTGTCAGAGGTGCAGGCCTTAATGGCCTGCTCTCCTTACACCGTCTTCCGCAAAGATAGGGTAACCCTACGAACCAACCCCACATTTATGCCCAAGGTGGTCAATGACCTGTCTCTTAACCAATCTATCCAGTTACCCACTTTCTTCCCCTCACCCTCTACGGAAGGGAAGAAAATTCTGCACTCCTTGGATGTGCACAGGCAGTTACGGTTCTACCTGGACAAAACTAAAACAATTAGGAAAACTGACCAGCTCTTTGTCTCCTTTCATCCTAGAGCCCTGGGCAAGTCAGTCTCCAGGGAAACCATCGCATACTGGATTAGGAAAACTGTTTGCCTCTGTTACTCCCTCCATGGAAAAGTCCCTCTTGTGGGAGTAAAGGCCCATTCTGCTATGGCAGTGGCCACCTCCAGGGCCTTCATGAAAGGTCTAAACACAGTATCCATTTTGGAAGCAGCCACATGGGCCACTATCCACACTTTCACCAAACATTATAAGCTGGACCAAATTTCTAGAGCAGGATTCGCCAGGGCAATCCTCCAGGGTCTTGTTGAATCATCTTCAAGTACCATCCCCCTCTCATCCACATAAGCTATGGTACGCTCCCACTACTAGAATACTGCAACATGGGAATTGAAGGACATAGAATAGTTGTGTAAAATCTTACCATAACCATAGATGTCCTTCTCTTCCATGTTGCAGTATTCCTTCACACCAAGTAGTCCCCTCAGCTGTTTTTCCTTACCTATCCTATCCACAGTACAGTAGGTCACCCACCTGAAAACCACTGGCATTCCTCCTGCTGGGCCTTTTTCTCTATCTGCTGTCCTTCAAGTTCTGAGGATTGTGCATGCAGACTTCACATTTAAGGCCCCTGGTCTATGGCCTATGTGTGACATCCCACGCACACTGCAACAGCCAAGCTGAAGCTTTTGTATAGGAGCCGACGTACGAGTCACCTGAGGGCAGAAAATCCTACTACTAGAATACTGCAACATGGAAAAGAAGGACATCTATGGTCATGGTAAGATTTTACACTACTATTCTTTATCTTGTACTGCTGTAGATATTGTGGCTGTGGAACTCCCATGTTGGGAGTCACTTTACTTGGTGGTGGTGTTCCTGCATGTTGGAAAATGCAGTGCCAAAGATGTACCAATGGGGCAATCAGTCCAAAGTGAGACTGCAGTTTCTCTTTAGCTTGAAAATAAAAAGTGAGACTCAAAATTTCCTGTATCCTCTGGTATCAAATAAAAGATTACTTAATACTGAAAATGTTTGCATTAATATGAGCTGTTTTAACTTCCAGCATTTTAAAGAAATGTGCAATTATTTGTCAGTTACATATACTGTATTTACTCTATATTTTTTTTTGTGTGTGTATGTATGTGTATACATAAATATATACATATATACATATATATATATATATATATATATTTATTTATATATATATATATATATATATATATATACACATATATATATACATACACACACACACACACACACACACAAATAAATAAATGTGCGTGTGTGTGTCTCAGATTTTTTGTCATTTGGTGCTTTCTCCACTCCACTCAGCTGTTACAATGATCAAATGATTCTTTCATAACTGTATGTCATAGTTAATGTCTCACTGTATTCAGTGTGGCTCCTGTAATGCCCCCTTTTCTCTCCCACCTGCATAAAATCCTTGTAAATGCTTGCACCTGGAATGTACTAGCTGATGATGTGCCTCTCATTGACATAGCTCAAATTATTGCAGTGTGGCTGTTAGAATGTTAATTGCCTCTTCTGTACTGCTACTCTTTTTTTTTTTTTTTTTTTTTTTATACATGCGATAGCTATTTTGCTCCCCAACTGAATACTTTCAATTATGTTTAATTTTATATTGCATTTTGTGTCTCTTGAGGTATTAATGCTCGCTGTAACATTGTCCGGTACTATGCTTACAGAGATTCTGATTTAAGAATGATGGCGGTCTGTCACTAACATAGTGCAGTATGTCATACACACATTGAGAGAGAAGGACATCATAGGAATCTCTGAATACTACTAGGCAAGCAGTCACAGGGAACCATAAGATTACTAGCCATATGCACCTGTAAGCAGACAATCTTAAATGTTCTTGCCACCGTTGTCAAGCACTTAATTCTGCTTACCTTCCAAATCAAGCAGAGTCTTACATGATAAGCCTGGTGCAAATTTGTGAATAACTCATCCAGTCATCATGACTAGCCTTAAAGGTAACTAAAGTAGTACTTTGACGTGTAGTGGTAACTTACTCCGCAGGCTTGGAATACACCGTTAGGAACCTATTCCTCTGCCTCGTCTCACTTATGTTTTGGTATAAGTTTAGGTCTTTAATGTGGATCATTGTAGAAGTACTGATTTTGTGAAGAAATAGGAGGTCAAGTAAGACTGGGCCTTTCATAACTCAAAAATCTAAACACAGTTCAGCTTGTTGCAAATGGTAGGCTACTGAGTATAAGGAGAGTTATCCTAATTTTTCGTGATAGTTTGAGCATTTAAGACCTTTAATTTTCTTGGCTATAAACCTTTTGGGCCTTTCTAGCTGAGCGCTGTGTTCGGTGGGTCCATTAAGGTAAGAATACACAGGTCGAATGACTTCTTCACCACTTGAAGGTACACCAGTGTTAGTTAACTGAGACAGGTAGAAATCTTACCGAACTATGGTGGGAACATGATTGAATGAGAGAGAAAATTGCCTACATAACTATATGCAGGTCTCTTGTGATTGTATCTAAATAGGAGTACTGTTTAGAACGTGGTGGGAGCAGCTTTTTTTGTTGAGAGCTACTGTGCTAACTTTTTTGCTTTTAACTTTAGACCATTTTCAGTACACCTGTTGTTTGCATATTCCAACCCTTGTTGGAGCTGTTTAGTAACAGTGGATAACCGTACTTGGCTTGCAGTCATCAGCAAACTTCTTCAGTCATATTTACGGAATATGACTTGACTCTCTGTGGAATAAAAGACAGATAGGTGAGAGCCCAGCACAAATGTCAATGGCACACTATGCATTGCAATTTTACCTTCAGAGAGTGTACCATCAATTTTCACAACCTGGTATCTGTTGAATAGCCAATTTGCAATCCAGCAAACAATATAGGAATTACATTAAGTATTTATAATGTTTTAAAAATTTTAGCATGGGCAATAGTATCAAAAATCTCGGCCAGATCAAGGTAAGCAGCATGTAAAGAGTGACTACTGTCCAGTGCCTCTGTAACCTTTTCAGAAAATCTTGCTAGGTAAAGAAGACAGGATCTGCCTTTCACATTACCAGATTGCGTGGGGTCTAGTTCAGTTAAATTGCCTTTGTCTGTATAAATGACTTCTGCTGTGATACGTTCCATGATAATATATAAGACAGGTGAGGCTGATGGGCCTATAATTTCCAGGGTGTGTAGAGGGGCCATCCTTTTATAGGGGAGTCACAATGTCTGTTCTCCAGGCATCGGGCACGCACCCTGTTGACAGGCTGAGTTGAAGAATTTAAATAGATATAGTGCATACTTGGCTGTATTGCAGTGGTCACAACCTTTTTGTGTGTGTGTGTGTGGGGGCACTACACAAATTCTTAATGCATCTGTGGGCCACCTCAAAACATAGTAAGTCATTATGAGTTAACAATAGGTACAGATGACTGGCTTTTTAACTTAAGACAGCAGTCATGAAATTGCCTGTTTTCTACATCAACTTTGCATTTAACTTTATTCGGGCTTGCAGCCATGACTTATTACAAACTGTTGCAGAAAGTTACTACTGTTTACAGACTACAAGTTATAAACAACAAAGAATAGTTACTTCCGGAGCTAAAATTAGAGGTGTGCACAAATGCAGTCGATTAGGTACGTAAGCACGTACTGGAAAGTTTGCATGACTGGAGTAAGGCATAGCATTTTTTCACTTTTTTTTTTTTTAATTTTTGGTTACTCTCTGGGGGCTGGATGATGTTGTGCCGAGGGCCGGATTTGGTCCCGGGGCCGGACATTGTGCACCACTGCTCTAATGAGAATGCAACTTGTTAATGTTGGCTGGTCCTGTAGAAGTAAGTATTATTTTTTAGCCTTTGACTGAGATTGTAAGAGCTGTTCTAAGATGATTTCTTGGGAAGCTACATTTTTAGGGATATGGAGGGATCAGTGTAGGTGAGTAGGGTAAAGTTAGCACTTAATTTGTTTGCTGTGCTGTATATCCTTGGGATCAGTGTGTGTGATATTCCTTAAATTTCTAACATAGCTGAAGAAAGATTTATAATTTTTTTGGTGTCTGACACGACCTTTAAGTTTGTATTGTGCTGTACATTTTCTAGTAGTGCTATTAATTTCTTTGCTGGCATCTTTCACTGTGGTCATGAGATAGGGGATAGACATTTCTTGCAACTTTTCGTTATTTTCCTTATTTTTTTATATGTTTTGTTTGTATGGGAGTTCCATAGGTTCATAGGTGTGTACTAGGCTAATGGCCCTGGGGCCTTTACAAACCTAGCCCATAGGATTACCCTTGCATCGTGCCACCAGACATTAGTTCCCAGTGCCTCTGTCGAGTAGAGCCACTGGAGTGATCCCCGGGATGAATTTTCTATTTCTTGTCCACTCATCAAGATTTCTTTTGAAGAGGGTCAGTGAGGCACTCCACTTGACATGTATGGGAAGTTTGTTCCATAGCATGGGCAGTCTCTGGGTTATGAACCTGTCCCTCCAGCTTGTTTACGTTGATTGTGGTAATGAGGTTGAGGTCTCTGGAGCGTGTAGTGTGGATGGATTGGGATTTCCTTAGATTTAGCATTTCTAACAGAGCTGGGTTAGACATGGCTTTGTAAGTCAAGCAGAGATAGCCTCTAAGTTGGTGATATGAGACATAGAATAGTTGGAGTTTTTTGAGTCTGTCCATGTAGGACAAGTGTTTAAGGCCTGGGATCCTCTTTGTGAGGTACTTTTGCAGCCTCTCCAGTTGTTGCAGGTGTCTAGTGAGGTATATGCCAAATGGGGCATTGTACTCAATGATTGGCCTAATGAGGGAAGAGTAGAGGGGAGACCATGACCTCTTTGTTCCTGGATGCAAAACCCTTAGTAATGAGATGTGTCACATAGAAGGACTTTCTGACCACAGTGGCAATGTGGTGGTCAAAAGAGAGATTGCTGTCAACCTTTGTTCCCGAGTCTCTTATAACACCTTCTGTGTTCAGTGGACTACCATCAGTGTGGTAATTCATGGGAACCGGGTTTTTCCCAAAGGGGATGATGAGACATTTTTTGGCAATGAGCGTAAGGCCATGGGTCTGACAACAGTTGTTGGTCTCAGTGAGGCCTTTCTGTAGGATGTCAACATCACCTGGGGAGTTAATTATGGCACCCAACTTGCAATCATTTGTGAACTTTGTCAGCCAGAGTCCCTTCATGTTGACCTGGAGTTCAGAGAGGTAGATACCAAACATGAGAGGACCCAGGACCGAACCCTGTGGGACTCCACTCGTGGCTGGTCGACAGTCTGACTTGGAGTCAGCTACTTTCACACTTTGGGTTCTATCTGTGAGCCAGTTTGCAACCCACCTAGTGATATAGGGGTTGATGCCTAGCTTAGTGAGTTTTCCTATGGTTCCTGAGTGGGAAATGTTATCAGAGGCCTTGGCCAGATCAAGGTAGGCTGTATGAACCACCTTGCCTTCATCCAGAGCTCTAGTGACAGACCTGAAGTTGAGCAGTTTGAGCAGGCATGATCTAACCTTCACAAAACCAAACTGTGTTGGATCCAGAGTTTGGAGATTCCCTATATCCTGGGACATTGATGGGCATGTGTAGGTAGCAGTGAAGTAATAAATTTGAATTTACCATTATATTTAGGGTGCAAGGGAATGTTATGAATTTTGCATGCGTCTTCTACAAGCTGAAGTAGGTTTGCCCTGGCAAGATACCTAAAGATGTTTTTCATTTGTTGATGAGGGTAATGCAACTAGGCTTGACAGAGAAGATGACCAGTTTGTTATCAGATTTATGTATGGATGAGGAGATGTGTGGTGGGGTACAGTTGGATGGGGGGTGACCAGGTCAAGAATATTAAAGCTTCTAGTAGTTTGCTGCAGCACATTCATAGATGTATGTGGCATAGTGGGTTAATGAAGTAGGCTGTAGTTGACAGGGGCCCGGGTTTGAAACATGGTTCGAAACAAGAATATTAAAGCATCTAGTAGTTTTCTCCAGCACATTGATATTAACAAAATTTAGGAAGTAATGAACCTGTTTTTAGAAGTGTATGTGCCAGTCAGTGCTTGTGTGATTGAAATCCCCTAGCAATATGTATTTGGTTTGATATTTAATGCCCAAGTTGTGCTAATTTAATTTCCTTGACATTTTGGGGACATTGATGGGCATGTGTAGGTAGCAGTGAAGTAATAAATTTGTTAATGATGATTTGGATCTCCAGGAGCTCCAAGTTAGAGGGTAATCTCATGTGAGGTAATGGTGTTTTTATCAAACACAGATGCTCCCAAAAGATTAATCAAGGGTCTGAAGGCATGATAGGTGCTAAACCCTGGTATAGAGGGAGTACTGTCACTGCACTGAAACCATGTCTCAGTAACTACACAAATATGAACATGTTCAAGTTGCAGGAGAGCCTCAAGATCTGTCTTCTTTATATTTAGACTCCTAGCATTGAGTAGTACCGCCATGAGGTAGTCCGAATATGAGTTTGAATCTGCTATGTAGAAATATCCAGCATGGTGTATCTGCCTAAAAAAAAGCACTGTGGGGTCAGCAAAGGCTTAGCCAGTTTGTGGAAGCCCTGGTATGAGAAGTGCAAGCCACTTCTGGCAAAATGGGAAGTCTTATCTGCTTTCTCAGCACAGACTGACATACTGAATCCCCTTAGAATAATACCGCTTGGGTAGCCAGTTGTAAAATCCAGTAATCTTGTCTTGGTATCTAGGCATTATTCTCTGTGAAGGCAAGATACTACTCGACTGGTATCTTCGATGCATAGTAAGTTTCATCCTTTCTCTCTGTATGCCCCTCTTGGTGGAGTGCCTTAGGTCATTCACTCCACGACGTAAGGATGTTTTTCGTGTTTCACTGTTGCAGTCATCACACTTGGGTTATCTGCCTGCAGGTAGTCCTTAGTCGGCCCGAATACCAGAGACTTAGTATTTCTGTGTCGGTTGCTGTTGCTCCAGAACTGACATCAGGTCATCAGGGGTATAAAAACAGGCAGCCGACTCCATTACATTAGTCTTTCTTGCCAAGGAGCCCAAAGCAGAAGCAGTTCACAAGTGCCAGTTGGCCGCTACCTGAATTTTCATTTATGAATTGAATAATCCTGAAGTCTTCTAAAGCTAAGTACCTCATTGGGGATCCTTTTTTCTTGCTCTAACCGATGTCAGAAAAACAATTTGTCTTGCCTGTGGAAAGCAAATACCACATAGAGATTTTCATTCTTACTGCTCCACCTGTTTAGGCCCAGACCACAACATACATCGCTGTCGGTTTTGAGCCTTGTTCAACGCCCGAACCATTCGTTATCGGGCTCTATTTGTTGCTAAATTCTTCTGCTCTCGATCTCCGTATTCCATAATGGCGTTGGTAAGCCATCCAACTACCAATATTCCGAAAAAACGTAAGGATAAAGACATAGACCACATAGGTCCAAAGCTGCCGACGATGCTTCAGTTAAGCTAGTCGCCAGTACTCAGTGAGATGCTTTCGCAGCCCCTGATGCCCGCTTCTATGGATTCTCAGGCCTCTACTGAGACCCATTCAGAGTCCGGTATGCCGCGAGATTCTTCTTCAACTATGGAACCTGTGGATGGGTTTGGAGTCGCTGTGCAGGCACTGGCTTCTGAGGCAGTTTTTCGTACTACTGATGTTCGACTCAAACCGACGACTTTATCTAAAACTACCGAGTTTCTTAGGCCAAGAGTACACGCTACACCTAGAAAACCAATGACCAAAGTGCATGCACCTCCTCCCATGCCTCAACGACAAATGCTTGGAATGGCAGAAGACCTTGTTACGCTGATATGGGGAAGTTAGCCTTCCCCTGCTAAGAGGAAAAGAGACCAGTCCCCTGGCAGCTTCAACAGACCAGGAGTCTGATGACTCTGAGTTATCTGATTATGAAGACACATGCCCTTATCTGCTTATGAGGATTCAGATGCTGAGGAATCCATTCCCTCTGGCTCCCCTCCAGAGAATTTTTCTTTTGGTGAAACCTTGCATACCTTAAGAGAGCATTTCCACTGGGAATGCCAAGACTATCCTCAATCCAAAAAGAGACTCAGGGAATTCCTAGATTTGCCACAGCACAGACCTTTAGCTATCCCCCCTGTCCTGGAGGTGCTTGTTGATGTTTTTATGGAATCCAGTTTTACTTCTGATACTTTACCTACTGCCCCTAGAAAACCAGACGGGTACTACAGAATACCTGACACTCACAAATTTCTTTTCAAGAATCCTACTGCTGACCCAGAGATAATTTCCAAGGGGCCTAAATGTATTAAAGCAACTACAGCCAAGAATCCCACCCCTTCGGACAGGGATTCCAGAGCTTTGGACAGATGGGTTAAGAAGGTATATACCTCTGCTACTCTTGCTATTAGGGCATTAAATTGTCAGTTTCACATGCTGAAGTACCAGCAACATATTATGGAACTTATTAAACAAAAAGTGGCAACCTTTACAGACTGTGCACAAAATAAGGAATTGCAGGAGCTTATGCACTCTGCAAACCAAGTCAGCAAGCATACTTTGCAGTTTGGATTTGATGCCCTAGAGGAATCTTGCTGGGCAGCAGTCACTGGTTCTGTACTGAGAAGACATGCTTGGCTCAAGGAGCAGACCTTGTCAGACCATGTCAAATCAAAGTTATTAGACGCTCCTTTGAACAAGGACAGTTTGTTTGGCACCAAAGCAGAAAAGGTTCTTAAAAAGATGTAAGAAAAAGCTAAGTCTATGCAGACTGTTAAAGAATTCTTACAAGTGCAACCCCCTAGATTCAGTAGGCATTGCCCTTCCAAACACAGGTCCTTTCCAGCCCCATCCTGGCCATCTCAAACCAGGCCCAGGGGAAACAGACCACCCAGATTACAGTCTCAGGGTATGCAGAGATCTAAGCAATGGAGTGCCCCACCCCCAAAGTAGGGAGTGGTAAGCCACCTCCTTACGGAAAAAACTCACAATGGCTTCTCCACTCCCCACCTCTGCCCAAATGCTTGTGCCCCTAGGAGGAAAACTTGCCCTTCATGCAAAAAACTGGATGTTCATCACACAGGACCGATGGGTCCTCAACATTGTATACCAGGGGTACAAATTTTACTTTCACTCACTGCCAACCTCAAGAGGGTTTCCAGACCTTCCTCCAAACCAGTGGGCAGAGGCTCAAAACTAGGTTCTATCCCTGCTCTCCATCAGAGCTATTAAGCCGGTTCCAGTGGAACAGATGGGTCAAGGATTCTATTCAGACTCTTCCTGGTACCCAGAAAAGAGGGCTCTTGGTGCCCAATCCTGGATCTTTCAATTCTCAACACCTTCCTGGTGGTACCAAAATTCAAAATGCTTACCCTGCAACAACTTCTACCTATGCCAACGAAGGATGCCTGGTTAGTCACACTTGATTTAAAAGAAGCCTATCTGCACATCCCTATAAGGGAGTCATGCAGGAAATATCTACGTTTCAGGGCCAGATCTGTGCATCATCAGTTCTCTGCACTTCCCTTTGACTTATCCACTGCGCCCAGAGTATTCACAAAATGCTCCAGCCATTGCATACTGCAGGTAGAGAAATATACAAATTTATCTGTACTTGGATGACTGCCTGATTCAGGCGGACAGTCAGGAATTGCTGTTGCAGCACCCGACATTTGTGAAAAACTTCCTCATTTCCCTGGGGTATACCATCAATGAAAAGAAATCAAAACTGGTACCCAATCAAAGGATTGTATTCCTGGGAGCAAGCTTGGACACAACATCCCAGATGGCATTCCTCACTTAAGAAAAACAAGTCTGTCTGACAGCCTACTTCAAACAAATGGCCACCAGAACCCAGCTATCTGCAAGAAAAATACTGCAGGCCCTAGGGTTCATGGCCTCATGTATACTGCTAATTCTATATGCAAGACTGCGTATGAGAAAACTCAGTGGTACTTAAAAAGTCTTTGGTACCAACATTCTCAGTACCTGGAAACAGTCATTCCTATCATACTCTGTCTAAGGACAGAGTTTCTTTGGTGGGCAGAAGCATGCAACCTCAACAAGGGACTGCCCTTTACTCAACCTCAAGCCACCCAGACCCTAACCACAGATGCATCAGACTATGCCTGGGGAGCACACATGGATGGCAAATGCATTCAGGGCCACTGGAACCCAAGTCAAATTCATCTGCACATCAACCAAAAAGAGATGCTAGCTGTGCAGAATGCCCTGACTGCTTTCAGATCCCTACTCTTGCCACAACTTCTAATAAAAACGGACAACACCACAGTTATGTGGTACATCAACAAGCAGGGGGAAACACATTCCTATCCGCTCTGCAGGCTAGCCATGGCTCTTTGGAACATGGCATTAGACATGCAAGTCCATCTGCAAGCTCAATTACTGCCAGGCAAACAAAATTCACTGGCAGACGACTTAATCGGAAATCTCCTACACCCACATAAGTGGCAGTTAGAGCGCAGTACCTTCAACCTTCTGATTTAGAAATGGGGGACCCCAGAGGTGGACCTTTTTGCCGCCCCCTACAACCACCAGCTTAGAAGATTCTACACCAAGAACCCTCACAGCAGGGCCTGAAACGTGGATGCCCTATCCTTTCATTGGGTAAATCTCTCAGTTTATGCATTTCCACCCCCGCCCCTTCTCTGAAGAGTATTACTCAAAATAAAAAAAAAAAGTCCAAAAACTGAAATACTCCACAAACAGTATTGAAAAATGAAGGCTCAAACCACAAGTAAATTAAATGTAAGCGCTTTCGTTTACTAATGTACAGCATTTCTTGGTTGGTGGTTTAAATTCCTGTGTACATGTATATATACACGGGTTTATACAGTTTTAATAAAAAATATTTTTGATACATAGTTTTTAATGATTGATACAATTATATATGTTGTAACTTGAATATGATATTGCTTTTAGTGAGTAATAATTTGGGTTAGCTTTATGAATTTACTGTATTTGATGAATTTTATTTATTTATGTTTCACCTTTTGGCTATTGTCAGTTTAAATGTGGGCAGGGTTTGTCCAATGTGTGTGATGATGTCACGCTTGCACAGTACTTAAACTGTTTTTGCATTCAACTGTTTGTCTGAAGAAGTTTGCTGTACATTAGTAAACAAAAGCGCTTACATTTAATTTACTTGTGGTTTGAGCCTTCATTTTTCAATACTGTTTGCGGAGTATTTCAGTTTTTGGATTTTTTTTTTGTTTTTAGTTTGTTATGGAGAATGAAGTGGCTTCTGAATTGCAAGTGCTTTTCTCTGGTGAGAGCTCAATCAACCTATCGAAGTCAAATGAACTTGGAATGCTTACAGCTCTTATTCAAAACCTTACACAACGTGTCAATGACATATACAGCCAAATTAATGTGAATTCGACTTTAACTATGGGGAATACTTTGTTGGTGAACCTACAGGATCGAAGGATGAGTATTCCTGTGTCTATTTCTTTGGCCACTTTAAGTGGTGTTGCTGGCCAGGATTTACTTGCAAATTCTACAAGGAATGATAACCGCCAAGTAGTGAATGCACATCAAGGAATTATAAGTACTTCTAATAATCTTGTTCCGAATTTAAATGACTGGTTAAAAGAACCTGTTTTGATGGGGCTTAACAGTGCAGCATCTGCTGATTTGTCTAATGCCTCTGTACAGAATCGTAACCTTATTGTCGAGAACTTAAAACTATTTGACCAGAAGCTGTTTAAGTGTAAGAAGCTTCAGGTGGAAATAGAATACCTTAGGGAATGTCTCAACAGACAAGTCCCAAAGGGTTTGAGGCAATGGTGCTATTTTACCGGCTTGGTACCTAATTCTACACAGCATGTTGAATTACTGAAGTTGTTTGACCGACAAGGCTGTGAATTCTTAGAATTTCTGATTAAAGATTACAATTCGCAGATTGAGGCTCTTAAAGTGGATTTAATTTGTTTGGATGGGGACATCCAAGCAGATAGTGACTTTTCGCGTTACAAATATGATTTTACACGCATTTTTTTCCAGTATTGAAAATGCTTTGGTGCGGATTAAAGAGACTAAAATCAAGAAGCTTTATAGGGACTCTGAACGTGGGCTTGCATACACTTTGCCTCCAATTAACGTGCAGGCTAACATACGCGTTGAGAATGGTTTGGGAGTGAATGTGAGCAATGCCACCAATACTAATGGTACTGTTGTTTCTGATAACAACATTGAACCTGAAGGGTCAAGCGTTAGAAGGAGTGAGAGAATCGCTAACCAGCAGAATCATAATGATTCTATTAATACTGTGGGTGCAAATAATAATTCAAACAATCCACAGGATTTTCGGGGGGCCATTGGGAACAAACCAACTTACCAACAGGGTGGATTCCAACAACAGCGTTGGAAGAAGAAACAACAGAACAGACGGAGGAGGAGATAGTTTGTACTGAGCCCAATATATGTGAAGGGCCCACTGAATGCCCCAATACAGTGTGAACTCTCTATAACAGCACTGGTGATTTTTAAGATATTCAATTACTCTGATTTTAAACCATCAGTTAATTTGATTGAGGCCTTGGCTAAAGGCCTTACCTTTGTACCGTGTAAACGGAGTGACTTGGTAAGGACAGTAATGGATTTGAAATGTTCTACTAGGAAGCTTAATTTGAATGTCTTATTAGGTAACTCTAACAGTTTGGTGTCTGATTTCAGGATTTCCACTGTATTCAACCCCCCATTGCAGACGTCTATTCTTTTATTTGAGAGGGTGTGTGAGAATGATATCAGGTCTCTTTTGAATAATAGATTGGTACATTACTGACATGTTGATAATTTATCTGCCTCTGAAAGAGAAGCATTAATGGATTTGAAATTTGCTGGTATTCGTATTATAAAACCCGACAAGGGAGGACGCTTGATTTTTATGAATAATGATAATTATGTTAGGAGAATGTGTCTCTTACTGTCTAGTGAAGCATATGATAAAGTCTCCAGGAATTAAATCAGTGGTGCTTACCAGTGAATTATAGGTTTCATCAATGACCTGTTCATTGATGGTTCAGTTGACATTAATTTGTACAACTATCTGAACATTATTTCCCCTGTTGTGCCTGTCATTTTTGGATTACCAAAAATCCATAAAGATCTGGTGAACCCCCCACTGTGACCAGTTGTGGATGGGAGACCATTCATTACTTATGGGTGTGCCAAATTTGTGGATTCTAAATTGAAGCAAGTATTACTAACAGAATCCCATATTTGTAAAGATCTTGGGCATTTTTAGAAGCCATTAATAAGTTACCGTACGACAGTGAAGCTAACTTTTTAACAATTGACATCCAGGACTTATATATATATCCATTCCCCAAGATTTGGGGAAGAATTGTGTAAGGGACTTTTTACTGGATAAAGGCATGGATGGGTTGATTATAAATATCATTGATTACCTATTGGATTTAGTATTAAGTAACAACTTTTTTATCTTCAATAAGGAATATTATCTGCAGAAGATGGGTGTGGCCATGGGCTCACCCTGTGGAGCCACTTTTGCAAATATTGTAATGGCCCACTGGGAGAAAAACTTTTTATTCAAGGATAATGTTTTCCAATGAAGAGCTCTGTGGTACACCTGCTATTTGGATGACATCTTCATTATATGGAAAGGGGAAGAATCCATGGCATTAGATTTTGCACACTATATGTCAGGATCCACTAGCTTTCTGGAATTTACGTGTGACTTTCAGGAAGATAAAATAGAGTATTGGATGTTGAGTTGACCAAGGATATGGTTAATAAGAGATTTACATCCAAGATTTTTAGGAAACCCACATATTCGAATGCCTTTCTCCATTATACAAGCTACCACCCTTATCATCAGAAGAGAGCGGTCATCAAAGGACAACTTGTCAGGGCCGCAAGGATGGTGATCCTTGATTCTGACTTTTTGGAAGAATGCAATTTATTAAGGGGAATGTTCCTTAAGAGGGGCTACCCTTTGAGTCTAGTGGGTCAGTTAATCAGGGAAGTTCAGTGTATAATAATGGATGGGATATTTAAACCATTTTTGGTTGGTTTAGGTGAGCGCAAGCATGTAATAGGAGATAGGTTGATGGGGAACACAATTGGACAGAAATTGGTTCCCATACAGGTAGATGATTGTTTGCCACTTATTTGTGAACAGAATCCTATGTTGGAATGCACCTATACAACAATTGATAATGAACCCCTGCAACTGCAAACCACTAGGGTCAGTACAATTGGCTTTGTTACCACTTTTTCATTGGATGCACCCCTATTGAGGGATATATTAATAAAAAACTGGTGTTTCCTTTATGAACACGCATCCATTCGAGATAAAGTGGGTGATACACCAACAGTGGTTTTAGGAGGGGGTGGAATTTGAAAGCAATACTTGATAATTGTACATCATATACACACTCCCCTTATCATGGCATGTCTAAATGTGGGCATTGTCGGTCGTGCAAGTATATTAGTACCAACAGCACTTTTACAATACGAAATCATAATTTTCTAGTTAAGGGGAAATTTAATTGTGAATCAAAGGGGGTTGTTTATTTGAGTATGTGTAAGCTTTGTCCGTCTTTTTATATTGGAAAGATGGATAGATCTTTGAAGCTTAGGATTTACAAACATATTTATACTATTAATAAGATGAACTTGAATAATGCTTTGGCTAGGCATGTGAGTTTGAACCCTACTCATGAATTCCTGTTTCTAGCTATTGACAGAGTAATAGAGAATGATAGAGGGGGCCCAACATCATTGAGATTAGAGGAAAAAGATTTAGCCTGGCAGCTTAGGCTTAATGCTCATACACCCCCAGGGCTAAATGACACTTATCTATTAATTGTATGCTGAAATTAAAATCTTTATTAAGATGATGCATTTAGTTTTGCAAACATATATATATTTTTGTATGCATTTAATTAATGATTCCTGATGTTTCTTGGTTGCTGGTTTAAATTCCTGTGTACGCGTATATATACACGGGTTTATACAAATAGTTTTGATGCATAGTTTTTAATGATTGATACAATTATATATGTTGTAACTGGAGTGTGATATTGCTTTTAGTGAGTAATAATTTGGGTTAGCTTTATGAATTTACTGTATTTGATGAATTTTATTTATTTATGTTTCACCTTTTGGCTGTTTTCAGTTTAAATGTGGGCAAGGTTTGTCCAATGTGTGTGATGATGTCACACTTGCACAGTATTTAAACTGTTTTTTGTATTCAACTGTTTGTCTGAAGAAGTTTGCTGTATATTAGTAAACAAAAGCACTTACATTTAATTTACTTGCGGTTTGAGCCTTCATTTTTCAATACTGTTTGTGGAGTATTACTCAGAATAAGACAGGACAGACAGAGGACAATTCTGATTGCCCCGGACTGGCCATGCCAGCAATGGTACCCACTACTGCGCAGCCTGACATTGGCGCCACCATGACATCTACATCAGAACCCTACCCTGCTCTCTCAGCAGGAGGGGTAGATTTTGCATCTGCAACTGCAAACCCTAAAGCTTGCAGCTTGGCTTATCCCTTGAATCCTATCCCAGTAGCTTTAAGCAAACAGGTGCTGGACATCATTCTTGAAGCCAGAAGACCAAGTACAAGGAAATCCTATGCGGATAAGTGGAAAAGATACTGCTCATGGAGCCTGGCTAAAGGAGAGGACACAACTCTGCCCTCCCTGCCATTCATTTTGGATTACTTAGCAGATCTACTCCACAAAGGCCTGTCCTTCTCTTCCATTAAGATTCATTACCTCAGCCATTTTGGCTCATTACAACACTGAGCCACCTGTCTTCTCGCACCCTCTTATCAGACAGTTCTTGAGAGGGGCAAACAACTTAAGGCCACCAAGGAGAGCACCCACCCCTGCTTGGGACCTTAACTTTATAGTGGAAAAGCTCACACTTCCACTCTTTGAACCTGCAACGTCAGCAGACTTAAAATTCCTCTCTTGGAAAATAGCATTGCTTCTAGCCATCACTTCAGCTAGAAGAGTGTCTGAACTACAAGCACTTAAGGCTGTGGAACCCTTCATTATTTTCCATGCTGACAGGGTCTCTCTCAGGACAAAACCCTTCCTTTATGCCTAAAGTGGTCTCCAGTGTGGCTCTCAATCAATCCATACATTTGCCAACCGTTTTACCTAATCCTCAAAATAAAGGGGAAAAGATCTTGCACTCTCTGGACGCACGCAGACAGCTCAGATTTTACCTGGATAGGCTAAGGCCTTCAGAAAATCAGACCAGCTATTAGTCAGCTTTGCAGCTGGGGCAGAGGGCAAGGCCATTTCTAAGCAAACTATATCTAAATGGATAGCACATTGCATCCATTTCTGCTACAAGCACCATGGGAAACCAACCTCGCAGGGGGTCAGAACACACTCCACTAGGGCAACATCTACCTCTACTGCATTTCTCAGGGGAGTCCCTACCAGGGACATCCTGGAAGCTGCTACCTGGACTTCAGTACACACTTTCCAAACATTACCATTTGCCTATCTTCTCCAAATCCAGGGCAGGCTTTGCAACAGCAGTCCTGCAGGGCATCCTAGCCAGCCCTAACACTTCCTGACTGCCTCCACCCTACTTCTGCTTTGGGAATCCCCCCAAGTGTGATGACTACAACAGTGAAACATGAATAACATAGTACAGTTGTGTCCACTTACCATAAATGTAGATGTTCAAGTGTATTCACTGTTGCAGTCCTGGTTTCCCTCCCTTCAACCCCCTGGTTTCTCTCTCTCTCTTTAATCTCTCTAGACCTGTACCCCCCCCCCATTTTCAGGGGTATGGGTATTGGTATTTCCTTTTTACTGGTGGTGCTTTCCTTCACCATAACTTAGCTCCCTTTTAGGGGGCTCCTGACATTTGGGGCAAGAAAAACTGATGTAATGGCTTCAGCTGCCTGTTTTATACCCCTGATGTCCTGTAACGACAGCAGCCGATGCAGAAATACTAAGTCTCTGGTATTCGGGCTGACTGAGGGCTCCCTGCAGGCAGATAACCCAGGTGTGATGACTGCAACAGTGAATACACTTGTTATGGTAAGTGTACACAACTGTACTTTCCTTAGGGCTGTTGTAGCATTACATATCCTGGCTTCTGAGAAGCAGCATATAGTCAGCTCCTTTTTCACTCTAGTGAGAGTGGAGTCTGTATGCCTAACTGTAGAGTCACCAATGACTACATAATTTGCTTGTTTGGAAGCAGACTTAAGTTGTCCTTGTAGTTTTAAGCTTGCTTACCTAATGACACTTGGGTGAGCTGTACAAAGATGCAGTACATGTGGGTGTGGAAGTAATAGGTGTTCCTTTGTGTGCTACTGGCTGAGATACTTACTGTATATTAATATGTGTTCTAGGATGTTTTGACAAGTCTCTGTTTACAGCCTTAGCATAAGTAATGAGCCTAGAAGTGTGATGTGATTGATTAGATGTTGTTGAGGTATGATGCTTACCGATTGTAGACTGATGCAAGAAATTTGCCTCAATGTTTCTTAAATATTTACATTTCTCACAGGTTGTACTATCAACTGGTAGCAGCAGTAAACATATGATAAGCATAAAGCAGTTACTGCATTGCCTTGGAATACCTAATGTAATAAAAATGGCCACAGTTGGGGTGAGAGCAGACTTCTGAGCCATTTTGCTAGATGTTTAAGGAACTGGGCTTGTGTACTTGGGTACTGGAGAAACTTCCGTAGTAGACCCTAAAGATTTATGGATGAAGTACTTAGAGTGATGCAGTGAAGTTAGAGTGGCTAATCTGTCAGTACTTAGTGAAAGGACAGAACCTACCAATTATTATTCCTGATTGTTACAAGTGCTGGTCTCACCAAAGCTTCACACAGCTAGAAATCAATGATTATTTTCTCCCTGTCTCATAAAAAAAAAACAGTATAAGGGGGTGTGGCCAAGATACCAAGGAGTTAGCTGCATTTTCTTGATGCTCTGCCTGAAATTATTTTTTTCTGACAGGATTTTTCTATTTTAACTCAACAAACATTGAATAATTTTTCCACAACTACTTACCCTGATATTGTGAACAACTTTATCAAAAGAAATTTTAATTTTTTCAATTATTTACCAACATATTACCTGTCAGAAGTTCTATCACCAGTTACAGACTGAAACAGCTGAGTCACTGGAAGACATCTCTGCAAGACAGCACTATGAAAAAGGAACTTCAAACAGTAATCATCAGCATTCAAGACCTTTCTATAAAGATGGATAATTTCGAGAAGATTATGGAAAATATGAAGAAAGAAAGCAAAAAAACAAATTGATGACTTAAAGAAAATTATTACTACTCACTCTGACCAAATAGCAGCTATAGAAGAATCAATAAGTGAAATAGATGGCAGGTAAATGGAAAATAACCAGATAAACTTTTTGCTAAAACAAAATAACCAGTTACTAGAAAAGGTGGAAGACCTAGAGTGTATATCCAGAAGAAACAACATTAGGATCTATGGAGTTCCAGAGAAAATGGAAGGAAATAATATGATTCTCTTCCTAATTGATTGGCTTCCAAAAATACTAAACCTCCCTTAATCTTCATCTTTTGGAATCAAGAGAGCCCACAGGTCCCTGTTATATACCTTTGCATAAAAAAATTCAACAGCTGTGAGATCCGTCATTGTAAAATTCCTATCTACACAAGACAAAGACTTAATACTAAGAGCTGCATGGTCAGGAAATCCAGTCCAAGTCAGTGGGGAAAAATATAAGATTTTGACGATGATTACACTTCCACTGTGATCCTAAAGAGAAAAGCGTATGTCCCACTTATTAAAGACTTAAGCCAACATTAAAGCCCAGATAATGTTTCCAGGCGGAATCAAAATTACCCTCCTGGATGGTCAAAAAAATATTCAATTCACTTGAAGAAGCATCAGCCTTCGTGAGGAAAAGCAACTTACTTGAGAAAGTAGAAGTGGACCTTTCTTTGCCCAGTCTAAAAAGACAAGCTGCTAATGGTAAAATAACTACAGCTGACAAATCTAGTAAGAAGCTTAAGGGGAAATAGTATAAAAAACATCACTCTCAAAACTTATTAACAAACAATACATCTGAAAACACAGGATACAAATGGAATCATAAGGTACAAACTTTATACTTATTTAGTAAATGATATATGTATATACTTAAGCCTGCTTTCTTCTATATTACATTTTTCTATTTCTCAATATTGCTCTCTTTCTTACTTTCTTTAGTTTTTCATTATATTCCTTTTATTTTGCATAATAATATATACAGTTGCGAAGTACTTCAATATAAACAAACTTGGGGCGTGGTCAAGGATGAACACAGGATAGCAGCAGATTTCTTCAGCTCCACCAATTTCATTACACTGACAGGAATTAATTACTTAAAAAATTAATTTTTGAAGTAATTTTCTTTCTAAATATGTTTGTTTTATATAGTTCTTGAACTATATCTAAAAAAGAAAGGAAATCTTAAAAATATTCCTGTCAGAAATCACTTTGGAAATTTTCCTGTCAGTTTATCAGTCTGAAATGAGTTCCAGTAAGACAAATTCTCAAGACTCCAGCATCAAGAAAGAACTTCAGTCTCTGATAATTATAATCCAGCAACTTACTGCTAAGATGGATAAAATGGATACTAAAATAGACACCTTCATAGAAAAAACTACAAAACAAATAGACTTGTTACATATAGACCTGCAACAACAGAAGATCCAGATGACAGGCATAGAAGAAGCTGTGAATGACATGGAAAATAGAATACAAGAAGAGGAAATCAACATTGAGTTTCTGCTGAAACAAAATACACATTTACAAACAAAGCTGGATGACCTGGAAAATAGATCTAGGCAATAACATTAGGATTTTTGGACTGCCAGAAAATATTGAAGGTAACAATATTACTTCTTTTTAACAACATGGCTCCCTAAAACTTTAGACTTACCAGAAGCATTCTCTTTTGGTATCGAAAGAGCACATAGATCTATAGCTAATACTAACTCTAACAAAAACTATTCTAGATCAGTTATAGTTAGATTTCTATCATCTTTTGATAAAGAGATGGTTCTTAAATCTGCTTGGGCTAAAGCTCCTGTTAAGATTAATGAGACAACTGTGCGTTTTGACAATGACTGTTCTTCCATGGTAATAGCTAAAAGAAAAGTTTTTCTGCCACTAATAAGGGAGCTTAAAAAAGCACAGTTTAAAACATACCTTATGTTTCCTGCCAAGCTTAAAATCTTCCTTCCTGATGGTCCTAAAATTTTCGATGACTTAGACTCTGCTTTACTGTTTATCAAAAAAAAATACGATTTTGGATAAAATAGAAGAAATGGAATGGGCTAGTCCTTCATTAAAGAGACTGGAAACTGAAACTTCGTGGAAGACTTCAGAGAAGAAGAAGAGACTAAAAAACAAATGATTTGTTCTATGTTTTTTTTTTCTCATCATTTTATTTCATTATTAATCTTTTTAAATATAGTTGCTGCATTTCCAAGAAGCCACAAATATTTTGAAAAAGATTTAATCAAAGTTATTCTCTGTGTGCAAAGAAATGTTTTGTTTCATAACTAGTCAAAATATCTGGAGATTTAATGGCAAGCTGTGATTCAACTTGTTTCTCTTTCTGAAAAGGAGAAGTAAGGTCAGTAATTTGATACATTTTTTTTTCTTTATCTTTTTTTTCTTCTCCTTTTCTTCTTTTCTTTGTTTAAACAATGACATTCTATTTAGATTATGTAGTGGGTAAAGGGTGGGGGAGGGCAGGGAGAGAAGAGTAATGAAAATATGATTAATAAAATAATAACATATTTATTCCTTGTAAAAAGTTTATATGTTCTTCAAATGCTATTCCTAATTATACTTTCTTGATTATACTGCTTATGCTTGTTTGTAAATAATCTGTCATGCTTTAACTAATAATAATTAGAACTAAATAATATGTTTTATTTTTAACTCTATTAATATAAACAGTAAGTAATATTCCATTGTATATACTTCTTATAGCTTTCTCTTACATTTTTTTTATTTCTGCCTTACACCCTTTTACTTTCTACTCTCTTGTTCTTTTCTTGATTAATATATAGAAATGCTTTTGATTATATAGACACAGTAAATAATAAGATTTGCATAAAAATTGAGTTGGGACAAAAATATTGAGTTTTATTACTTATTAATAATTTTGGGCTTAATTTCACTTGCATAGAGGCTGTAATAACCTGTAAAATACATTGTGAAGGTTTTGTCATGTTTAGATGCATTTACACTGCTAAATGAATGTTTGTCACTAGTTTTTAATAAGTTTCCCGCCAAAATGTTGAGAGACAATCTGGGATGTGGGCTGTCTCATGCACAGTGTCCATGAGCTACTTCAAAAGCTTCAACTCTCAGAATTCTCACAGAGAAGCTGAAA